>NC_054475.1:68281418-68638982 GCF_017639515.1 Carcharodon carcharias
CTCACATACTCTCTGCTCACAGTCTCACACGCACTCTGCTCACAGTCTCACACGCTCACTGCTCACAATCTCACACGCACTCTGCTCACAGTCTCGAATGCAATCTGCTCACAGACTCACATGCAAATGCTCACAGTCTCACAGTCTCTCTGCTCACAGTGTCACACTGTCTGCTCACAGTCTCACACACTCTCTGCTCACAGTCTCACACACACTCTGCTCACAGTCTCACACACTCACTGCTCAGTCTCACACACTCTCTGCTCACAGTCACACACACACACTGCTCACAGTCACACCCACACTCTGCTCACAGTCTCACAAAAACTCTTTTCACTGTCTCACACGCACTCTGCTCACATTCTCAAATGCACTCTGCTTAAAGTCTCGCACACTCTCTGCTTACAGTCTCACACACTCTCTGCTCACAGTCGCACACACTCTCTGCTCACAGTCTCACACACTCTCTGATCACAGTCTCACACACTCTCTGCTCACAGTCTCACACACTCACAGCTCACAGTCTCACACACTCACTGCTCACAGTCTCACACACTCTCTGCTCACAGTCTCACACACTGTCTGCTCACAGTCTCACAAACTCTCTGATCACCGTCTCACAAGCACTCTGATCACCGTCTCACACGCACTCTGATCATCGTCTCACACGTACTCTGCTCACAGTCTCACACGCTCTCTGCTCACAATCTCACACGCACTCTGCTCACTGTCTCAAGTGCAATCTGCTCACTGACTCACATGCAAATTAGCACAGTCTCACAGCCTCTCTGCTCACATTCTCACTCTCTCTGCTCACAGTGTCACACACTCTCTGCTCCTGGTCTCACACACACTCTGCTCACAGTCTCACACACTCTCTGCTCACAGTCTCACACACTCTCTGCTCACAGTCTCACAAACTCTGTGCTCACAGTCTCACACACTCTCTCCTCACAGTCTCACACACTCTCTGCTCACAGTCTCACACCCTCACTGCTCAGTCTCACACACTCTCTGCTCACAGTCACACACACACACTGCTCACAGTCACACACACACTCTGCTCACAGTCTTACAAAAACTCTTTTCACTGTCTCACACGCACTCTGCTCACATTCTCATATGCACTCTGCTTAAAGTCTCACACACTCTCTGCTTACAGTCTCACACACTCTCTGCTCACAGTCTCACACACTCTCTGCTTACAGTCTCACACACTCTCTGCTCACAGTCTCACACACTCTCTGCTCACAGTCTCACACACTCTCTGCTCACAGTCGCACACACTCTCTGCTCACAGTCTCACACACTCTCTGCTCACAGTCTCACACACTCACTGCTCACAGTCTCACACACTCTCTGCTCACAGTCTCACACACTGTCTGCTCACAGTCTCACAAACTCTCTGATCACCGTCTCACAAGCACTCTGATCACCGTCTCACACGTACTCTGATCATCGTCTCACACGCACTCTGCTCACAGTCTCACACGCTCTCTGCTCACAATCTCACACGCACTCTGCTCACTGTCTCAAGTGCAATCTGCTCACAGACTCACATGCAAATTATCACAGTCTCACAGTCTCTCTGCTCACATTCTCACTCTCTCTGCTCACAGTGTCACACACTCTCTGCTCCTGGTCTCTCACACACTCTGCTCACATTCTCACACACTCTCTGCTCACAGTCTCACAAAAACTCTGTTCACTGTCTCACACGCACTCTGCTCACATTCTCAAACGCACTCTGCTTAAAGTCTCACACACTCTCTGCACACAGTCTAAGACACTCTCTGCTCACAGTCTCACACACTCTCTGCTCACAGTCTCACACACTCTCTGCTCACAGTCTCAAACACTCTCTGCTCACAGTCTCAAACACTCTCTGCTCACAGTCTCACACATTCTCTGCTCACAGTTTCACACATTCTCTGCTCACAGTCTCACACACACCCTGCTCACAGTCTCCCAGTCTCTCTGCTCACAGTCTCATTCTATCTCTGCTCACACCCTCACACACTGCTCAAACTCTCACACTCTCTCTGCTCACAGTCTCACAAACACTCTGCTCACAGTCGCACACACTCTCTGCTCACAGTCTCACACACTCTCTGCTCACAGTCTCACACACTCTCTGCTCACAGTCTCACACACTCTCGGCTCACAGTCTCACGGAAACTCGGCTCACAGTCAAACACACTCTGCGCTCACAGTCTCACAATCTCTCTGCTCACAGTCTCACACACTCTCTGCTCACAGTCTCAAACACTCTCTGCTCACAGTCTCACACACTCTCTGCTCACAATCTCACGCACTCTCTGCTCAGTTTCACACACTCTCTGCTCACAGTCTCACACACTCTCTGCTCACAGTCTCACACAATCTCTGCTCACATTCTCACAATCTCTCTGCTCACATTTTCACACTATCTCTAATCACATTCTCACACTCTCTCCGCTCGCATCTCACACACTCTCTGCTCACATTCACACACACTCTCTGCTCACAGTCTCACACACTCTCTGCTCACCGTCTCACACACTCTCTGCTTACAGTCTCACACACTGTCTGCTCACAGTCTCACACACTCTCTGCTCACAGTCTCACAAACTCTGTGCTCACAGTCTCACACACTCTCTCCTCACAGTCTCACACACTCTCTGCTCACAGTCTCACATACTCTCTGCTCACAGTCTCACACGCACTCTGCTCACAGTCTCACACGCTCACTGCTCACAATCTCACACGCACTGCTCACAGTCTCAAATGCAATCTGCTCACAGACTCACATGCAAATGCTCACAGTCTCACAGTCTCTCTGCTCACAGTGTCACACTGTCTGCTCACAGTCTCACACACTCTCTGCTCACAGTCTCACACACTCTCTGCTCACAGTCTCACAAACTCTGTGCTCACAGTCTCACACACTCTCTCCTCACAGTCTCACACACTCTCTGCTCACAGTCTCACACACTCACTGCTCAGTCTCACACACTCTCTGCTCACAGTCACACACACACACTGCTCACAGTCACACACACACTCTGCTCACAGTCTTACAAAAACTCTTTTCACTGTCTCACACACACTCTGCTCACATTCTCATATGCACTCTGCTTAAAGTCTTACACACTCTCTGCTTACAGTCTCACACACTCTCTGCTCACAGTCTCACACACTCTCTGCTCACAGTCTCACACACTCTCTGCTCACAGTCTCACACACTCTCTGCTCACAGTCTCACACACTCTCTGCTCACAGTCGCACACACTCTCTGCTCACAGTCTCACACACTCTCTGCTCACAGTCTCACACACTCACTGCTCACAGTCTCACACACTCTCTGCTCACAGTCTCACACACTGTCTGCTCACAGTCTCACAAACTCTCTGATCACCGTCTCACAAGCACTCTGATCACCGTCTCACACGTACTCTGATCATCGTCTCACACGCACTCTGCTCACAGTCTCACACGCTCTCTGCTCACAATCTCACACGCACTCTGCTCACTGTCTCAAGTGCAATCTGCTCACAGACTCACATGCAAATTATCACAGTCTCACAGTCTCTCTGCTCACATTCTCACTCTCTCTGCTCACAGTGTCACACACTCTCTGCTCCTGGTCTCTCACACACTCTGCTCACATTCTCACACACTCTCTGCTCACAGTCTCACAAAAACTCTGTTCACTGTCTCACACGCACTCTGCTCACATTCTCAAACGCACTCTGCTTAAAGTCTCACACACTCTCTGCACACAGTCTAAGACACTCTCTGCTCACAGTCTCACACACTCTCTGCTCACAGTCTCACACACTCTCTGCTCACAGTCTCAAACACTCTCTGCTCACAGTCTCAAACACTCTCTGCTCACAGTCTCACACATTCTCTGCTCACAGTCTCACACATTCTCTGCTCACAGTCTCACACACACCCTGCTCACAGTCTCACAGTCTCTCTGCTCACAGTCTCATTCTATCTCTGCTCACACCCTCACACACTGCTCAAACTCTCACACTCTCTCTGCTCACAGTCTCACAAACACTCTGCTCACAGTCGCACACACTCTCTGCTCACAGTCTCACACACTCTCTGCTCACAGTCTCACACACTCTCGGCTCACAGTCTCACGGACCCTCGGCTCACAGTCAAACACACTCTGCGCTCACAGTCTCACAATCTCTCTGCTCACAGTCTCACACACTCTCTGCTCACAGTCTCAAACACTCTCTGCTCACAGTCTCACACACTCTCTGCTCACAATCTCACGCACTCTCTGCTCAGTTTCACACACTCTCTGCTCACAGTCTCACACACTCTCTGCTCACAGTCTCACACAATCTCTGCTCACATTCTCACAATCTCTCTGCTCACATTTTCACACTATCTCTAATCACATTCTCACACTCTCTCCGTTCGCATCTCACACACTCTCTGCTCACATTCACACACACTCTCTGCTCACCGTCTCACACACTCTCTGCTCACCGTCTCACACACTCTCTGCTTACAGTCTCACACACTCTCTGCTCACAGTCTCACACACTCTCTGCTCACAGTCTCACACACTCTCTGCTCACAGTCTCACATACTCTCTGCTCACAGTCTCACACGCACTCTGCTCACAGTCTCACACGCTCACTGCTCACAATCTCACACGCACTCTGCTCACAGTCTCGAATGCAATCTGCTCACAGACTCACATGCAAATGCTCACAGTCTCACAGTCTCTCTGCTCACAGTGTCACACTGTCTGCTCACAGTCTCACACACTCTCTGCTCACAGTCTCACACACACTCTGCTCACAGTCTCACACACTCACTGCTCAGTCTCACACACTCTCTGCTCACAGTCACACACACACACTGCTCACAGTCACACCCACACTCTGCTCACAGTCTCACAAAAACTCTTTTCACTGTCTCACACGCACTCTGCTCACATTCTCAAATGCACTCTGCTTAAAGTCTCGCACACTCTCTGCTTACAGTCTCACACACTCTCTGCTCACAGTCGCACACACTCTCTGCTCACAGTCTCACACACTCTCTGATCACAGTCTCACACACTCTCTGCTCACAGTCTCACACACTCACAGCTCACAGTCTCACACACTCACTGCTCACAGTCTCACACACTCTCTGCTCACAGTCTCACACACTGTCTGCTCACAGTCTCACAAACTCTCTGATCACCGTCTCACAAGCACTCTGATCACCGTCTCACACGCACTCTGATCATCGTCTCACACGTACTCTGCTCACAGTCTCACACGCTCTCTGCTCACAATCTCACACGCACTCTGCTCACTGTCTCAAGTGCAATCTGCTCACTGACTCACATGCAAATTAGCACAGTCTCACAGCCTCTCTGCTCACATTCTCACTCTCTCTGCTCACAGTGTCACACACTCTCTGCTCCTGGTCTCACACACACTCTGCTCACAGTCTCACACACTCTCTGCTCACAGTCTCACACACTCTCTGCTCACAGTCTCACAAACTCTGTGCTCACAGTCTCACACACTCTCTCCTCACAGTCTCACACACTCTCTGCTCACAGTCTCACACCCTCACTGCTCAGTCTCACACACTCTCTGCTCACAGTCACACACACACACTGCTCACAGTCACACACACACTCTGCTCACAGTCTTACAAAAACTCTTTTCACTGTCTCACACGCACTCTGCTCACATTCTCATATGCACTCTGCTTAAAGTCTCACACACTCTCTGCTTACAGTCTCACACACTCTCTGCTCACAGTCTCACACACTCTCTGCTTACAGTCTCACACACTCTCTGCTCACAGTCTCACACACTCTCTGCTCACAGTCTCACACACTCTCTGCTCACAGTCGCACACACTCTCTGCTCACAGTCTCACACACTCTCTGCTCACAGTCTCACACACTCACTGCTCACAGTCTCACACACTCTCTGCTCACAGTCTCACACACTGTCTGCTCAGAGTCTCACAAACTCTCTGATCACCGTCTCACAAGCACTCTGATCACCGTCTCACACGTACTCTGATCATCGTCTCACACGCACTCTGCTCACAGTCTCACACGCTCTCTGCTCACAATCTCACACGCACTCTGCTCACTGTCTCAAGTGCAATCTGCTCACAGACTCACATGCAAATTATCACAGTCTCACAGTCTCTCTGCTCACATTCTCACTCTCTCTGCTCACAGTGTCACACACTCTCTGCTCCTGGTCTCTCACACACTCTGCTCACATTCTCACACACTCTCTGCTCACAGTCTCACAAAAACTCTGTTCACTGTCTCACACGCACTCTGCTCACATTCTCAAACGCACTCTGCTTAAAGTCTCACACACTCTCTGCACACAGTCTAAGACACTCTCTGCTCACAGTCTCACACACTCTCTGCTCACAGTCTCACACACTCTCTGCTCACAGTCTCAAACACTCTCTGCTCACAGTCTCAAACACTCTCTGCTCACAGTCTCACACATTCTCTGCTCACAGTTTCACACATTCTCTGCTCACAGTCTCACACACACCCTGCTCACAGTCTCACAGTCTCTCTGCTCACAGTCTCATTCTATCTCTGCTCACACCCTCACACACTTCTCAAACTCTCCCAGTCTCTCTGCTCACAGTCTCTCAAACACTCTGCTCACAGTCGCACACACTCTCTGCTCACAGTCTCACACACTCTCTGCTCACAGTCTCACACACTCTCGGCTCACAGTCTCACGGAAACTCGGCTCACAGTCAAACACACTCTGCGCTCACAGTCTCACAATCTCTCTGCTCACAGTCTCACACACTCTCTGCTCACAGTCTCAAACACTCTCTGCTCACAGTCTCACACACTCTCTGCTCACAATCTCACGCACTCTCTGCTCAGTTTCACACACTCTCTGCTCACAGTCTCACACACTCTCTGCTCACAGTCTCACACAATCTCTGCTCACATTCTCACAATCTCTCTGCTCACATTTTCACACTATCTCTAATCACATTCTCACACTCTCTCCGCTCGCATCTCACACACTCTCTGCTCACATTCACACACACTCTCTGCTCACAGTCTCACACACTCTCTGCTCACCGTCTCAGAAACTCTCTGCTTACAGTCTCACACACTCTCTGCTCACAGTCTCACACACTCTCTGCTCACAGTCTCACACACTCTCTGCTCACAGTCTCACATACTCTCTGCTCACAGTCTCACACGCACTCTGCTCACAGTCTCACACGCTCACTGCTCACAATCTCACACGCACTCTGCTCACAGTCTCAAATGCAATCTGCTCACAGACTCACATGCAAATGCTCACAGTCTCACAGTCTCTCTGCTCACAGTGTCACACTGTCTGCTCACAGTCTCACACACTCTCTGCTCACAGTCTCACACACTCTGTGCTCACAGTCTCACACACTCTCTGCTCACAGTCTCACACACTCTCTGCTCACAGTCTCACACGCTCACTGCTCAGTCTCACACACTCTCTGCTCACAGTCACACACACACACTGCTCACAGTCACACACACACTCTGCTCACAGTCTCACAAAAACTCTTTTCACTGTCTCACACGCACTCTGCTCACATTCTCAAATGCACTCTGCTTAAAGTCTCGCACACTCTCTGCTTACAGTCTCACACACTCTCTGCTCACAGTCGCACACACTCTCTGCTCACAGTCTCACACACTCTCTGCTCACAGTCTCACACACTCTCTGCTCACAGTCTCACACATTCACAGCTCACAGTCTCACACACTCACTGCTCACAGTCTCACACACTCTCTGCTCACAGTCTTACACACTCTCTGCTCACAGTCTCACACACTGTCTGCTCACAGTCTCACAAACTCTCTGATCACCGTCTCACAAGCACTCTGATCACCGTCTCACACGCACTCTGATCATCGTCTCACACGTACTCTGCTCACAGTCTCACACGCTCTCTGCTCACAATCTCACACGCACTCTGCTCACTGTCTCAAGTGCAATCTGCTCACTGACTCACATGCAAATTAGCACAGTCTCACAGCCTCTCTGCTCACATTCTCACTCTCTCTGCTCACAGTGTCACACACTCTCTGCTTCTGGTCTCACACACACTCTGCTCACATTCTCACACACTCTCTGCTCACAGTCACACACACACTCTGATCACAGTCACACACACACTCTGATCACAGTCTCACACACTCTCTGCTCGCAGTCTCACACACTCTCTGCTCACAGTCTCACACACTCTCTGCTCACAGTCTCACACACTCTCTGCTCACAGTCTCACAAACTCTGTGCTCACAGTCTCACACACTCTCTCCTCACAGTCTCACACACTCTCTGCTCACAGTCTCACACCCTCACTGCTCAGTCTCACACACTCTCTGCTCACAGTCACACACACACACTGCTCACAGTCACACACACACTCTGCTCACAGTCTTACAAAAACTCTTTTCACTGTCTCACACGCACTCTGCTCACATTCTCATATGCACTCTGCTTAAAGTCTCACACACTCTCTGCTTACAGTCTCACACACTCTCTGCTCACAGTCTCACACACTCTCTGCTTACAGTCTCACACACTCTCTGCTCACAGTCTCACACACTCTCTGCTCACAGTCTCACACACTCTCTGCTCACAGTCGCACACACTCTCTGCTCACAGTCTCACACACTCTCTGCTCACAGTCTCACACACTCACTGCTCACAGTCTCACACACTCTCTGCTCACAGTCTCACACACTGTCTGCTCAGAGTCTCACAAACTCTCTGATCACCGTCTCACAAGCACTCTGATCACCCTCTCACACGTACTCTGATCATCGTCTCACACGCACTCTGCTCACAGTCTCACACGCTCTCTGCTCACAATCTCACACGCACTCTGCTCACTGTCTCAAGTGCAATCTGCTCACAGACTCACATGCAAATTATCACAGTCTCACAGTCTCTCTGCTCACATTCTCACTCTCTCTGCTCACAGTGTCACACACTCTCTGCTCCTGGTCTCTCACACACTCTGCTCACATTCTCACACACTCTCTGCTCACAGTCTCACAAAAACTCTGTTCACTGTCTCACACGCACTCTGCTCACATTCTCAAACGCACTCTGCTTAAAGTCTCACACACTCTCTGCACACAGTCTAAGACACTCTCTGCTCACAGTCTCACACACTCTCTGCTCACAGTCTCACACACTGTCTGCTCACAGTCTCAAACACTCTCTGCTCACAGTCTCAAACACTCTCTGCTCACAGTCTCACACATTCTCTGCTCACAGTCTCACACATTCTCTGCTCACAGTCTCACACACACCCTGCTCACAGTCTCACAGTCTCTCTGCTCACAGTCTCATTCTATCTCTGCTCACACCCTCACACACTGCTCAAACTCTCACACTCTCTGCTCACAGTCTCACAAACACTCTGCTCACAGTCGCACACACTCTCTGCTCACAGTCTCACACACTCTCTGCTCACAGTCTCACACACTCTCGGCTCACAGTCTCACGGACCCTCGGCTCACAGTCAAACACACTCTGCGCTCACAGTCTCACAATGTCTCTGCTCACAGTCTCACACACTCTCTGCTCACAGTCTCAAACACTCTCTGCTCACAGTCTCACACACTCTCTGCTCACAATCTCACGCACTCTCTGCTCAGTTTCACACACTCTCTGCTCACAGTCTCACACACTCTCTGCTCACAGTCTCACACAATCTCTGCTCACATTCTCACAATCTCTTTGCTCACATTTTCACACTATCTCTAATCACATTCTCACACTCTCTCCGTTCGCATCTCACACACTCTCTGCTCACATTCACACACACTCTCTGCTCACAGTCTCACACACTCTCTGCTCACCGTCTCACACACTCTCTGCTTACAGTCTCACACACTCTCTGCTCACAGTCTCACACACTCTCTGCTCACAGTCTCACACACTCTCTGCTCACAGTCTCACATACTCTCTGCTCACAGTCTCACACGCACTCTGCTCACAGTCTCACACGCACTCTGCTCACAGTCTCACACGCTCACTGCTCACAATCTCACACGCACTCTGCTCACAGTCTCGAATGCAATCTGCTCACAGACTCACATGCAAATGCTCACAGTCTCACAGTCTCTCTGCTCACAGTGTCACACTGTCTGCTCACAGTCTCACACACTCTCTGCTCACAGTCTCACACACTCTGTGCTCACAGTCTCACACACTCTCTGCTCACAGTCTCACACACACTCTGCTCACAGTCTCACACACTCACTGCTCAGTCTTACACACTCTCTGCTCACAGTCACACACACACACTGCTCACAGTCACACCCACACTCTGCTCACAGTCTCACAAAAACTCTTTTCACTGTCTCACACGCACTCTGCTCACATTCTCAAATGCACTCTGCTTAAAGTCTCGCACACTCTCTGCTTACAGTCTCACACACTCTCTGCTCACAGTCGCACACACTCTCTGCTCACAGTCTCACACACTCTCTGATCACAGTCTCACACACTCTCTGCTCACAGTCTCACACACTCACTGCTCACAGTCTCACACACTCACTGCTCACAGTCTCACACACTCTCTGCTCACAGTCTCACACACTGTCTGCTCACAGTCTCACAAACTCTCTGATCACCATCTCACAAGCACTCTGATCACCGTCTCACACGCACTCTGATCATCGTCTCACACGTACTCTGCTCACAGTCTCACACGCTCTCTGCTCACAATCTCACACGCACTCTGCTCACTGTCTCAAGTGCAATCTGCTCACTGACTCACATGCAAATTAGCACAGTCTCACAGCCTCTCTGCTCACATTCTCACTCTCTCTGCTCACAGTGTCACACACTCTCTGCTCCTGGTCTCACACACACTCTGCTCACAGTCTCACACACTCTCTGCTCACAGTCTCACACACTCTCTGCTCACAGTCTCACAAACTCTGTGCTCACAGTCTCACACACTCTCTCCTCACAGTCTCACACACTCTCTGCTCACAGTCTCACACCCTCACTGCTCAGTCTCACACACTCTCTGCTCACAGTCACACACACACACTGCTCACAGTCACACACACACTCTGCTCACAGTCTTACAAAAACTCTTTTCACTGTCTCACACGCACTCTGCTCACATTCTCATATGCACTCTGCTTAAAGTCTCACACACTCTCTGCTTACAGTCTCACACACTCTCTGCTCACAGTCTCACACACTCTCTGCTTACAGTCTCACACACTCTCTGCTCACAGTCTCACACACTCTCTGCTCACAGTCTCACACACTCTCTGCTCACAGTCGCACACACTCTCTGCTCACAGTCTCACACACTCTCTGCTCACAGTCTCACACACTCACTGCTCACAGTCTCACACACTCTCTGCTCACAGTCTCACACACTGTCTGCTCAGAGTCTCACAAACTCTCTGATCACCGTCTCACAAGCACTCTGATCACCGTCTCACACGTACTCTGATCATCGTCTCACACGCACTCTGCTCACAGTCTCACACGCTCTCTGCTCACAATCTCACACGCACTCTGCTCACTGTCTCAAGTGCAATCTGCTCACTGACTCACATGCAAATTAGCACAGTCTCACAGCCTCTCTGCTCACATTCTCACTCTCTCTGCTCACAGTGTCACACACTCTCTGCTCCTGGTCTCACACACACTCTGCTCACAGTCTCACACACTCTCTGCTCACAGTCTCACACACTCTCTGCTCACAGTCTCACAAACTCTGTGCTCACAGTCTCACACACTCTCTCCTCACAGTCTCACACACTCTCTGCTCACAGTCTCACACCCTCACTGCTCAGTCTCACACACTCTCTGCTCACAGTCACACACACACACTGCTCACAGTCACACACACACTCTGCTCACAGTCTTACAAATACTCTTTTCACTGTCTCACACGCACTCTGCTCACATTCTCATATGCACTCTGCTTAAAGTCTCACACACTCTCTGCTTACAGTCTCACACACTCTCTGCTCACAGTCTCACACACTCTCTGCTTACAGTCTCACACACTCTCTGCTCACAGTCTCACACACTCTCTGCTCACAGTCTCACACACTCTCTGCTCACAGTCGCACACACTCTCTGCTCACAGTCTCACACACTCTCTGCTCACAGTCTCACACACTCACTGCTCACAGTCTCACACACTCTCTGCTCACAGTCTCACACACTGTCTGCTCAGAGTCTCACAAACTCTCTGATCACCGTCTCACAAGCACTCTGATCACCGTCTCACACGTACTCTGATCATCGTCTCACACGCACTCTGCTCACAGTCTCACACGCTCTCTGCTCACAATCTCACACGCACTCTGCTCACTGTCTCAAGTGCAATCTGCTCACAGACTCACATGCAAATTATCACAGTCTCACAGTCTCTCTGCTCACATTCTCACTCTCTCTGCTCACAGTGTCACACACTCTCTGCTCCTGGTCTCTCACACACTCTGCTCACATTCTCACACACTCTCTGCTCACAGTCTCACAAAAACTCTGTTCACTGTCTCACACGCACTCTGCTCACATTCTCAAACGCACTCTGCTTAAAGTCTCACACACTCTCTGCACACAGTCTAAGACACTCTCTGCTCACAGTCTCACACACTCTCTGCTCACAGTCTCACACACTCTCTGCTCACAGTCTCAAACACTCTCTGCTCACAGTCTCAAACACTCTCTGCTCACAGTCTCACACATTCTCTGCTCACAGTTTCACACATTCTCTGCTCACAGTCTCACACACACCCTGCTCACAGTCTCACAGTCTCTCTGCTCACAGTCTCATTCTATCTCTGCTCACACCCTCACACACTTCTCAAACTCTCACAGTCTCTCTGCTCACAGTCTCTCAAACACTCTGCTCACAGTCGCACACACTCTCTGCTCACAGTCTCACACACTCTCTGCTCACAGTCTCACACACTCTCGGCTCACAGTCTCACGGAAACTCGGCTCACAGTCAAACACACTCTGCGCTCACAGTCTCACAATCTCTCTGCTCACAGTCTCACACACTCTCTGCTCACAGTCTCAAACACTCTCTGCTCACAGTCTCACACACTCTCTGCTCACAATCTCACGCACTCTCTGCTCAGTTTCACACACTCTCTGCTCACAGTCTCACACACTCTCTGCTCACAGTCTCACACAATCTCTGCTCACATTCTCACAATCTCTCTGCTCACATTTTCACACTATCTCTAATCACATTCTCACACTCTCTCCGCTCGCATCTCACACACTCTCTGCTCACATTCACACACACTCTCTGCTCACAGTCTCACACACTCTCTGCTCACCGTCTCAGAAACTCTCTGCTTACAGTCTCACACACTCTCTGCTCACAGTCTCACACACTCTCTGCTCACAGTCTCACACACTCTCTGCTCACAGTCTCACATACTCTCTGCTCACAGTCTCACACGCACTCTGCTCACAGTCTCACACACTCACTGCTCACAATCTCACACGCACTCTGCTCACAGTCTCAAATGCAATCTGCTCACAGACTCACATGCAAATGCTCACAGTCTCACAGTCTCTCTGCTCACAGTGTCACACTGTCTGCTCACAGTCTCACACACTCTCTGCTCACAGTCTCACACACTCTGTGCTCACAGTCTCACACACTCTGTGCTCACAGTCTCACACACTCTCTGCTCACAGTCTCACACACTCTCTGCTCACAGTCTCACACACTCACTGCTCAGTCTCACACACTCTCTGCTCACAGTCACACACACACACTGCTCACAGTCACACACACACTCTGCTCACAGTCTCACAAAAACTCTTTTCACTGTCTCACACGCACTCTGCTCACATTCTCAAATGCACTCTGCTTAAAGTCTCGCACACTCTCTGCTTACAGTCTCACACACTCTCTGCTCACAGTCGCACACACTCTCTGCTCACAGTCTCACACACTCTCTGCTCACAGTCTCACACACTCTCTGCTCACAGTCTCACACATTCACAGCTCACAGTCTCACACACTCACTGCTCACAGTCTCACACACTCTCTGCTCACAGTCTCACACACTCTCTGCTCACAGTCTCACACACTGTCTGCTCACAGTCTCACAAACTCTCTGATCACCGTCTCACAAGCACTCTGATCACCGTCTCACACGCACTCTGATCATCGTCTCACACGTACTCTGCTCACAGTCTCACACGCTCTCTGCTCACAATCTCACACGCACTCTGCTCACTGTCTCAAGTGCAATCTGCTCACTGACTCACATGCAAATTAGCACAGTCTCACAGCCTCTCTGCTCACATTCTCACTCTCTCTGCTCACAGTGTCACACACTCTCTGCTCCTGGTCTCACACACACTCTGCTCACATTCTCACACACTCTCTGCTCACAGTCACACACACACTCTGATCACAGTCACACACACACTCTGATCACAGTCTCACACACTCTCTGCTCGCAGTCTCACACACTCTCTGCTCACAGTCTCACACACTCTCTGCTCACAGTCTCACACACTCTCTGCTCACAGTCTCACAAACTCTGTGCTCACAGTCTCACACACTCTCTCCTCACAGTCTCACACACTCTCTGCTCACAGTCTCACACCCTCACTGCTCAGTCTCACACACTCTCTGCTCACAGTCACACACACACACTGCTCACAGTCACACACACACTCTGCTCACAGTCTTACAAAAACTCTTTTCACTGTCTCACACGCACTCTGCTCACATTCTCATATGCACTCTGCTTAAAGTCTCACACACTCTCTGCTTACAGTCTCACACACTCTCTGCTCACAGTCTCACACACTCTCTGCTTACAGTCTCACACACTCTCTGCTCACAGTCTCACACACTCTCTGCTCACAGTCTCACACACTCTCTGCTCACAGTCGCACACACTCTCTGCTCACAGTCTCACACACTCTCTGCTCACAGTCTCACACACTCACTGCTCACAGTCTCACACACTCTCTGCTCACAGTCTCACACACTGTCTGCTCAGAGTCTCACAAACTCTCTGATCACCGTCTCACAAGCACTCTGATCACCGTCTCACACGTACTCTGATCATCGTCTCACACGCACTCTGCTCACAGTCTCACACGCTCTCTGCTCACAATCTCACACGCACTCTGCTCACTGTCTCAAGTGCAATCTGCTCACAGACTCACATGCAAATTATCACAGTCTCACAGTCTCTCTGCTCACATTCTCACTCTCTCTGCTCACAGTGTCACACACTCTCTGCTCCTGGTCTCTCACACACTCTGCTCACATTCTCACACACTCTCTGCTCACAGTCTCACAAAAACTCTGTTCACTGTCTCACACGCACTCTGCTCACATTCTCAAACGCACTCTGCTTAAAGTCTCACACACTCTCTGCACACAGTCTAAGACACTCTCTGCTCACAGTCTCACACACTCTCTGCTCACAGTCTCACACACTCTCTGCTCACAGTCTCAAACACTCTCTGCTCACAGTCTCAAACACTCTCTGCTCACAGTCTCACACATTCTCTGCTCACAGTCTCACACATTCTCTGCTCACAGTCTCACACACACCCTGCTCACAGTCTCACAGTCTCTCTGCTCACAGTCTCTTTCTATCTCTGCTCACACCCTCACACACTGCTCAAACTCTCACACTCTCTCTGCTCACAGTCTCACAAACACTCTGCTCACAGTCGCACACACTCTCTGCTCACAGTCTCACACACTCTCTGCTCACAGTCTCACACACTCTCGGCTCACAGTCTCACGGACCCTCGGCTCACAGTCAAACACACTCTGCGCTCACAGTCTCACAATGTCTCTGCTCACAGTCTCACACACTCTCTGCTCACAGTCTCAAACACTCTCTGCTCACAGTCTCACACACTCTCTGCTCACAATCTCACGCACTCTCTGCTCAGTTTCACACACTGTCTGCTCACAGTCTCACACACTCTCTGCTCACAGTCTCACACAATCTCTGCTCACATTCTCACAATCTCTCTGCTCACATTTTCACACTATCTCTAATCACATTCTCACACTCTCTCCGTTCGCATCTCACACACTCTCTGCTCACATTCACACACACTCTCTGCTCACAGTCTCACACACTCTCTGCTCACAGTCTCACACACTCTCTGCTCACAGTCTCACACACTCTCTGCTCACAGTCTCACACACTCTCTGCTCACAGTCTCACATACTCTCTGCTCACAGTCTCACACGCACTCTGCTCACAGTCTCACACGCACTCTGCTCACAGTCTCACACGCTCACTGCTCACAATCTCACACGCACTCTGCTCACAGTCTCGAATGCAATCTGCTCACAGACTCACATGCAAATGCTCACAGTCTCACAGTCTCTCTGCTCACAGTGTCACACTGTCTGCTCACAGTCTCACACACTCTCTGCTCACAGTCTCACACACTCTGTGCTCACAGTCTCACACACTCTCTGCTCACAGTCTCACACACACTCTGCTCACAGTCTCACACACTCACTGCTCAGTCTCACACACTCTCTGCTCACAGTCACACACACACACTGCTCACAGTCACACCCACACTCTGCTCACAGTCTCACACAAACTCTTTTCACTGTCTCACACGCACTCTGCTCACATTCTCAAATGCACTCTGCTTAAAGTCTCGCACACTCTCTGCTTACAGTCTCACACACTCTCTGCTCACAGTCGCACACACTCTCTGCTCACAGTCTCACACACTCTCTGATCACAGTCTCACACACTCTCTGCTCACAGTCTCACACACTCACTGCTCACAGTCTCACACCCTCACTGCTCACAGTCTCACACACTCTCTGCTCACAGTCTCACACACTGTCTGCTCACAGTCTCACAAACTCTCTGATCACCATCTCACAAGCACTCTGATCACCGTCTCACACGCACTCTGATCATCGTCTCACACGTACTCTGCTCACAGTCTCACACGCTCTCTGCTCACAATCTCACACGCACTCTGCTCACTGTCTCAAGTGCAATCTGCTCACTGACTCACATGCAAATTAGCACAGTCTCACAGCCTCTCTGCTCACATTCTCACTCTCTCTGCTCACAGTGTCACTCACTCTCTGCTCCTGGTCTCACACACACTCTGCTCACAGTCTCACACACTCTCTGCTCACAGTCTCACACACTCTCTGCTCACAGTCTCACAAACTCTGTGCTCACAGTCTCACACACTCTCTCCTCACAGTCTCACACACTCTCTGCTCACAGTCTCACACCCTCACTGCTCAGTCTCACACACTCTCTGCTCACAGTCACACACACACACTGCTCACAGTCACACACACACTCTGCTCACAGTCTTACAAAAACTCTTTTCACTGTCTCACACGCACTCTGCTCACATTCTCATATGCACTCTGCTTAAAGTCTCACACACTCTCTGCTTACAGTCTCACACACTCTCTGCTCACAGTCTCACACACTCTCTGCTTACAGTCTCACACACTCTCTGCTCACAGTCTCACACACTCTCTGCTCACAGTCTCACACACTCTCTGCTCACAGTCGCACACACTCTCTGCTCACAGTCTCACACACTCTCTGCTCACAGTCTCACACACTCACTGCTCACAGTCTCACACACTCTCTGCTCACAGTCTCACACACTGTCTGCTCAGAGTCTCACAAACTCTCTGATCACCGTCTCACAAGCACTCTGATCACCGTCTCACACGTACTCTGATCATCGTCTCACACGCACTCTGCTCACAGTCTCACACGCTCTCTGCTCACAATCTCACACGCACTCTGCTCACTGTCTCAAGTGCAATCTGCTCACAGACTCACATGCAAATTATCACAGTCTCACAGTCTCTCTGCTCACATTCTCACTCTCTCTGCTCACAGTGTCACACACTCTCTGCTCCTGGTCTCTCACACACTCTGCTCACATTCTCACACACTCTCTGCTCACAGTCTCACAAAAACTCTGTTCACTGTCTCACACGCACTCTGCTCACATTCTCAAACGCACTCTGCTTAAAGTCTCACACACTCTCTGCACACAGTCTAAGACACTCTCTGCTCACAGTCTCACACACTCTCTGCTCACAGTCTCACACACTCTCTGCTCACAGTCTCAAACACTCTCTGCTCACAGTCTCAAACACTCTCTGCTCACAGTCTCACACATTCTCTGCTCACAGTTTCACACATTCTCTGCTCACAGTCTCACACACACCCTGCTCACAGTCTCCCAGTCTCTCTGCTCACAGTCTCATTCTATCTCTGCTCACACCCTCACACACTGCTCAAACTCTCACACTCTCTCTGCTCACAGTCTCACAAACACTCTGCTCACAGTCGCACACACTCTCTGCTCACAGTCTCACACACTCTCTGCTCACAGTCTCACACACTCTCTGCTCACAGTCTCACACACTCTCGGCTCACAGTCTCACGGAAACTCGGCTCACAGTCAAACACACTCTGCGCTCACAGTCTCACAATCTCTCTGCTCACAGTCTCACACACTCTCTGCTCACAGTCTCACACACTCTCTGCTCACAGTCTCACACACTCTCTGCTCACAATCTCACGCACTCTCTGCTCAGTTTCACACACTCTCTGCTCACAGTCTCACACACTCTCTGCTCACAGTCTCACACAATCTCTGCTCACATTCTCACAATCTCTCTGCTCACATTTTCACACTATCTCTAATCACATTCTCACACTCTCTCCGCTCGCATCTCACACACTCTCTGCTCACATTCACACACACTCTCTGCTCACAGTCTCACACACTCTCTGCTCACCGTCTCACACACTCTCTGCTTACAGTCTCACACACTGTCTGCTCACAGTCTCACACACTCTCTGCTTACAGTCTCACACACTCTCTGCTCACAGTCTCACATACTCTCTGCTCACAGTCTCACACGCACTCTGCTCACAGTCTCACACGCTCACTGCTCACAATCTCACACGCACTCTGCTCACAGTCTCAAATGCAATCTGCTCACAGACTCACATGCAAATGCTCACAGTCTCACAGTCTCTCTGCTCACAGTGTCACACTGTCTGCTCACAGTCTCACACACTCTCTGCTCACAGTCTCACACACTCTGTGCTCACAGTCTCACACACTCTCTGCTCACAGTCTCACACACTCTCTGCTCACAGTCTCACACACTCACTGCTCAGTCTCACACACTCTCTGCTCACAGTCACACACACACACTGCTCACAGTCACACACACACTCTGCTCACAGTCTCACAAAAACTCTTTTCACTGTCTCACACGCACTCTGCTCACATTCTCAAATGCACTCTGCTTAAAGTCTCGCACACTCTCTGCTTACAGTCTCACACACTCTCTGCTCACAGTCGCACACACTCTCTGCTCACAGTCTCACACACTCTCTGCTCACAGTCTCACACACTCTCTGCTCACAGTCTCACACACTCACAGCTCACAGTCTCACACACTCACTGCTCACAGTCTCACACACTCTCTGCTCACAGTCTCACACACTCTCTGCTCACAGTCTCACACACTGTCTGCTCACAGTCTCACAAACTCTCTGATCACCGTCTCACAAGCACTCTGATCACCGTCTCACACGCACTCTGATCATCGTCTCACACGTACTCTGCTCACAGTCTCACACGCTCTCTGCTCACAATCTCACACGCACTCTGCTCACTGTCTCAAGTGCAATCTGCTCACTGACTCACATGCAAATTAGCACAGTCTCACAGCCTCTCTGCTCACATTCTCACTCTCTCTGCTCACAGTGTCACACACTCTCTGCTCCTGGTCTCACACACACTCTGCTCACATTCTCACACACTCTCTGCTCACAGTCACACACACACTCTGATCACAGTCACACACACACTCTGATCACAGTCTCACACACTCTCTGCTCACAGTTTCACACACTCTCTGCTCACAGTCTCACAAAAACTCTGTTCACTGTCTCACACGCACTCTGCTCACATTCTCAAACGCACTCTGCTTAAAGTCTCACACACTCTCTGCACACAGTCTAACACACTGTCTGCTCACAGTCTCAAACACTCTCTGCTCACAGTTTCAAACACTCTCTGCTCACAGTCTCACATATTCTCTGCTCACAGTCTCACACATTCTCTGCTCACAGTCTCACACACACTCTGCTCACAGTCTCACAGTCTCTCTGCTCACAGTCTCATTCTATCTCTGCTCACACCCTCACACACTGCTCAAACTCTCACACTCTCTCTGCTCACAGTCTCACAAACACTCTGCTCACAGTCGCACACACTCTCTGCTCACAGTCTCACACACTCTCTGCTCACAGTCTCACACACTCTCGGCTCACAGTCTCACGGACCCTCGGCTCACAGTCAAACACACTCTGCGCTCACAGTCTCACAATCTCTCTGCTCACAGTCTCACACACTCTCTGCTCACAGTCTCACACACTCTCTGCTCACAGTCTCACACACTCTCTGCTCACAGTCTCAAACACTCTCTGCTCACAGTCTCACACACTCTCTGCTCACAGTCTCACGCACTCTCTGCTCACAGTCTCACACACTCTCTGCTCACAGTCTCACACACTCTCTGCTCACAGTCTCACACAAGCTCTGCTCACATTCTCACAATCTCTCTGCTCACATTTTCACACTATCTCTAATCACATTCTCACACTCTCTCCGCTCGCATCTCACACACTCTCTGCTCACATTCACACACACTCTCTGCTCACAGTCTCACACACTCTCTGCTCACAGTCTCACACACTCTCTGCTCACAGTCTCACACACTCTCTGCTTACTGTCTCACACACTCTCTGCTCACAGTCTCACACTCTCTGCTCACAGTGTCACACACTCTCTGCTCACAGTCTCAAACACTCTCTGATCACCGTCTCACACGCACTCTGATCACCGTCTCACACGCACTCTGATCACCGTCTCACACGCGCTCTGATCACCGTCTCACACGCACTTTGTTCACTGTCTCTCACGCTCTCTGCTCACAGGCTCACACGCACTCTGCTCGCAGTCTCAAATGCAATCTGCTCACAGTCTCACATGCAAATGCTCACAGTCTGACAATCTCTCTGCTGACATTCCCACTCTCTCTGCTCACAGTGTCACACTCTGTCTGCTCACAGTCTCACACACACTCTGCTCACAGTCTCACACACACTCTGCTCACTGTCTCATACACTTTCTGCTCACAGTTTCACACACTCTCTGCTCACAGTCTCACAAAAACTCTGTTCAACGTCTCACACGCACTCTGCTCACATTCTGAAGTGCACTGTGCTTACAGTTTCACACACCCTCTGCTCACAGTCTCACACTCTCTCTCCTCACAGTCTCACACACTCTCTGCTCACAGTCTCACGCACTCTCTGCTCACAGTCTCACACAATCTCTGCTCACATTCTCACAATCTCTCTGCTCACAGTCTCACACACTCTCTGATCACCGTCTCACACGCACTCTTATCACCGTCTCACACGCACTCGGCTCACAGTCTCACATGCTCTCTGCTCACAATCTCACACGCACTCTGCTCACAGTCTCAAATGCAATCTGCTCACAGACTCACATGCAAATGCTCACGGTCTCACACACTCTCTGCTCACGGTCTCACACACTCTCTGCTCACAGTCTCACACACTCTCTGCTCACAGTCTCACACACTCTCTGCTCACAGTCTCACACACTCTCTGCTCACAGTCTCACACACTCTCTGCTCACAGTCTCACACACTCTCTGCTCACAGTCACACACACACACTGCTCACAGTCACACACACACTCTGCTCACAGTCTCACAAAAACTCTGTTTACTGTCTCACACGCACTCTGCTCACATTCTCAAACGCACTCTGCTTAAAGTCTCACACACTCTCTGCTTACAGTCTCACACACTCTCTGCTTACAGTCTCACACACTCTCTGCTCACAGTCTCACACACTCTCTGCTCACAGTCTCACACACTCTCTGCTCACAGTCTCACACACTCTCTGCTCACAGTCTCACACACTCTCTGCTCACAGTCTCACACACTCTCTGCTCACAGTCTCACACACTCTCTGCTGACATTCTCTCTCAAAATCTGCTCAGTCTCATACACTCTCGGCTCACAGTCTCACACACTCTCTGCTCACAGTCTCACACTCTCTCTGCTCACAATCTGACATGCACTCTGCTCACAGTCTCAAATGCAATCTGCTCACAGACTCACATGCAAATGCTCACAGTCTCACAGTCTCTCTGCTCACATTCTCACACTGTCTGCTCACAGTCACACACACACTGCTCACAGTCACACACACACTCTGCTCACAGTCTCACAAAAACTCTGTTCACTGTCTCACACGCACTCTGCTCACATTCTCAAACGCACTCTGCTTAAAGTCTCACACACTCTCTGCTTACAGTCTCACACACTCTCTGCTCTCAGTCTCACACACTCTCTGCTCACAGTCTCACACTCTCTCTGCTCACAGTCTCACACACTGTCTGCTCACAGTCTCACACACTCTCTGCTCACTGTCTCACACGCTCACTGCTCACAATCTCACACTCACTCTGCTCACAGTCTCAAATGCAATCTGCTCAAAGACTCACATGCAAATGCTCACAGTCTCACAGTCTCTCTGCTCACAGTGTCACAATGTCTGCTCACAGTCTCACACACTCTCTGCTCACAGTCTCACACACTCTCTGCTCACAGTCTCACACACTCTCTGCTCACAGTCTCACACACTCTCTGCTCACAGTCTCACACACTCTCTGCTCACAGTCTCACACACTCTCTGCTCACAGTCTCACACACTCTCTGCTCACAGTCACACACACACACTGCTCACAGTCACACACACACTCTGCTCACAGTCTCACAAAAACTCTGTTCACTGTCTCAAACGCACTCTGCTCACATTCTCAAACACACTCTGCTTACAGTCTCACACACTCTCTGCTCACAGTCTCACACACTCTCTGCTCACAGTCTCACACACTCTCTGCTCACAGTCTCACACACTCTCTGCTCACAGTCTCACACACTCTCTGCTCACAGTCTCACACACTCTCTGCTCACAGTCTCACACACTCTCTGCTCACATTCTCACACACACTCTGCTCAGTCTCATACACTCTCGGTTCACAGTCTCACACGCACTCTGATCACCGTCTCACACGCACTCTGCTCCCAGTCTCACACTCCCTCTGCTCACAATCTGACATGCACTCTGCTCACAGTCTCAAATGCAATCTGCTCAGAGACTCACATGCAAATGCTCACAGTCTCACAGTCTCTCTGCTCACATTCTCACTCTCTCTGCTCACAGTGTCACACTCTGCCTGCTCAAAGTCTCACACACTCTCTGCTCACAGTCTCACACTCTCTCTGCTCACAGTCACACACACACTCTGCTCACAGTCTCACACACTCTACGCTCACAGTTTCACACACTCTCTGCACGCAGTCTCACACACTGCACGCAGTCTCACACACTCTCGGCTCAATGGTTCGCACAATCTCTGCTCATAGTCTCACAACCTATCTGCTCACAGTCTCATACACTCTCTGCTCACAGTCTTATACACTGTGCTCACAATCTCATAAACCGTGCTCAAGTCTCAAATGCACTCTGCTCACAGTCTCATACACTGGGCTCACATTCTCATAATCTCTCTGCTCACAGTCTCACACTCTTTCTGCTCAGGTCACAGAATCTCTGCTCACAGTCTCGCACGCACTCTGCTCACAGTCTCGCACGCACTGTGCTCACAGTCTCGCACGCATTCTGCTCACAGTCTCGCACGCACTCTGCTCACAGTCTCGCACGCACTCTGCTCACAGTCTCGCACGCACTCTGCTCACAGTCTCGCACGCACTCTGCTCACATTCTCGCACGCACACTGCTCACAGTCTCGCACGCACTCTGCTCCAGTCTCGCACGCACTCTGCTCCAGTCTCGCACGCACTCTGCTCACAGTCTCGCACGCACTCTGCTCAAAGACTCGCACGCACTCTGCTCACAGTCTTGCACCCTCTCTGGTCAAAGTGCCGCACACTCTCTGCTCACATGCACTCTACTCAGAGTCCCTAGACACACTCTGCTCACAGTCTCACACGCACTCTGCTCACAGTCTCACACGCACTCTGCTCACAGTCTCACACGCACTCTGCTCACAGTCTCACACGCGCTCTGCTCACAGTCTCACACGATCTCTGCTCACAGTCTCACACACTCTCTGCTCACAGTCTCACACACTCTCTGCACGCAGTCACACACACTCTCTGCACGCAGTCTCACACACTCTCTGCACGCAGTCTCACACAAACTCTGCACGCAGTCTCTCACGCTCTCTGCACGCAGTCTCACAAACTCTCTGCACGCAGTCTCACACACTCTCTGCACGCAGTCTCACACAATCTCTGCTCACAGTCTCACACACTCTCGGCTCACACCCTCACACACTCTCTGCTCACAATCTCACACTCTCTCTGCTCACAGTCTCACACTCTCTCTGCTCAGAGTCTCACACACTCTCGGCTCACAGTCTCACACACTCTCGGCTCACAGTCTCATACACCCTCGGCTCACAGTCTCACACACTCTCTGCTCACAGTCTCACACTCTGCTCACAGTCTCACACTCTCTCTGCTCCCAGTCTCACACACTGTCTGCTCACAGTCTCACACACTCTCTGCTCACTGTCTCACACGCTCACTGCTCACAATCTCACACGCACTCTGCTCACAGTCTCAAATGCAATCTGCTCAAAGACTCACATGCAAATGCTCACAGTCTCACAGTCTCTCTGCTCACAGTGTCACAATGTCTGCTCACAGTCTCACACACTCTCTGCTCACAGTCTCACACACTCTCTGCTCACAGTCTCACACACTCTCTGCTCACAGTCTCACACACTCTCTGCTCACAGTCTCACACACTCTCTGCTCACAGTCTCACACACTCTCTGCTCACAGTCACACACACACACTGCTCACAGTCACACACACACTCTGCTCACAGTCTCACAAAAACTCTGTTCACTGTCTCAAACGCACTCTGCTCACATTCTCAAACACACTCTGCTTACAGTCTCACACACTCTCTGCTCACAGTCTCACACACTCTCTGCTCACAGTCTCACACACTCTCTGCTCACAGTCTCACACACTCTCTGCTCACAGTCTCACACACTCTCTGCTCACAGTCTCACACACTCTCTGCTCACAGTCTCACACACTCTCTGCTCACAGTCTCACACACTTTCTGCTCACATTCTCACACACACTCTGCTCAGTCTCATACACTCTCGGTTCACAGTCTCACACACCGTCTGCTCACAGTCTCACACACTCTCTGATCACCGTCTCACACGCACTCTGCTCCCAGTCTCACACTCCCTCTGCTCACAATCTGACATGCACTCTGCTCACAGTCTCAAATGCAATCTGCTCAGAGACTCACATGCAAATGCTCACAGTCTCACAGTCTCTCTGCTCACATTCTCACTCTCTCTGCTCACAGTGTCACACTCTGCCTGCTCAAAGTCTCACACACTCTCTGCTCACAGTCTCACACTCTCTCTGCTCACAGTCACACACACACTCTGCTCACAGTCTCACACACTCTACGCTCACAGTTTCACACACTCTCTGCACGCAGTCTCACACACTGCACGCAGTCTCACACACTCTCGGCTCAATGGTTCGCACAATCTCTGCTCATAGTCTCACAACCTATCTGCTCACAGTCTCATACACTCTCTGCTCACAGTCTTATACACTGTGCTCACAATCTCATAAACCGTGCTCAAAGTCTCAAATGCACTCTGCTCACAGTCTCATACACTGGGCTCACATTCTCATAATCTCTCTGCTCACAGTCTCACACTCTTTCTGCTCAGGTCACAGAATCTCTGCTCACAGTCTCGCACGCACTCTGCTCACAGTCTCGCACGCACTGTGCTCACAGTCTCGCACGCACTCTGCTCACAGTCTCGCACGCACTCTGCTCACAGTCTCGCACGCACTCTGCTCACAGTCTCGCACGCACTCTGCTCACAGTCTCGCACGCACTCTGCTCACATTCTCGCACGCACACTGCTCACAGTCTCGCACGCACTCTGCTCCAGTCTCGCACGCACTCTGCTCCAGTCTCGCACGCACTCTGCTCACAGTCTCGCACGCACTCTGCTCAAAGACTCGCACGCACTCTGCTCACAGTCTTGCACCCTCTCTGGTCAAAGTGCCGCACACTCTCTGCTCACATGCACTCTACTCAGAGTCCCTAGACACACTCTGCTCACAGTCTCACACGCACTCTGCTCACAGTCTCACACGCACTCTGCTCACAGTCTCACACGCACTCTGCTCACAGTCTCACACGCGCTCTGCTCACAGTCTCACACGATCTCTGCTCACAGTCTCACACACTCTCTGCTCACAGTCTCACACACTCTCTGCACGCAGTCACACACACTCTCTGCACGCAGTCTCACACACTCTCTGCACGCAGTCTCACACAAACTCTGCACGCAGTCTCTCACGCTCTCTGCACGCAGTCTCACAAACTCTCTGCACGCAGTCTCACACACTCTCTGCACGCAGTCTCACACAATCTCTGCTCACAGTCTCACACACTCTCTGCTCACAATCTCACACTCTCTCTGCTCACAGTCTCACACTCTCTCTGCTCAGAGTCTCACACACTCTCGGCTCACAGTCTCACACACTCTCGGCTCACAGTCTCATACACCCTCGGCTCACAGTCTCACACACTCTCTGCTCACAGTCTCACACTCTGCTCACAGTCTCACACTCTCTCTGCTCCCAGTCTCACACACTCTCTGCTCACAGTCTCTTACACACTCTCGCCTCACAGTCTCACATGCACTCTGCTCACATTCTCACACAATCTCTGCTCACAGTCTCACACACTCTCTGCTCACAGTCTCGCACACACTCTTGCCTCACAGTCTCACATGCAGTCTGCTCACATTCTCACACACTCTCTGCTCACAGTCTCACACTCTGTCTGCTCACAGTCTCACACTCTCTCTGCTCACAGTCTCACACACTCTCTGCTCACAGTCTCACACACTCTCCGCTCACAGTCTCATACACACTCTCGCCTCACCATCTCACATGCACTTTGCTCACATTCTCACACACTCTCTGCTCACAGTCTCGCACACTCTCTGCACGCAGTCTCACACACTCTCTGCACGCAGTCTCACACACTCTCTGCACGCAGTCTCACACACTCTCTGCACGCAGTCTCACACACTCTCTGCACGCAGTCTCACACACTCTCTGCAGGCAGTCTCACACACTCTCTGCACGCAGTCTCACACACTCTCTGCACGCAGTCTCACACACTCTCTGCTCACAGTCTCACACACTCTCTGCTCACAATCTCATACACTCTCTGCTCACAGTCTCACACACTCTCGCCTCACATTCTCACATGCACTCTGCTCACATTCTCACACACTCTCTGATCACAGTCTCACAAACTGCACGCAGTCTCACACACTCTCTGCTCAAAGTCTCACACACTCTCTGCTCACATTCTCATACACTCTCTGCTCACAGTCTCATACACTCTCTGCTCACAGTGTCTCTGCTCAGGCTCACATGCACTCTGCTCAGAGTACCTAGACACACTCTGCTCACAGTCTCACACGCACTCTGCTCACGGTCTCAAACGCACTCTGCTCACGGTCTCACACGCACTCTGCTCACAGTCTCACACGCACTCTGCTCACAGTCTCACACGCACTCTGCTCACAGTCTCACACACTCTCTGCTCACAGTCTCAAACACTCTCTGCTCACAGTCTCACACACACATACTGCTCACAGTCTCACACTCTCTCTGCTCACAGTCTCACACACTCTCTGCACGCAGTCACACACAATCTCTGCACGCAGTCTCACACACTCTCTGCACGCAGTCTCACACAATCTCTGCACGCAGTCTCACACACTCTCTGCACGCAGTCTCACACACTCTCTGCACGCAGTCTCACACACTCTCTGCACGCAGTCTCAGACACTCTCTGCTCACAGTCTCACACACTCTCGGCTCACAGTCTCACACACTCTCTGCTCACAGTCTCACACACTCTCTGCTCACAGTCTCACACACTCTCCGCTCAAAGTCTCATACACACTCTCGCCTCACAGTCTCACATGCACTCTGCTCACATTCTCACACACTCTCTGCTCACAGTCTCACACTCTCTCTGCTCACAGTCTCACACTCTCTCTGCTCACAGTCTCAAACTCTCTCTGCTCACAGTCTCATACACTCTATGCTCACAGTCTCACACACTCTCGGCTCACAGTCTCACACACTCTCTGCTCACAGTCTCACACTCTCTCTGCTCACAGTCTCACACTCTCTCTGCTCACAGTCTCACACTCTCTCTGCTCACAGTCTCACACACTCTATGCTCACAGTCTCACACACTCTCGGCTCACAGTCTCGCACACACTCTCGCCTCACATTCTCACATGCAGTCTGCTCACATTCTCACACACTCTCTGCTCACAGTCTAACACACTCTCTGCACGCAGTCTCACACACTCTCTGCACGCAGTCTCACACACTCTCTGCACGCAGTCTCACACACTCTCTGCACGCAGTCTCACACACTCTCTGCACGCAGTCTCACACACTCTCAGCTCACAGTCTCACACACTCTCGGCTCACAGTCTCATACACTCTGTCTGCTCACAGTCTCACACTCTGTCTGCTCACAGTCTCACACTCTGTCTGCTCACAGTCTCACACTCTCTCTGCTCACAGTCTCACACAATCTCTGCTCACAGTCTCACACACTCTCGGCTCACTGTCTCATACACCCTCGGCTCACAGTCTCACACACTCTCTGCTCACAGTCTCTTACACACTCTCGCCTCACAGTCTCACATGCACTCTGCTCACATTCTCACACAATCTCTGCTCACAGTCTCACACACTCTCTGCTCACAGTCTCACATGTAGTCTGCTCACATTCTCACACACTCTCTGCTCACAGTCTCACACTCTGTCTGCTCACAGTCTCACACTCTGTCTGCTCACAGTCTCACACACTATCTGCTCACAGTCTCACACACTCTCTGCTCACAGTCTCATACACACTCTCGCCTCTCCGTCTCACATGCACTCTGCTCACATTCTCACACACTCTCTGCTCACAGTCTCTCACACTCTCTGCACGCAGTCTCACACACTCTCTGCACGTACTCTCACACACTCTCTGCACGCAGTCTCTCACACTATCTGCACGCAGTCTCACACACTCTCTGCACGCAGTCTCACACACTCTCTGCTCACAGTCTCACACACGCTCTGCTCACAATCTCATACACTCTCTGCTCACAGTCTCACACACTCTCGCCTCACATTCTCACATGCACTCTGCTCACATTCTC
Organism: Carcharodon carcharias; assembly: GCF_017639515.1. Lineage (NCBI taxonomy): Eukaryota > Metazoa > Chordata > Chondrichthyes > Lamniformes > Lamnidae > Carcharodon > Carcharodon carcharias. The sequence continues at coordinate 68,310,904 of NC_054475.1, forward strand.
ACACACTCTCTGCTCACAGTCTCACACACTGCACGCAGTCTCACACACTCTCTGCTCAAAGTCTCACACACGCTCTGCTCACAGTCTCATACAATCTCTGCTCACAGTATCTCTGCTCAGGCTCACATGCACTCTGCTCAGAGTCCCTAGACACACTCTGCTCACAGTCTCACACGCACTCTGCTCACAGTCTCACACGCACTCTGCTCACAGTCTCACACGCACTCTGCTCACAGTCTCACACGCACTATGCTCACAGTCTCACACACTCTCTGCTCACAGTCTCACACACTCTCTGTTCACAGTCTCACACGCACTCTGCTCACAGTTTCACACACTCTCTGCTCACACTCAAACACTCTCTGCTCACAGTCTCACACACTCTCTGCACGCAGTCTCACACACTCTCTGCACGCAGTCTCACACAATCTCTGCACGCAGTCTCACACAATCTCTGCACGCAGTCTCACACAATCTCTGCACGCAGTCTCACACACTCTCTGCACGCAGTCTCACACACTCTCTGCTCACAGTCTCACACTCTGTCTGCTCACAGTCTCACACTCTCTCTGCTCACAGTCTCACACACTCTCTGCTCACAGTCTCACACACTCTCCGCTCACAGTCTCATACACACTCTCGCCTCACCGTCTCAAATGCACTTTGCTCACATTCTCACACACTCTCTGCTCACAGTCTCTCACACTCTCTGCACGCAGTCTCACACACTCTCTGCACGCAGTCTCACACACTCTCTGCACGCAGTCTCACACACTCTCTGCACGCAGTCTCACACACTCTCTGCACGCAGTCTCACACACTCTCTGCACGCAGTCTCACACACTCTCTGCACGCAGTCTCACACACTCTCTGCTCACAGTCTCACACACTCTCTGCTCACAATCTCATACACTCTCTGCTCACAGTCTCACACACTCTCGCCTCACATTCTCACATGCACTCTGCTCACATTCTCACACACTCTCTGATCACAGTCTCACAAACTGCACGCAGTCTCACACACTCTCTGCTCAAAGTCTCACACACTCTCTGCTCACATTCTCATACACTCTCTGCTCACAGTCTCACACGCACTCTGCTCACAGTCTCACACGCACTCTGCTCACAGTCTCACACACTCTCTGCTCACAGTCTCAAACACTCTCTGCTCACAGTCTCACACACACATACTGCTCACAGTCTCACACTCTCTCTGCTCACAGTCTCACACACTCTCTGCACGCAGTCACACACACTCTCTGCACGCAGTCTCACACACTCTCTGCACGCAGTCTCACACAATCTCTGCACGCAGTCTCACACACTCTCTGCACGCAGTCTCACACACTCTCTGCACGCAGTCTCACACACTCTCTGCACGCAGTCTCAGACACTCTCTGCTCACAGTCTCACACACTCTCGGCTCACAGTCTCACACACTCTCTGCTCACAGTCTCACACACTCTCTGCTCACAGTCTCACACACTCTCTGCTCACAGTCTCATACACACTCTCGCCTCACAGTCTCACATGCACTCTGCTCACATTCTCACACACTCTCTGCTCACAGTCTCACACTCTCTCTGCTCACAGTCTCACACTCTCTCTGCTCACAGTCTCAAACTCTCTCTGCTCACAGTCTCATACACTCTATGCTCACAGTCTCACACACTCTCGGCTCACAGTCTCACACACTCTCTGCTCACAGTCTCACACTCTCTCTGCTCACAGTCTCACACTCTCTCTGCTCACAGTCTCACACTCTCTCTGCTCACAGTCTCACACACTCTCTGCTCACAGTCTCACACACTCTCTGCTCACAGTCTCGCACACACTCTCGCCTCACATTCTCACATGCAGTCTGCTCACATTCTCACACACTCTCTGCTCACAGTCTCACACACTCTCTGCACGCAGTCTCACACACTCTCTGCAAGCAGTCTCACACACTCTCTGCACGCAGTCTCACACACTCTCTGCACGCAGTCTCACACACTCTCTGCACGCAGTCTCACACACTCTCAGCTCACAGTCTCACACACTCTCGGCTCACAGTCTCATACACTCTGTCTGCTCACAGTCTCACACTCTGTCTGCTCACAGTCTCACACTCTGTCTGCTCACAGTCTCACACTCTCTCTGCTCACAGTCTCACACAATCTCTGCTCACAGTCTCACACACTCTCGGCTCACTGTCTCATACACCCTCGGCTCACAGTCTCACACACTCTCTGCTCACAGTCTCTTCCACACTCTCGCCTCACAGTCTCACATGCACTCTGCTCACATTCTCACACAATCTCTGCTCACAGTCTCACACACTCTCTGCTCACAGTCTCACATGTAGTCTGCTCACATTCTCACACACTCTCTGCTCACAGTCTCACACTCTGTCTGCTCACAGTCTCACACTCTGTCTGCTCACAGTCTCACACACTATCTGCTCACAGTCTCACACACTCTCTGCTCACAGTCTCATACACACTCTCGCCTCTCCGTCTCACATGCACTCTGCTCACATTCTCACACACTCTCTGCTCACAGTCTCTCACACTCTCTGCACGCAGTCTCACACACTCTCTGCACGCACTCTCACACACTCTCTGCACGCAGTCTCTCACACTATCTGCACGCAGTCTCACACACTCTCTGCACGCAGTCTCACACACTCTCTGCTCACAGTCTCACACACGCTCTGCTCACAATCTCATACACTCTCTGCTCACAGTCTCACACACTCTCGCCTCACATTCTCACATGCACTCTGCTCACATTCTCACACACTCTCTGCTCACAGTCTCACACACTGCACGCAGTCTCACACACTCTCTGCTCAAAGTCTCACACACGCTCTGCTCACAGTCTCATACAATCTCTGCTCACAGTATCTCTGCTCAGGCTCACATGCACTCTGCTCAGAGTCCCTAGACACACTCTGCTCACAGTCTCACACGCACTCTGCTCACAGTCTCACACGCACTCTGCTCACAGTCTCACACGCACTCTGCTCACAGTCTCACACGCACTCTGCTCACAGTCTCACACACTCTCTGTTCACAGTCTCACACGCACTCTGCTCACAGTTTCACACACTCTCTGCTCACACTCAAACACTCTCTGCTCACAGTCTCACACACTCTCTGCACGCAGTCTCACACACTCTCTGCACGCAGTCTCACACAATCTCTGCACGCAGTCTCACACAATCTCTGCACGCAGTCTCACACAATCTCTGCACGCAGTCTCACACACTCTCTGCACGCAGTCTCACACACTCTCTGCACGCAGTCTCACACACTCTCGGCTCACAGTCTCACACACTCTCTGCTCACAGTCTCACACTCTCTCTGCTCACAGTCTCATACTCTCTCTGCTCAGAGTCTCACACACTCTCGGCTCACAGTCTCACACACTCTCGCCTCACAGTCTCACATGCACTCTGCTCACATTCTCACACAATCTCTGCTCACAGTCTCACACACTCTCTGCTCACAGTCTCGCACACACTCTTGCCTCACAGTCTCACATGCAGTCTGCTCACATTCTCACACACTCTCTGCTCACAGTCTCACACTCTGTCTGCTCACAGTCTCACACTCTCTCTGCTCACAGTCTCACACACTCTCTGCTCACAGTCTCACACACTCTCCACTCACAGTCTCATACACACTCTCGCCTCACCGTCTCACATGCACTTTGCTCACATTCTCACACACTCTCTGCTCACAGTCTCTCACACTCTCTGCACGCAGTCTCACACACTCTCTGCACGCAGTCTCACACACTCTCTGCACGCAGTCTCACACACTCTCTGCAGGCAGTCTCACACACTCTCTGCAGGCAGTCTCACACACTCTCTGCACGCAGTCTCACACACTCTCTGCACGCAGTCTCACACACTCTCTGCACGCAGTCTCACACACTCTCTGCTCACAGTCTCACACACTCTCTGCTCACAATCTCATACACTCTCTGCTCACAGTCTCACACACTCTCGCCTCACATTCTCACATGCACTCTGCTCACATTCTCACACACTCTCTGATCACAGTCTCACAAACTGCACGCAGTCTCACACACTCTCTGCTCAAAGTCTCACACACTCTCTGCTCACATTCTCATACACTCTCTGCTCACAGTCTCATACACTCTCTGCTCACAGTATCTCTGCTCAGGCTCACATGCACTCTGCTCAGTGTACCTAGACACACTCTGCTCACAGTCTCACACGCACTCTGCTCACGGTCTCACACGCACTCTGCTCACGGTCTCACACGCACTCTGCTCACGGTCTCACACGCACTCTGCTCACAGTCTCACACGCACTCTGCTCACAGTCTCACACGCACTCTGCTCACAGTCTCACACACTCTCTGCTCACAGTCTCAAACACTCTCTGCTCACAGTTTCACACGCACTCTGCTCACAGTTTCACACACTCTCTGCTCACACTCTCAAACACTCTCTGCTCACAGTCTCACACACTCTCTGCACGCAGTCACACACACTCTCTGCACGCAGTCTCACACAATCTCTGCACGCAGTCTCACACACTCTCTGCACGCAGTCTCACACACTCTCTGCACGCAGTCTCACACACTCTCTGCACGCAGTCTCACACACTCTCTGCACGCAGTCTCAGACACTCTCTGCTCACAGTCTCACACACTCTCGGCTCACAGTCTCACACACTCTCTGCTCACAGTCTCACACACTCTCCGCTCAAAGTCTCATACACACTCTCGCCTCACAGTCTCACATGCACTCTGCTCACATTCTCACACACTCTCTGCTCACAGTCTCACACTCTCTCTGCTCACAGTCTCACACTCTCTCTGCTCACAGTCTCAAACTCTCTCTGCTCACAGTCTCATACACTCTATGCTCACAGTCTCACACACTCTCGGCTCACAGTCTCACACACTCTCGGCTCACAGTCTCACACACTCTCTGCTCACAGTCTCACACTCTCTCTGCTCACAGTCTCACACTCTCTCTGCTCACTTTCTCACACTCTGCTCACAGTCTCACACTCTCTCTGCTCAGTGTCCCACACTCTCTGCTCACAGTCTCACACACTCTCTGCTCAAAGTCTCATACACACTCTCGCCTCACCGTCTCACATGCACTCTGCTCACATTCTCACACACTCTCTGCTCACAGTCTCACACTCTCTCTGCTCACAGTCTCACACTCTCTCTGCTCACAGTCTCAAACTCTCTCTGCTCACAGTCTCATACACTCTATGCTCACAGTCTCACACACTCTCGGCTCACAGTCTCACACACTCTCGGCTCACAGTCTCACACACTCTCTGCTCACAGTCTCACACTCTCTCTGCTCACAGTCTCACACTCTCTCTGCTCACAGTCTCACACACTCTCGCCTCACATTCTCACATGCACTCTGCTCACATTCTCACACACTCTCTGCTCACAGTCTCACACACTGCACGCAGTCTCACACACTATCTGCTCAAAGTCTCACAAACGCTCTGCTCACAGTCTCATACACTCTCTGCTCACAGTATCTCTGCTCAGGCTCACATGCACTCTGCTCAGAGTCCCTAGACACACTCTGCTCACAGTCTCACACGCACTCTGCTCACAGTCTCACACGCACTCTGCTCACAGTCTCACACGCACTCTGCTCACAGTCTCACACGCACTCTGCTCACAGTCTCACACTCTCTGCTCACAGTCTCACACACTCTCTGTTCACAGTCTCACACGCACTCTGCTCACAGTTTCACACACTCTCTGCTCACACTCTCAAACACTCTCTGCTCACAGTCTCACACACTCTCTGCACGCAGTCTCACACACTCTCTGCACGCAGTCTCACACACTCTCTGCACGCAGTCTCACACAATCTCTGCACGCAGTCTCACACAATCTCTGCACGCAGTCTCACACAATCTCTGCACGCATTCTCACACACTCTCTGCACGCATTCTCACACACTCTCTGCACGCAGTCTCACACACTCTCTGCACGCATTCTCACACACTCTCTGCTCACAGTCTCACACTCTCTCTGCTCATAGTCTCACACTCTGCTCACAGTCTCACACTCTCTCTGCTCAGTGTCCCACAATCTCTGCTCACAGTCTCACACACTCTCTGCTCAAAGTCTCATACACACTCTCGCCTCACAGTCTCACATGCACTCTGCTCACATTCTCACACACTCTCTGCTCACAGTCTCACACACTCTCTGCTCACAGTCTCACACTCTCTCTGCTCACAGTCTCACACTCTCTCTGCTCACAGTCTCACACACTCTATGCTCACAGTCTCACACAATCTATGCTCACATACTCACACACTCTCGGCTCACAGTCTCACACACTCTCTGCTCACAGTCTCACACTCTCTCTGCTCACAGTCTCACACTCTCTCTGCTCACAGTCTCACACTCTCTCTGCTCACAGTCTCACACTCTCTCTGCTCACAGTCTCACACACTCTATGCTCACAGTCTCACACACTCTCGGCTCACAGTCTCGCACACACTCTCGCCTCACAGTCTCACATGCAGTCTGCTCACATTCTCACACACTCTCTGCTTACAGTCTTACACAATCTCTGCACGCAGTCTCACACACTCTCTGCACGCAGTCTCACACACTCTCAGCTCACAGTCTCACACACTCTCGGCTCACAGTCTCATATACTCTCGGCTCACAGTCTCATACACTCTCTCTGCTCACAGTCTCACACTCTGTCTGCTCACAGTCTCACACTCTGTCTGCTCACAGTCTCACACTCTCTCTGCTCACAGTCTCACACATTCTCTGCTCACAGTCTCACACACTCTCTGCTCACAGTCTCATACACACTCTCGCCTCACCGTCTCACATGCACTCTGCTCACATTCTCACACACTCTCTGCTCACAGTCTCTCACACTCTCTGCACGTAGTCTCACACACTCTCTGCACGAAGTCTCACACACTCTCTGCACACAGTCTCACACACTCTCTGCACGCAGTCTCACACACTCTCTGCACGCAGTCTCACACACTCTCTGCACGCAGTCTCACACACTGTCTGCACGCAGTCTCACACACTCTCTGCTCACAGTCTCATACACTCGGCTCACAATCTCACACACTCTCTGCTCACATTCTCACATGCACTCTGCTCACATTCTCACACACTCTCTGCTCACAGTCTCTCACACTCTCTGCACGTAGTCTCACACACTCTCTGCACGAAGTCTCACACACTCTCTGCACACAGTCTCACACACTCCCTGCACGCAGTCTCACACACTCTCTGCACGCAGTCTCACACACTGTCTGCACGCAGTCTCACACACTCTCTGCTCACAGTCTCATAAACTCGGCTCACAATCTCACACACTCTCTGCTCACATTCTCACATGCACTCTGCTCACATTCTCACACACTCTCTGCTCAGAGTCTCACACACTGCACGCTGTCTCACACAGTCTCTGCTCACAGTCTCACACATTCTCTGCTCACAGTCCCACACACTCTCGCCTCACATTCTCACATGCACTCTGCTCACATTCTCACAAGCTCTCTGCTCACAGTCTCACACACTCTCTGCACGCAGTCTCACACACTGCACGCAGTCTCACACACTCTCGGCTCAATGGTTCACACAATCTCTGCTCATAGTCTCACAACCTATCTGCTCACAGTCTCATACACTCTCTGCTCACAGTCTCATACACTGTGCTCACAATCTCATACACTGTGCTCAAAGTCTCAAATGCACTCTGCTCACAGTCTCATACACTGTGCTCACAGTCTCATAATCTCTCTGCTCACAGTCTCACACTCTTTCTGATCAGGTCACAGAATCTCTGCTCACAGTCTCGCACGCACTCTGCTCACAGTCTCGCACGCACTGTGCTCACAGACCCGCACGCACTCTGCTCACAGTCTCGCACGCACTCTGCTCACAGTCTCTCACGCACTCTGCTCACAGTCTCTCACGCACTCTGCTCACAGTCTCGCACGCACTCTGCTCAGAGTCTCGCACGCACTCTGCTCATAGTCTCGCACGCACTCTGCTCCAGTCTCGCACACACTCTGCTCACAGACTCGCACGCACTCTGCTCACAGTCTTGCACCCTCTCTGGTCAAAGTGCCACACAAACTCTGCTCACAGTATCTCTACTCAGGCTCACATGCACTCTGCTCAGAGTCCCTAGACACACTCTGCTCACAGTCTCACACGCACTCTGCTCACAGTCTCACACGCACTCTGCTCACAGTCTCACACGCACTCTGCTCACAGTCTCACACGCACTCTGCTCACAGTCTCACACGCTCTCTGCACGCAGTCTCACACACTCTCTGCACGCAGTCTCAAACACTCTCTGCACGCAGTATCACACACTCTCTGCACGCAGTCTCACACACTCTCTGCTCCCAGTCTCACACACTCTCTGCTCACAGTCTCACACACTCTATGCTCACAGTCTCACACACTCTATGCTCACAGTCTCACACACTCTCGGCTCACAGTCTCGCACACACTCTCGCCTCACAGTCTCACATGCAGTCTGCTCACATTCTCACACACTCTCTGCTCACAGTCTCACACTCTCTCTGCTCACAGTCTCACACTCTGCTCACAGTCTCACACTCTCTCTGCTCAGTGTCCCACAATCTCTGCTCACAGTCTCACACACTCTCTGCTCAAAGTCTCATAAACACTCTCGCCTCACAGTCTCACATGCACTCTGCTCACATTCTCACACACTCTCTGCTCACAGTCTCACACACTCTCTGCTCACAGTCTCACACTCTCTCTGCTCACAGTCTCACACTCTCTCTGCTCACAGTCTCACACACTCTATGCTCACAGTCTCACACAATCTATGCTCACATTCTCACACACTCTCGGCTCACAGTCTCACACACTCTCTGCTCACAGTCTCACACACTCTCTGCACGCAGTCACACACACTCTCTGCACGCAGTCTCACACACTCTCTGCACGCAGTCTCACACAAACTCTGCACGCAGTCTCTCACGCTCTCTGCACGCAGTCTCACAAACTCTCTGCACGCAGTCTCACACACTCTCTGCACGCAGTCTCACACAATCTCTGCTCACAGTCTCACACACTCTCGGCTCACACCCTCACACACTCTCTGCTCACAATCTCACACTCTCTCTGCTCACAGTCTCACACTCTCTCTGCTCAGAGTCTCACACACTCTCGGCTCACAGTCTCACACACTCTCGGCTCACAGTCTCATACACCCTCGGCTCACAGTCTCACACACTCTCTGCTCACAGTCTCACACTCTGCTCACAGTCTCACACTCTCTCTGCTCCCAGTCTCACACACTCTCTGCTCACAGTCTCTTACACACTCTCGCCTCACAGTCTCACATGCACTCTGCTCACATTCTCACACAATCTCTGCTCACAGTCTCACACACTCTCTGCTCACAGTCTCGCACACACTCTTGCCTCACAGTCTCACATGCAGTCTGCTCACATTCTCACACACTCTCTGCTCACAGTCTCACACTCTGTCTGCTCACAGTCTCACACTCTCTCTGCTCACAGTCTCACACACTCTCTGCTCACAGTCTCACACACTCTCCGCTCACAGTCTCATACACACTCTCGCCTCACCGTCTCACATGCACTTTGCTCACATTCTCACACACTCTCTGCTCACAGTCTCTCACACTCTCTGCACGCAGTCTCACACACTCTCTGCACGCAGTCTCACACACTCTCTGCACGCAGTCTCACACACTCTCTGCAGGCAGTCTCACACACTCTCTGCAGGCAGTCTCACACACTCTCTGCACGCAGTCTCACACACTCTCTGCACGCAGTCTCACACACTCTCTGCTCACAGTCTCACACACTCTCTGCTCACAATCTCATACACTCTCTGCTCACAGTCTCAAACACTCTCGCCTCACATTCTCACATGCACTCTGCTCACATTCTCACACACTCTCTGATCACAGTCTCACAAACTGCACGCAGTCTCACACACTCTCTGCTCAAAGTCTCACACACTCTCTGCTCACATTCTCATACACTCTCTGCTCACAGTCTCATACACTCTCTGCTCACAGTGTCTCTGCTCAGGCTCACATGCACTCTGCTCAGAGTACCTAGACACACTCTGCTCACAGTCTCACACGCACTCTGCTCACGGTCTCAAACGCACTCTGCTCACGGTCTCACACGCACTCTGCTCACAGTCTCACACGCACTCTGCTCACAGTCTCACACGCACTCTGCTCACAGTCTCACACACTCTCTGCTCACAGTCTCAAACACTCTCTGCTCACAGTCTCACACACACATACTGCTCACAGTCTCACACTATCTCTGCTCACAGTCTCACACACTCTCTGCACGCAGTCACACACACTCTCTGCACGCAGTCTCACACACTCTCTGCACACAGTCTCACACAATCTCTGCACGCAGTCTCACACACTCTCTGCACGCAGTCTCACACACTCTCTGCACGCAGTCTCACACAATCTCTGCACGCAGTCTCACACACTCTCTGCACGCAGTCTCACACACTCTCTGCACGCAGTCTCACACACTCTCTGCACGCAGTCTCACACACTCTCTGCACGCAGTCTCACACACTCTCTGCACGCAGTCTCACACACTCTCTGCACGCAGTCTCACACACTCTCTGCACGCAGTCTCACACACTCTCTGCACGCAGTCTCACACACTCTCTGCACGCAGTCTCACACACTCTCTGTACGCAGTCTCACACAATCTCTGCACGCAGTCTCACACACTCTGTGCACGCAGTCTCACACAGTCTCTGCATGCAGTCTCACACACTCTCTGCACGCAGTCTCACACATTCTCTGCTCACAGTCTCACACACTCTCGGCTCACAGTCTCACACACTCTGTGCACGCAGTCTCACACAGTCTCTGCACGCAGTCTCACACACTCTCTGCACGCAGTCTCACACACTCTCTGTTCACAGTCTCACAAACTCTCTGCTCACAGTCTCACACTCTGCTCACAGTCTCGCACTCTGCTCACAGTCTCACACTCTCTCTGCTCAGTGTCCCACACTCTCTGCACACAGTCTCACACACTCTCTGCTCAAAGTCTCATACACACTCTCGTCTCACAGTCTCACATGCACTCTGCTCACATTCTCACACACTCTCTGCTCACAGTCTCACACTCTCTCTGCTCACAGTCTCACACTCTCTCTGCTCACAGTCTCACACTCTCTCTGCTCACAGTCTCACACACTCTATGCTCACAGTCTCACACACTCTATGCTCACAGTCTCACACACTCTATGCTCACAGTCTCACACACTCTCGGCTCACAGTCTCACACACTCTCTGCTCACAGTCTCACACTCTCTCTGCTCACAGTCTCACACTCTCTCTGCTCACAGTCTCACACTCTCTCTGCTCACAGTCTCACACACTCTATGCTCACAGTCTCACACACTCTCGGCTCACAGTCTCGCACACACTCTCGCCTCACAGTCTCACATGCAGTCTGCTCACATTCTCACACACTCTCTGCTCACAGTCTCACACAATCTCTGCACGCAGTCTCACACACTCTCTGCACGCAGTCTCACACACTCTCAGCTCAAAGTCTCACACACTCTCGGCTCACAGTCTCATGCACTCTCGGCTCACAGTCTCATAAACTCTGTCTGCTCACAGTCTCACACTCTGTCTGCTCACAGTCTCACAATCTGTCTGCTCACAGTCTCACACTCTGCTCACAGTCTCACACATTCTCTGCTCACAGTCTCACACTCTCTCTGCTCACAGTCTCACAATCTGTCTGCTCACAGTCTCACACTCTCTCTGCTCACAGTCTCACACATTCTCTGCTCACAGTCTCACAACCTATCTGCTCACAGTCTCATACACTCTCTGCTCACAGTCTCATACACTGTGCTCACAATCTCATACACTGTGCTCAAAGTCTCAAATGCACTCTGCTCACAGTCTCATACACTGTGCTCACAGTCTCATAATCTCTCTGCTCACAGTCTCACACTCTTTCTGATCAGGTCACAGAATCTCTGCTCACAGTCTCGCACGCACTCTGCTCACAGTCTCGCACGCACTGTGCTCACAGACCCGCACGCACTCTGCTCACAGTCTCGCACGCACTCTGCTCACAGTCTCTCACGCACTCTGCTCACAGTCTCTCACGCACTCTGCTCACAGTCTCGCACGCACTCTGCTCAGAGTCTCGCACGCACTCTGCTCAGAGTCTCGCACGCACTCTGCTCATAGTCTCGCACGCACTCTGCTCCAGTCTCGCACACACTCTGCTCACAGACTCGCACGCACTCTGCTCACAGTCTTGCACCCTCTCTGGTCAAAGTGCCGCACAAACTCTGCTCACAGTATCTCTACTCAGGCTCACATGCACTCTGCTCAGAGTCCCTAGACACACTCTGCTCACAGTCTCACACGCACTCTGCTCACAGTCTCACACGCACTCTGCTCACAGTCTCACACGCACTCTGCTCACAGTCTCACACGCACTCTGCTCACAGTCTCACACGCACTCTGCTCACAGTCTCACACGCACTCTGCTCACAGTCTCACACGCACTCTGCTCACAGTCTCACACGCACTCTGCTCACAGTCTCACACACTCTCTGCTCACAGTCTCACACACTCTCTGCTCACAGTCTCACACACTCTCTGCTCACAGTCTCACACACTCTCTGCACGCAGTCACACACACTCTCTGCACGCAGTCTCACACACTCTCTGCACGCAGTCTCACACACTCTCTGCACGCAGTCTCACACACTCTCTGCACGCAGTCTCACACACTCTCTGCACGCAGTCTCACACACTCTCTGCACGCAGTCTCACACACTCTCTGCACGCAGTCTCACACACTCTCTGCACGCAGTCTCACACACTCTCTGCACGCAGTCTCACACACTCTCTGCACGCAGTCTCACACACTCTCTGCACGCAGTCTCACACACTCTCTGCACGCAGTCTCACACACTCTCTGTACGCAGTCTCACACACTCTCTGCACACAGTCTCACACACTCTCTGCTCAAAGTCTCATACACAATCTCGTCTCACAGTCTCACATGCACTCTGCTCACATTCTCACACACTCTCTGCTCACAGTCTCACACTCTCTCTGCTCACAGTCTCACACTCTCTCTGCTCACAGTCTCACACTCTCTCTGCTCACAGTCTCACACACTCTATGCTCACAGTCTCACACACTCTATGCTCACAGTCTCACACACTCTATGCTCACAGTCTCACACACTCTCGGCTCACAGTCTCACACACTCTCTGCTCACAGTCTCACACTCTCTCTGCTCACAGTCTCACACTCTCTGCTCACAGTCTCACACTCTCTCTGCTCACAGTCTCACACTCTCTCTGCTCACAGTCTCACACACTCTCTGCTCACAGTCTCGCACACACTCTCGCCTCACAGTCTCACATGCAGTCTGCTCACATTCTCACACACTCTCTGCTCACAGTCTCACACAATCTCTGCACGCAGTCTCACACACTCTCTGCACGCAGTCTCACACACTCTCTGCTCACAGTCTCACACACTCTCGGCTCACAGTCTCATGCACTCTCGGCTCACAGTCTCATAAACTCTGTCTGCTCACAGTCTCACACTCTGTCTGCTCACAGTCTCACAATCTGTCTGCTCACAGTCTCACACTCTGCTCACAGTCTCACACATTCTCTGCTCACAGTCTCACACTCTCTCTGCTCACAGTCTCACAATCTGTCTGCTCACAGTCTCACACTCTCTCTGCTCACAGTCTCACACATTCTCTGCTCACAGTCTCACAACCTATCTGCTCACAGTCTCATACACTCTCTGCTCACAGTCTCATACACTGTGCTCACAATCTCATACACTGTGCTCAAAGTCTCAAATGCACTCTGCTCACAGTCTCATACACTGTGCTCACAGTCTCATAATCTCTCTGCTCACAGTCTCACACTCTCTCTGCTCACATTCTCACACACTCTCTGCTCACAGTCTCACACGCAATCTGCTCACAGTCTCGCACGCACTGTGCTCACAGACTCGCATGCACTCTGCTCACAGTCTCGCACGCACTCTGCTCACAGTCTCTCACGCACTCTGCTCACAGTCTCTCACGCACTCTGCTCACAGTCTCGCACGCACTCTGCTCAGAGTCTCGCACGCACTCTGCTCAGAGTCTCGCACGCACTCTGCTCATAGTCTCGCACGCACTCTGCTCCAGTCTCGCACACACTCTGCTCACAGACTCGCACGCACTCTGCTCACAGTCTTGCACCCTCTCTGGTCAAAGTGCCGCACAAACTCTGCTCACAGTATCTCTACTCAGGCTCACATGCACTCTGCTCAGAGTCCCTAGACACACTCTGCTCACAGTCTCACACGCACTCTGCTCACAGTCTCACACGCACTCTGCTCACAGTCTCACACGCACTCTGCTCACAGTCTCACACGCACTCTGCTCACAGTCTCACACGCACTCTGCTCACAGTCTCACACGCACTCTGCTCACAGTCTCACAGACTCTCTGCTCACAGTCTCACACGCACTCTGCTCACAGTCTCACACACTCTCTGCTCACAGTCTCACACACTCTCTGCTCACAGTCTCACACACTCTCTGCTCACAGTCTCACATACTCTCTGCACGCAGTCCCACACACTCTCTGCACGCAGTCTCACACACTCTCTGCACGCAGTCTCACACACTCTCTGCACGCAGTCTCACACACTCTCTGCACGCAGTCTCACACACTCTCTGCACGCAGTCTCACACACTCTCTGCACGCAGTTTCACACACTCTCTGCACGCAGTCTCACACACTCTCTGCACGCAGTCTCACACACTCTCTGCACGCAGTCTCACACACTCTCTGCACGCAGTCTCACACACTCTCTGCACGCAGTCTCACACACTCTCTGTACGCAGTCTCACACAATCTCTGCACGCAGTCTCACACAATCTCTGCACGCAGTCTCACACACTCTGTGCACGCAGTCTCACACAGTCTCTGCACGCAGTCTCACACACTCTCTGCACGCAGTCTCACACATTCTCTGCTCACAGTCTCACACACTCTCGGCTCACAGTCTCACACACTCTCTGCTCAGAGTCTCACACACTCTCTGTTCACAGTCTCACAAACTCTCTGCTCACAGTCTCACACTCTGCTCACAGTCTCGCACTCTGCTCACAGTCTCACACTCTCTCTGCTCAGTGTCCCACACTCTCTGCACACAGTCTCACACACTCTCTGCTCAAAGTCTCATACACACTCTCGTCTCACAGTCTCACATGCACTCTGCTCACATTCTCACACACTCTCTGCTCACAGTCTCACACTCTCTCTGCTCACAGTCTCACACTCTCTCTGCTCACAGTCTCACACTCTCTCTGCTCACAGTCTCACACACTCTATGCTCACAGTCTCACACACTCTATGCTCACAGTCTCACACACTCTATGCTCACAGTCTCACACACTCTCGGCTCACAGTCTCACACACTCTCTGCTCACAGTCTCACACTCTCTCTGCTCACAGTCTCACACTCTCTCTGCTCACAGTCTCACACATTCTCTGCTCACAGTCTCACAACCTATCTGCTCACAGTCTCATACACTCTCTGCTCACAGTCTCATACACTGTGCTCACAATCTCATACACTGTGCTCAAAGTCTCAAATGCACTCTGCTCACAGTCTCATACACTGTGCTCACAGTCTCATAATCTCTCTGCTCACAGTCTCACACTCTTTCTGATCAGGTCACAGAATCTCTGCTCACAGTCTCGCACGCACTCTGCTCACAGTCTCGCACGCACTGTGCTCACAGACCCGCACGCACTCTGCTCACAGTCTCGCACGCACTCTGCTCACAGTCTCTCACGCACTCTGCTCACAGTCTCTCACGCACTCTGCTCACAGTCTCGCACGCACTCTGCTCAGAGTCTCGCACGCACTCTGCTCAGAGTCTCGCACGCACTCTGCTCATAGTCTCGCACGCACTCTGCTCCAGTCTCGCACACACTCTGCTCACAGACTCGCACGCACTCTGCTCACAGTCTTGCACCCTCTCTGGTCAAAGTGCCGCACAAACTCTGCTCACAGTATCTCTACTCAGGCTCACATGCACTCTGCTCAGAGTCCCTAGACACACTCTGCTCACAGTCTCACACGCACTCTGCTCACAGTCTCACACGCACTCTGCTCACAGTCTCACACGCACTCTGCTCACAGTCTCACACGCACTCTGCTCACAGTCTCACACGCACTCTGCTCACAGTCTCACACGCACTCTGCTCACAGTCTCACACGCACTCTGCTCACAGTCTCACACGCACTCTGCTCACAGTCTCACACGCACTCTGCTCACAGTCTCACACACTCTCTGCTCACAGTCTCACACACTCTCTGCTCACAGTCTCACACACTCTCTGCTCACAGTCTCACACACTCTCTGCACGCAGTCTCACACACTCTCTGCACGCAGTCTCACACACTCTCTGCACGCAGTCTCACACACTCTCTGCACGCAGTCTCACACACTCTCTGCACGCAGTCTCACACACTCTCTGCACGCAGTCTCACACACTCTCTGCACGCAGTCTCACACACTCTCTGCACGCAGTCTCACACACTCTCTGCACGCAGTCTCACACACTCTCTGCACGCAGTCTCACACACTCTCTGCACGCAGTCTCACACACTCTCTGCACGCAGTCTCACACACTCTCTGTACGCAGTCTCACACAATCTCTGCACGCAGTCTCACACAATCTCTGCACGCAGTCTCACACACTCTGTGCACGCAGTCTCACACAGTCTCTGCACGCAGTCTCACACACTCTCTGCACGCAGTCTCACACACTCTCTGCACGCAGTCTCACACATTCTCTGCTCACAGTCTCACACACTCTCGGCTCACAGTCTCACACACTCTCTGCTCAGAGTCTCACACACTCTCTGTTCACAGTCTCACAAACTCTCTGCTCACAGTCTCACACTCTGCTCACAGTCTCGCACTCTGCTCACAGTCTCACACTCTCTCTGCTCAGTGTCCCACACTCTCTGCACACAGTCTCACACACTCTCTGCTCAAAGTCTCATACACACTCTCGTCTCACAGTCTCACATGCACTCTGCTCACATTCTCACACACTCTCTGCTCACAGTCTCACACTCTCTCTGCTCACAGTCTCACACTCTCTCTGCTCACAGTCTCACACTCTCTCTGCTCACAGTCTCACACACTCTATGCTCACAGTCTCACACACTCTATGCTCACAGTCTCACACACTCTATGCTCACAGTCTCACACACTCTCGGCTCACAGTCTCACACACTCTCTGCTCACAGTCTCACACTCTCTCTGCTCACAGTCTCACACTCTCTCTGCTCACAGTCTCACACTCTCTCTGCTCACAGTCTCACACACTCTATGCTCACAGTCTCACACACTCTCGGCTCACAGTCTCGCACACACTCTCGCCTCACAGTCTCACATGCAGTCTGCTCACATTCTCACACACTCTCTGCTCACAGTCTCACACAATCTCTGCATGCAGTCTCACACACTCTCTGCACGCAGTCTCACACACTCTCAGCTCAAAGTCTCACACACTCTCGGCTCACAGTCTCATGCACTCTCGGCTCACAGTCTCATAAACTCTGTCTGCTCACAGTCTCACACTCTGTCTGCTCACAGTCTCACAATCTGTCTGCTCACAGTCTCACACTCTCTCTGCTCACAGTCTCACACATTCTCTGCTCACAGTCTCACACTCTCTCTGCTCACAGTCTCACAATCTGTCTGCTCACAGTCTCACACTCTCTCTGCTCACAGTCTCACACATTCTCTGCTCACAGTCTCACACAATCTCTGCTCACAGACTCATACACACTCTCGCCTCACCGTCTCACATGCACTCTGCTCAAATTCTCACACACTCTCTCCTCACAGTCTCTCACACTCTCTGCACGTAGTCTCACACACTCTCTGTACGCACTCTCACACACTCTCTGCAGGCAGTCTCACACACTCTCTGCAGGCAGTCTCACACACTCTCTGCACGCAGTCTCACACACTCTCTGCACGCAGTCTCACACACTCTCTGCACGCAGTCTCACACACTCTCTGCACGCAGTCTCACACACTCTCTGCACGCAGTCTCACACACTCTCTGCACGCAGTCTCACACACTCTCTGCACGCAGTCTCACACGCTCTCTGCACGCAGTCTCACACACTCTCTGCTCACAGTCTCATACATTCTCTGCTCAAAATCTCACACACTCTCTGCTCACATTCTCACATGCACTCTGCTCACATTCTCACACACTCTCTGCTCAGAGTCTCACACACTGCACGCAGTCTCACACACTCTCTGCTCACAGTCTCACACACTCTCTGCTCACAGTCTCATACACTCTCTGCTCACAGTCCCACACACTCTCGCCTCACATTCTCACATGCACTCTGCTCACATTCTCACAAGCTCTCTGCTCACAGTCTCACACACTCTCTGCACGCAGTCTCACACACTGCACGCAGTCTCACACACTCTCGGCTCAATGGTTCACACAATCTCTGCTCATAGTCTCACAACCTATCTGTTCACAGTCTCATACACTCTCTGCTCACAGTCTCATACACTGTGCTCACAATCTCATACACTGTGCTCAAAGTCTCAAATGCACTCTGCTCACAGTCTCATACACTGTGCTCACAGTCTCATAATCTCTCTGCTCACAGTCTCACACTCTTTCTGCTCAGGTCACAGAATCTCTGCTCACAGTCTCGCACGCACTCTGCTCACAGTCTCGCACGCACTGTGCTCACAGACCCGCACGCACTCTGCTCACAGTCTCTCACGCACTCTGCTCACAGTCTCTCACGCACTCTGCTCACAGTCTCTCACGCACTCTGCTCACAGTCTCGCACGCACTCTGCTCAGAGTCTCGCACGCACTCTGCTCACAGTCTCGCAAGCACTCTGCTCACAGTCTCGCACGCACTCTGCTCCTGTCTCGCAGACTCTCTGCTCACAGACTCGCACGCACTCTGCTCACAGTCTTGCACCCTCTCTGGTCAAAGTGCCGCACAAAATCTGCTCACAGTATCTCTACTCAGGCTCACATGCACTCTGCTCAGAGTCCCTAGACACACTCTGCTCACAGTCTCCCACGCACTCTGCTCACAGTCTCACACGCACTCTGCTCACAGTCTCACACGCACTCTGCTCACAGTCTCACACGCACTCTGCTCACAGTCTCACACGCACTCTGCTCACAGTCTCACACGCACTCTGCTCACAGTCTCACACGCTCTCTGCTCACAGTCTCACACACTCTCTGCTCACAGTCTCACACACTCTCTGCACGCAGTAACACACACTCTCTGCACGCAGTAACACACACTCTCTGCACGCAGTCTCACACACTCTCTGCACGCAGTCTCACACTCTCTCTGCACGCAGTCTCACACACTCTCTGCACGCAGTCTCACACACTCTCTGCACGCAGTCTCACACAATCTCTGCACGCAGTCTCACACAATCTCTGCACGCAGTCTCACACACTCTCTGCACGCAGTCTCACACACTCTCTGCTCACAGTCTCACACACTCTCGGATCACAGTCTCACACACTCTCGGATCACAGTCTCACACACTCTCTATGCTCACAGTCTCACACTCTCTCTGCTCACAGTCTCACACTCTCTCGGCTCACAGTCTCACACACTCTCGGCTCACATTCTCACACACCCTCGGCTCACAGTCTCATACACCCTCGGCTCACAGTCTCACACACTCTCTGATCACAGTCTCACACTCTGCTCACAGTCTCACACTCTCTCTGCTCACAGTCTCACACACTCTCTGCTCACAGTCTCACACACTCTCTGCTCACAGTCTCACACACTCTCTGCTCACAGTCTCACACACTCTCTGCTCACAGTCTCATACACACTCTCGCCTCACAGTCTCACATTCACTCTGCTCACATTCTCACACACTCTCTGCTCACAGTCTCACGCACTCTCTGCACGCAGTCTCACACACTCTCTGCGCGCAGTCTCACACACTCTCTGCACGCAGTCTCACACACTCTCTGCACGCAGTCTCACACACTCTCTGCACGCAGTCTCACACACTCTCTGCTCACAGTCTCACACACTCTCGGCTCACAGTCTCACACACTCTGTGCACGCAGTCTCACACAGTCTCTGCACGCAGTCTCACACACTCTCTGCACGCAGTCTCACACTCCCTCTGTCACAGTCTCACACACTCTCTGCTCACAGTCTCACACGTCTGCTCACAGTCTCACACACTCTGCTCACAGTCTCACACACTCTCTGCTCAGTCTCGCCACACTCTCTGCACACAGTCTCACATGCACTCTCTGCTCACATTCTCACACACTCTCTGCTCACAGTCTCATACACTCTCTGCTCGCAGTCTCACACACTCTCTGCACGCAGTCTCACACACTCTCTGCTCACAGTCTCACACACTCTCTGCTCACAGTCTCATACACTCTCGGCTCACAGTCTCATACACTCTCTGCTCACAGTCTCACACACTCTCTGCTCACAGTCTCACACACTCTCTGCTCACAGTCTCACACTCTCTCTTCTCACAGTCTCACACTCCCTCTGCTCACAGTCTCACACTCTCTCTGCTCACAGTCTCACACAATCTCTGCTCACAGTCTCACACACTCTCTGCTCACAGTCTCACACACACTCTGCTCACAGTCTCACACACTCTCTGCTCTCAGTCTCGCACACACTCTCGGCCTCAGTCTCACATGCATTCTGCTCACATTCTCACACACTCTCTGCTCACAGTCTCACACACTCTCTGCTCGCAGTCTCACTCACTCTCTGCACGCAGTCTCACACACTCTCTGCTCCCAGTCTCACACACTCTCGGCTCACAGTCTCATACACTCTCGGCTCACAGTCTCACACTCTGTCTGCTCACAGTCTCACACTCTCTCTGCTCATAGTCTCACACACTCTCTGCTCACAGTCTCACACACACTCTCGCCTCACAGTCTCACATGCACTCTGCTCACATTCTCACACACTCTCTGCACGCACTCTCACACACTCTCTGCACGCACTCTCACACACTCTCTGCTCACAGTCTCTCTGCTCACAGTCTCACACACTCTCTGCTCAAAGTCTCATACACTCTCTGCTCACAGTCCCACACACTCTCGTCTCACATTCTCACATGCACTCTGCTCACATTCTCACACGCTCTCTGCTCACAGTCTTACACACTCTCTGCACGCAGTCTCACACACTCTCTGCACGCAGTCTCACACACTCTCTGCACGCAGTCTCACACACTCTCGGCTCAATGGTTCACACAATCTCTGCTCACAGTCTCACACCCTATCTGCTCACAGTCT
Organism: Carcharodon carcharias; assembly: GCF_017639515.1. Classification (NCBI taxonomy): domain Eukaryota; kingdom Metazoa; phylum Chordata; class Chondrichthyes; order Lamniformes; family Lamnidae; genus Carcharodon; species Carcharodon carcharias. Next base: position 68,332,351 of record NC_054475.1, read on the forward strand.
CATACACTCTCTGCTCACAGTCTCATACACTGTGCTCACAATCTCATACACTGTGCTCAAAGTCTCAAATGCACTCTGCTCACAGTCTCATACACTGTGCTCACAGTCTCATAATCTCTCTGCTCACAGTCTCACACTCTTTCTGCTCAGGTCTCAGAATCTCTGCTCACAGTCTCGCACGCACTCTGCTCACAGTCTCGCACGCACTCTGCTCACAGTCTCGCGCGCACTCTGCTCACAGTCTCGCGCGCACTCTGCTCACAGTCTCGCGCGCACTCTGCTCACAGTCTCGCGCGCACTCTGCTCACAGTCTCGCGCGCACTCTGCTCACAGTCTCGCACGCACTCTGCTCACAGTCTCGCACGCACTCTGCTCACAGACTCGCACGCACTCTGCTCACAGTCTTGCACCCTCTCTGGTCAAAGTGCCGCACAAACTCTGCTCACTGTATCTCTACTCAGGCTCACATGCACTCTGCTCAGAGTCCCTAGACACACTCTGCTCACAGTCTCACACGCACTCTGCTCACAGTCTCACACGCACTCTGCTCACAGTCTCACACGCACTCTGCTCACAGTCTCACACGCACTCTGCTCACAGTCTCACACGCACTCTGCTCACAGTCTCACACGCACTCTGCTCACAGTCTCACACGCACTCTGCTCACAGTCTCACACACTCTCTGCTCACAGTCTCACACACTCTCTGCTCACAGTCTCACACACTCTCTGCTCACAGTCTCACACACTCTCTGCACGCAGTCACACACACTCTCTGCACGCAGTCTCACACACTCTCTGCACGCAGTCTCACACACTCTCTGCACGCAGTCTCACACACTCTCTGCACGCAGTCTCACACACTCTCTGCACGCAGTCTCACACACTCTCTGCACGCAGTCTCACACACTCTCTGCACGCAGTCTCACACACTCTCTGCACGCAGTCTCACACACTCTCTGCACGCAGTCTCACACACTCTCTGTACGCAGTCTCACACAATCTCTGCACGCAGTCTCACACACTCTGTGCACGCAGTCTCACACAGTCTCTGCACGCAGTCTCACACACTCTCTGCACGCAGTCTCACACATTCTCTGCTCACAGTCTCACACACTCTCGGCTCACAGTCTCACACACTCTCGGCTCACAGTCTCACACACTCTCTGCTCAGAGTCTCACACACTCTCTGTTCACAGTCTCACAAACTCTCTGCTCACAGTCTCACACTCTGCTCACAGTCTCGCACTCTGCTCACAGTCTCACACTCTCTCTGCTCAGTGTCCCACACTCTCTGCACACAGTCTCACACACTCTCTGCTCAAAGTCTCATACACACTCTCGTCTCACAGTCTCACATGCACTCTGCTCACATTCTCACACACTCTCTGCTCACAGTCTCACACTCTCTCTGCTCACAGTCTCACACTCTCTCTGCTCACAGTCTCACACTCTCTCTGCTCACAGTCTCACACTCTCTCTGCTCACAGTCTCACACACTCTATGCTCACAGTCTCATACACTCTATGCTCACAGTCTCACACACTCTCGGCTCACAGTCTCACACACTCTCTGCTCACAGTCTCACACTCTCTCTGCTCACAGTCTCACACTCTCTCTGCTCACAGTCTCACACTCTCTCTGCTCACAGTCTCACACTCTCTCTGCTCACAGTCTCACACACTCTATGCTCACAGACTCACACACTCTCGGCTCACAGTCTCGCACACACTCTCGCCTCACAGTCTCACATGCAGTCTGCTCACATTCTCACACACTCTCTGCTCACAGTCTCACACAATCTCTGCACGCAGTCTCACACACTCTCTGCATGCAGTCTCACACACTCTCAGCTCAAAGTCTCACACACTCTCGGCTCACAGTCTCATGCACTCTCGGCTCACAGTCTCATAAACTCTGTCTGCTCACAGTCTCACACTCTGTCTGCTCACAGTCTCACACTCTCTCTGCTCACAGTCTCACACATTCTCTGCTCACAGTCTCACACTCTCTCTGCTCACAGTCTCACAATCTGTCTGCTCACAGTCTCACACTCTCTCTGCTCACAGTCTCACACATTCTCTGCTCACAGTCTCACACAATCTCTGCTCACAGTCTCATACACACTCTCGCCTCACCGTCTCACATGCACTCTGCTCAAATTCTCACACACTCTCTCCTCACAGTCTCTCACACTCTCTGCACGTAGTCTCACACACTCTCTGTACGCACTCTCACACACTCTCTGCAGGCAGTCTCACACACTCTCTGCAGGCAGTCTCACACACTCTCTGCAGGCAGTCTCACACACTCTCTGCACGCAGTCTCACACACTCTCTGCACGCAGTCTCACACACTCTCTGCACGCAGTCTCACACACTCTCTGCACGCAGTCTCACACACTCTCTGCACGCAGTCTCACACACTCTCTGCACGCAGTCTCACACGCTCTCTGCACGCAGTCTCACACACTCTCTGCTCACAGTCTCATACATTCTCTGCTCAAAATCTCACACACTCTCTGCTCACATTCTCACATGCACTCTGCTCACATTCTCACACACTCTCTGCTCAGAGTCTCACACACTGCACGCAGTCTCACACACTCTCTGCTCACAGTCTCACACACTCTCTGCTCACAGTCTCATACACTCTCTGCTCACAGTCCCACACACTCTCGCCTCACATTCTCACATGCACTCTGCTCACATTCTCACAAGCTCTCTGCTCACAGTCTCACACACTCTCTGCACGCAGTCTCACACACTGCACGCAGTCTCACACACTCTCGGCTCAATGGTTCACACAATCTCTGCTCATAGTCTCACAACCTATCTGTTCACAGTCTCATACACTCTCTGCTCACAGTCTCATACACTGTGCTCACAATCTCATACACTGTGCTCAAAGTCTCAAATGCACTCTGCTCACAGTCTCATACACTGTGCTCACAGTCTCATAATCTCTCTGCTCACAGTCTCACACTCTTTCTGCTCAGGTCACAGAATCTCTGCTCACAGTCTCGCACGCACTCTGCTCACAGTCTCGCACGCACTGTGCTCACAGACCCGCACGCACTCTGCTCACAGTCTCTCACGCACTCTGCTCACAGTCTCTCACGCACTCTGCTCACAGTCTCTCACGCACTCTGCTCACAGTCTCGCACGCACTCTGCTCAGAGTCTCGCACGCACTCTGCTCACAGTCTCGCAAGCACTCTGCTCACAGTCTCGCACGCACTCTGCTCCTGTCTCGCAGACTCTCTGCTCACAGACTCGCACGCACTCTGCTCACAGTCTTGCACCCTCTCTGGTCAAAGTGCCGCACAAAATCTGCTCACAGTATCTCTACTCAGGCTCACATGCACTCTGCTCAGAGTCCCTAGACACACTCTGCTCACAGTCTCCCACGCACTCTGCTCAAAGTCTCACACGCACTCTGCTCACAGTCTCACACGCACTCTGCTCACAGTCTCACACGCACTCTGCTCACAGTCTCACACGCACTCTGCTCACAGTCTCACACGCTCTCTGCTCACAGTCTCACACACTCTCTGCTCACAGTCTCACACACTCTCTGCACGCAGTAACACACACTCTCTGCACGCAGTCTCACACACTCTCTGCACGCAGTCTCACACTCTCTCTGCACGCAGTCTCACACACTCTCTGCACGCAGTCTCACACACTCTCTGCACGCAGTCTCACACAATCTCTGCACGCAGTCTCACACAATCTCTGCACGCAGTCTCACACACTCTCTGCACGCAGTCTCACACACTCTCTGCTCACAGTCTCACACACTCTCGGATCACAGTCTCACACACTCTCTGCTCACAGTCTCACACTCTCTATGCTCACAGTCTCACACTCTCTCTGCTCACAGTCTCACACTCTCTCGGCTCACAGTCTCACACACTCTCGGCTCACATTCTCACACACCCTCGGCTCACAGTCTCATACACCCTCGGCTCACAGTCTCACACACTCTCTGATCACAGTCTCACACTCTGCTCACAGTCTCACATTCTCTCTGCTCACAGTCTCACACACTCTCTGCTCACAGTCTCACACACTCTCTGCTCACAGTCTCACACACTCTCTGCTCACAGTCTCATACACACTCTCGCCTCACAGTCTCACATTCACTCTGCTCACATTCTCACACACTCTCTGCTCACAGTCTCACACACACTCTCTGCACGTAGTCTCACACACTCTCTGTACGCACTCTCACACACTCTCTGCACGCAGTCTCACACACTCTCTGCACGCAGTCTCACTCACTCTCTGCACGCAGTCTCACACACTCTCTGCTCACAGTCTCACACACTCTCGGCTCACAGTCTCACACACTCTCTGCTCACAGTCTCACACTCTCTCTGCTCACAGTCTCACACTCCCTCTGCTCACAGTCTCACACTCTCTCTGCTCACAGTCTCACACACTCTCTGCTCACAGTCTCACACAGTCTCTGCTCACAGTCTCACACACTCTCTGCTCACAGTCTCACACACTCTCTGCTCACAGTCTCGCACACACTCTCGCCCTCAGTCTCACATGCAGTCTGCTCACATTCCCACACACTCTCTGCTCACAGTCTCACACAGTCTCTGCTCGCAGTCTCACACACTCTCTGCACGCAGTCTCAAACACTCTCTGCTCCCAGTCTCACACACTCTCAGCTCACAGTCTCATACACTCTCGGCTCACAGTCTCACACTCTCTCTGCTCACAGTCTCACACATTCTCTGCTCACAGTCTCACACTCTCTCTGCTCACAGTCTCACACTCTCTCTGCTCACAGTCTCACACTCCCTCTGCTCACAGTCTCACACTCTCTCTGCTCACAGTCTCACACACTCTCTGCTCACAGTCTCACACACTCTCTGCTCACAGTCTCACACACACTCTGCTCACAGTCTCACACACTCTCTGCTCTCAGTCTCGCACACACTCTCGGCCTCAGTCTCACATGCATTCTGCTCACATTCTCACACACTCTCTGCTCACAGTCTCACACACTCTCTGCTCGCAGTCTCACACACTCTCTGCACGCAGTCTCACACACTCTCTGCTCCCAGTCTCACACACTCTCGGCTCACAGTCTCATACACTCTCGGCTCACAGTCTCACACTCTGTCTGCTCACAGTCTCACACTCTCTCTGCTCACAGTCTCACACACTCTCTGCTCACAGTCTCACACACACTCTCGCCTCACAGTCTCACATGCACTCTGCTCACATTCTCACACACTCTCTGCACGCACTCTCACACACTCTCTGCACGCACTCTCACACACTCTCTGCTCACAGTCTCTCTGCTCACAGTCTCACACACTCTCTGCTCAAAGTCTCATACACTCTCTGCTCACAGTCCCACACACTCTCGCCTCACATTCTCACATGCACTCTGCTCACATTCTCACACGCTCTCTGCTCACAGTCTTACACACTCTCTGCACGCAGTCTCACACACTCTCTGCACGCAGTCTCACACACTCTCTGCACGCAGTCTCACACACTCTCGGCTCAATGGTTCACACAATCTCTGCTCACAGTCTCACACCCTATCTGCTCACAGTCTCATACACTCTCTGCTCACAGTCTCATACACTGTGCTCACAATCTCATACACTGTGCTCAAAGTCTCAAATGCACTCTGCTCACAGTCTCATACACTGTGCTCACAGTCTCATAATCTCTCTGCTCACAGTCTCACACTCTTTCTGCTCAGGTCTCAGAATCTCTGCTCACAGTCTCGCACGCACTCTGCTCACAGTCTCGCACGCACTCTGCTCACAGTCTCGCGCGCACTCTGCTCACAGTCTCGCGCGCACTCTGCTCACAGTCTCGCGCGCACTCTGCTCACAGTCTCGCGCGCACTCTGCTCACAGTCTCGCACGCACTCTGCTCACAGTCTCGCACGCACTCTGCTCACAGTCTCGCACGCACTCTGCTCACAGACTCGCACGCACTCTGCTCACAGACTCGCACGCACTCTGCTCACAGTCTCGCACGCACTCTGCTCACAGTCTCGCACGCACTCTGCTCACAGTCTCGCACGCACTCTGCTCACAGTCTCACACACTCTCTGCTCGCAGTCTCACACACTCTCTGCTCGCAGTCTCACACACTCTCTGCATGCAGTCTCACACACTCTCTGCTCCCAGTCTCACACATTCTCGGCTCACAGTCTCATACACTCTCGGCTCACAGTCTCACACTCTGTCTGCTCACAGTCTCACACTCTCTCTGCTCACAGTCTCACACACTCTCTGCTCACAGTCTCACACACACTCTCGCCTCACAGTCTCACATGCACTCTGCTCACATTCTCACACACTCTCTGCTCACAGTCTCACACACTCTCTGCACGCACTCTCACACACTCTCTGCACGCACTCTCACACTCTCTGCACGCACTCTCACACACTCTCTGCTCACAGTCTCTCTGCTCACAGTCTCACACACTCTCTGCTCACAGTCTCATACACTCTCTGCTCACAGTCCCACACACTCTCGCCTCACATTCTCACATGCACTCTGCTCACATTCTCACACGCTCTCTGCTCACAGTCTTACACACTCTCTGCACGCAGTATCACACACTCTCTGCACGCAGTCTCACACACTCTCGGCTCAATGGTTCACACAATCTCTGCTCACAGTCTCACACCCTATCTGCTCACAGTCTCATACACTCTCTGCTCACAGTCTCATACACTGTGCTCACAATCTCATACACTGTGCTCAAAGTCTCAAATGCACTCTGCTCACAGTCTCATAAACTGTGCTCACAGTCTCATAATCTCTCTGCTCACAGCATCACACTCTTTCTGCTCAGGTCTCAGAATCTCTGCTCACAGTCTCGCACGCACTCTGCTCACAGTCTCACACGCACTCTGCTCACAGTCTCGCACGCACTCTGCTCACAGTCTCGCGCGCACTCTGCTCACAGTCTCGCGCGCACTCTGCTCACAGTCTCGCGCGCACTCTGCTCACAGTCTCGCGCGCACTCTGCTCACAGTCTCGCACGCACTCTGCTCACAGTCTCGCACGCACTCTGCTCACAGACTCGCACGCACTCTGCTCACAGTCTCGCACGCACTCTGCTCACAGTCTCGCACGCACTCTGCTCACAGTCTCGCACGCACTCTGCTCACAGTCTCGCACGCACTCTGCTCACAGTCTCGCACGCACTCTGCTCACAGTCTCGCACGCACTCTGCTCACAGTCTCGCACGCACTCTGCTCACAGTCTCGCACGCACTCTGCTCACAGTCTCGCACGCACTCTGCTCCATGTCTCGCACGCACTCTGCTCACAGTCTCGCACGCACTCTGCTCACAGTCTCGCACGCACTCTGCTCCATGTCTCGCACGCACTCTGCTCCATGTCTCGCACGCACTCTGCTCACTGACTCGCACGCACTCTGCTCACAGTCTTGCACCCTCTCTGGTCTAAGTGCCTCGCACTCTCTGCTCACAGTATCTCTGCTCAGGCTTACGTGCACTCTGCTCAGTGTCCCTAGTCACACTCTGCTCACAGTCTCACACGCACTCTGCTCACAGTCTCACACGCACTCTGCTCACAGTCTCACACGCAAACTGTTCACAGTCTCACACGCAAACTGCTCACAGTCTCACTTTCTCTCTGCTCACAGTCTCACACTCTCTCTGCTCACATCTCACACTCTCTCTGCTCACAGTCTCACACTCTCTCTGCTCACAGTCTCACACTCTCTCTGCTCACAGTCTCACACTCTCTCAGCTCACAGTCTCACACTCTCACTGCTCACAATCTCACACTCTCTCTGCTCACAATCTCACACTCTCTCTGCTCACAATCTCACACTCTGCTCACAATCTCAAACTCTCTCTGCTCACAATCTCACACTCTCTCTGCTCACAATCTCACACTCTCTCTGCTCACAATCTCACACTCTCTCTGCTCACAATCTCACACTCTCTCTGCTCACAGTCTCACATTCTCTCTGCTCAAATTCTCACACTCTGCAAAAAGTCTCACACTCTCTCTGCTAACAGTCTTATCTATCTCTGCTCAATCTCTCACAAACTTTCTGCTCAAACTCTCACACACTCTCTGCTCACATTCTCACACTCTCTCTGCTCACAGTCTCACACACTCTCTGCTCACAGTCTCACACACTCTCTGCTCACAGTCTCACACTCTCTCTGCTCACAGTCTCACACTCCCTCTGCTCACAGTCTCACACTCTCTCTGCTCACAGTCTCACACACACTCTGCTCACAGTCTCACACACTCTCTGCTCACAGTCTCACACACACTCTGCTCACAGTCTCACACACTCTCTGCTCTCAGTCTCGCACACACTCTCGGCCTCAGTCTCACACGCATTCTGCTCACATTCTCACACACTCTCTGCTCACAGTCTCACACACTCTCTGCTCGCAGTCTCACACACTCTCTGCACGCAGTCTCACACACTCTCTGCTCCCAGTCTCACACACTCTCGGCTCACAGTCTCATACACTCTCGGCTCACAGTCTCACACTCTGTCTGCTCACAGTCTCACACTCTCTCTGCTCACAGTCTCACACACTCTCTGCTCACAGTCTCACACACACTCTCGCCTCACAGTCTCACATGCACTCTGCTCACATTCTCACACACTCTCTGCACGCACTCTCACACACTCTCTGCACGCACTCTCACACACTCTCTGCTCACAGTCTCTCTGCTCACAGTCTCACACACTCTCTGCTCAAAGTCTCATACACTCTCTGCTCACAGTCCCACACACTCTCGCCTCACATTCTCACATGCACTCTGCTCACATTCTCACACGCTCTCTGCTCACAGTCTTACACACTCTCTGCACGCAGTCTCACACACTCTCTGCACGCAGTCTCACACACTCTCTGCACGCAGTCTCACACACTCTAGGCTCAATGGTTCACACAATCTCTGCTCACAGTCTCACACCCTATCTGCTCACAGTCTCATACACTCTCTGCTCACAGTCTCATACACTGTGCTCACAATCTCATACACTGTGCTCAAAGTCTCAAATGCACTCTGCTCACAGTCTCATACACTGTGCTCACAGTCTCATAATCTCTCTGCTCACAGTCTCACACTCTTTCTGCTCAGGTCTCAGAATCTCTGCTCACAGTCTCGCACGCACTCTGCTCACAGTCTCGCACGCACTCTGCTCACAGTCTCGCGCGCACTCTGCTCACAGTCTCGCGCGCACTCTGCTCACAGTCTCGCGCGCACTCTGCTCACAGTCTCGCGCGCACTCTGCTCACAGTCTCGCACGCACTCTGCTCACAGTCTCGCACGCACTCTGCTCACAGACTCGCACGCACTCTGCTCACAGACTCGCACGCACTCTGCTCACAGACTCGCACGCACTCTGCTCACAGTCTCGCACGCACTCTGCTCACAGTCTCGCACGCACTCTGCTCACAGTCTCGCACGCACTCTGCTCACAGTCTCACACACTCTCTGCTCGCAGTCTCACACACTCTCTGCATGCAGTCTCACACACTCTCTGCTCCCAGTCTCACACATTCTCGGCTCACAGTCTCATACACTCTCGGCTCACAGTCTCACACTCTGTCTGCTCACAGTCTCACACTCTCTCTGCTCACAGTCTCACACACTCTCTGCTCACAGTCTCACACACACTCTCGCCTCACAGTCTCACATGCACTCTGCTCACATTCTCACACACTCTCTGCTCACAGTCTCACACACTCTCTGCACGCACTCTCACACACTCTCTGCACGCACTCTCACACTCTCAGCACGCACTCTCACACACTCTCTGCTCACTTTCTCTCTGCTCACAGTCTCACACACTCTCTGCTCACAGTCTCATACACTCTCTGCTCACAGTCCCACACACTCTCGCCTCACATTCTCACATGCACTCTGCTCACATTCTCACACGCTCTCTGCTCACAGTCTTACACACTCTCTGCACGCAGTATCACACACTCTCTGCACGCAGTCTCACACACTCTCGGCTCAATGGTTCACACAATCTCTGCTCACAGTCTCACACCCTATCTGCTCACAGTCTCATACACTCTCTGCTCACAGTCTCATACACTGTGCTCACAATCTCATACACTGTGCTCAAAGTCTCAAATGCACTCTGCTCACAGTCTCATAAACTGTGCTCACAGTCTCATAATCTCTCTGCTCACAGCATCACACTCTTTCTGCTCAGGTCTCAGAATCTCTGCTCACAGTCTCGCACGCACTCTGCTCACAGTCTCGCACGCACTCTGCTCACAGTCTCGCACGCACTCTGCTCACAGTCTCGCACGCACTCTGCTCACAGTCTCGCGCGCACTCTGCTCACAGTCTCGCGCGCACTCTGCTCACAGTCTCGCGCGCACTCTGCTCACAGTCTCGCACGCACTCTGCTCACAGTCTCGCACGCACTCTGCTCACAGACTCGCACGCACTCTGCTCACAGTCTCGCACGCACTCTGCTCACAGTCTCGCACGCACTCTGCTCACAGTCTCGCACGCACTCTGCTCACAGTCTCGCACGCACTCTGCTCACAGTCTCGCACGCACTCTGCTCACAGTCTCGCACGCACTCTGCTCACAGTCTCGCACGCACTCTGCTCCATGTCTCGCACGCACTCTGCTCCATGTCTCGCACGCACTCTGCTCCATGTCTCGCACGCACTCTGCTCACAGTCTCGCACGCACTCTGCTCCATGTCTCGCACGCACTCTGCTCCATGTCTCGCACGCACTCTGCTCACTGACTCGCACGCACTCTGCTCACAGTCTTGCACCCTCTCTGGTCTAAGTGCCTCGCACTCTCTGCTCACAGTATCTCTGCTCAGGCTTACGTGCACTCTGCTCAGTGTCCCTAGTCACACTCTGCTCACAGTCTCACACGCACTCTGCTCACAGTCTCACACGCACTCTGCTCACAGTCTCACACGCAAACTGTTCACAGTCTCACACGCAAACTGCTCACAGTCTCACTTTCTCTCTGCTCACAGTCTCACACTCTCTCTGCTCACATCTCACACTCTCTCTGCTCACAGTCTCACACTCTCTCTGCTCACAGTCTCACACTCTCTCTGCTCACAGTCTCACACTCTCTCAGCTCACAGTCTCACACTCTCACTGCTCACAATCTCACACTCTCTCTGCTCACAATCTCACACTCTCTCTGCTCACAATCTCACACTCTCTCTGCTCACAATCTCAAACTCTCTCTGCTCACAATCTCACACTCTCTCTGCTCACAATCTCACACTCTCTCTGCTCACAGTCTCACATTCTCTCTGCTCAAATTCTCACACTCTGCAAAAAGTCTCACACTCTCTCTGCTAACAGTCTTATCTATCTCTGCTCAATCTCTCACAATCTTTCTGCTCAAACTCTCACACACTCTCTGCTCACAGTCTCACACACTCTCTGCTCACAGTCTCACACACCCTCGGCTCACAGTCTCACACACCCTCGGCTCACCGGCTCACACACTCTCTGCTCACAGTCTCGCACAATCTCTGCTCACAGTCCAGCACACTCTCTGCTCACAGTCTCATACACTTTCTGCTCACATTCTCACAAACTCTCTGGCTCACAGTCTCACAATATCTCTGCTGACAGTCTCACATGCACTCTGCTCACAGTCTCACATGCACTCTGCTCACAGTCTCGCCCTAACTCTGCTCATAGTCTCACCCTATCTCTGCTCACAGTCTCACTCTATCTGTGCTCACAGTCTCACACAATCTTTGCTCACAGTCTCATACGCACTCTGCTCACAGTCTCACATGCACTTTGCTCTCAGTCTCACATGCACTCTGCTCACCGTCTCACACGCACTCTGCTCACAATCTCATGCACAATCTGCTCACAGTCTCACACACTCTCTGCTCAAAGTCTCATACACTCTCTGCTCACAGTCTCATACACTCTGCTCCAATTCTCACAATCTCTCTGCTCACAGTCTCACACTGTCTCTGCTCAGGTCACAGAATTTCTGCTCAGTCTCGCACGCCCTTTGCTCACAGTCTCGCACGCACTCTGCTCACAGTTTCGCACGCGCTCTGTTCACAGTCTTGCACCCTCTCTGGTCAATTTGTTGCACATTCTCTGCTCACAGTATCTCTGCTCAGTCTCACACACTCTCTGCTCACAGTCCCTACACGCACTCTGCTCACAGTCTCACATGCACTCTGCTCACAGTCTCACAGGCACTCTGCTCACAGTCTCACAGGCACTCTGCTCACAGTCTCACAGGCACTCTGCTCACAGTCTCACACGCACTCTGCTCACAGTCTCACACGCACTCTGCTCACAGTCTCACACGCACTCTGCTCACAGTCTCACACGCACTCTGCTCACAGTCTCACACGCACTCTGATCACAGTCTCACACGCAAACTACTCACAGTCTCATACTCTCTCTGCTTACAGTCTCGCACTCTCTCTGCTCACAGTTTCACATTCTCTCTGCTCACAGTCTCGCACTCTCTCTGCTCACAGTCTCACACTCTCTCTGCTCACAGTCTCACACTCTCTCTGCTCAGAGTCTCACACTCTGCTCAAAGTCTCACAAACTCACTGCTCACAGTCTCACACTCTCTCTGCTCAGAGTCTCACACTCTCTCTGCTAACAGTCTCACAATCTCTCTGCTAACAATCTCAATCTATCTCTGCTCACACTCTCTCACTCTCTCTTTTCACAGTCTGAAACTCTCTCTGCTCACAGTCTCGCACACTCTCTGCTCACAGTCTCGCACACTCTCTGCTCACAGTCTCGCACACTCTCTGCTCACAGTCTCGCACACTCTCTGCACGCAGTCTCGCACACTCTCTGCTCACAGTCTCGCACACTCTCTGCTCACAGTCTCGCACACTCTCTGCTCACAGTCTCGCACACTCTCTGCTCACAGTCTCGCACACTCTCTGCTCACAGTCTCGCACACTCTCTGCTCACAGTCTCGCACACTCTCTGCTCACAGTCTCGCACACTCTCTGCTCACAGTCTCGCACACTCTCTGCTCACAGTCTCGCAAACTCTCTGCTCACAGTCTCGCACACTCTCTGCTCACAGTCTCGCACACTCTCTGCTCACAGTCTCGTACACTCTCTGCTCACAGTCTCACAATATCTGCTGACAGTCTCACATGCACTCTGCTCACAGTCTCACATGCGCTCTGCTCAGTCTCACACACACTCTGCTCACAGTCTCACACGCACTCTGCTCACAGTGTCACACGCACTCTGCTCACAGTCTCACACACTCTCTGCACGCAGTCACACACACTCTCTGCACGCAGTCTCACACACTCTCTGCACGCAGTCTCACACACTCTCTGCACGCAGTCTCACACACTCTCTGCACGCAGTCTCACACACTCTCTGCACGCAGTCTCACACAATCTCTGCACGCAGTCTCACACAATCTCTGCACGCAGTCTCACACACTCTCTGCACGCAGTCTCACACACTCTCTGCTCACAGTCTCACACACTCTCGGCTCACAGTCTCACACACTCTCTGCTCACAGTCTCACACTCTCTATGCTCACAGTCTCACACTCTCTCTGCTCACAGTCTCACACACTCTCGGCTCACATTCTCTCACACTCTCGGCTCACAGTCTCATACACCCTCGGCTCACAGTCTCACGCACTCTCTGCTCACAGTCTCACACTCTGCTCACAGTCTCACACTCTCTCTGCTCACAGTCTCACACACTCTCTGCTCACAGTCTCACACACACTCTCGCCTCACAGTCTCACATGCACTCTGCTCACATTCTCACACACTCTCTGCTCACAGTCTCACACACTCTCTGCACGCACTCTCACACACTCTCTGCACGCACTCTCACACTCTCTGCACGCACTCTCACACACTCTCTGCTCACAGTCTCTCTGCTCACAGTCTCACACACTCTCTGCTCACAGTCTCATACACTCTCTGCTCACAGTCCCACACACTCTCGCCTCACATTCTCACATGCACTCTGCTCACATTCTCACACGCTCTCTGCTCACAGTCTTACACACTCTCTGCACGCAGTATCACACACTCTCTGCACGCAGTCTCACACACTCTCGGCTCAATGGTTCACACAATCTCTGCTCACAGTCTCACACCCTATCTGCTCACAGTCTCATACACTCTCTGCTCACAGTCTCATACACTGTGCTCACAATCTCATACACTGTGCTCAAAGTCTCAAATGCACTCTGCTCACAGTCTCATAAACTGTGCTCACAGTCTCATAATCTCTCTGCTCACAGTCTCACACTCTTTCTGCTCAGGTCTCAGAATCTCTGCTCACAGTCTCGCACGCACTCTGCTCACAGTCTCGCACGCACTCTGCTCACAGTCTCGCACGCACTCTGCTCACAGTCTCGCACGCACTCTGCTCACAGTCTCGCGCGCACTCTGCTCACAGTCTCGCGCGCACTCTGCTCACAGTCTCGCGCGCACTCTGCTCACAGTCTCGCACGCACTCTGCTCACAGACTCGCACGCACTCTGCTCACAGTCTCGCACGCACTCTGCTCACAGTCTCGCACGCACTCTGCTCACAGTCTCGCACGCACTCTGCTCACAGTCTCGCACGCACTCTGCTCACAGTCTCGCACGCACTCTGCTCACAGTCTCGCACGCACTCTGCTCACAGTCTCGCACGCACTCTGCTCACAGTCTCGCACGCACTCTGCTCACAGTCTCGCACGCACTCTGCTCCATGTCTCGCACGCACTCTGCTCCATGTCTCGCACGCACTCTGCTCACTGACTCGCACGCACTCTGCTCACAGTCTTGCACCCTCTCTGGTCTAAGTGCCTCGCACTCTCTGCTCACAGTATCTCTGCTCAGGCTTACGTGCACTCTGCTCAGTGTCCCTAGTCACACTCTGCTCACAGTCTCACACGCACTCTGCTCACAGTCTCACACGCACTCTGCTCACAGTCTCACACGCAAACTGTTCACAGTCTCACACGCAAACTGCTCACAGTCTCACTTTCTCTCTGCTCACAGTCTCACACTCTCTCTGCTCACATCTCACACTCTCTCTGCTCACAGTCTCACACTCTCTCTGCTCACAGTCTCACACTCTCTCTGCTCACAGTCTCACACTCTCTCAGCTCACAGTCTCACACTCTCACTGCTCACAATCTCACACTCTCTCTGCTCACAATCTCACACTCTCTCTGCTCACAATCTCACACTCTCTCTGCTCACAATCTCAAACTCTCTCTGCTCACAATCTCACACTCTCTCTGCTCACAATCTCACACTCTCTCTGCTCACAATCTCACACTCTCTCTGCTCACAGTCTCACATTCTCTCTGCTCAAATTCTCACACTCTGCAAAAAGTCTCACACTCTCTCTGCTAACAGTCTTATCTATCTCTGCTCAATCTCTCACAATCTTTCTGCTCAATCTCTCACAATCTTTCTGCTCAAACTCTCACACACTCTCTGCTCACAGTCTCACACACTCTCTGCTCACAGTCTCACACACCCTCGGCTCACAGTCTCACACACCCTCGGCTCACCGGCTCACACACTCTCTGCTCACAGTCTCGCACAATCTCTGCTCACAGTCCAGCACACTCTCTGCTCACAGTCTCATACACTTTCTGCTCACATTCTCACAAACTCTCTGGCTCACAGTCTCACAATATCTCTGCTGACAGTCTCACATGCACTCTGCTCACAGTCTCACATGCACTCTGCTCACAGTCTCGCCCTAACTCTGCTCATAGTCTCACCCTATCTCTGCTCACAGTCTCACTCTATCTGTGCTCACAGTCTCACACAATCTTTGCTCACAGTCTCATACGCACTCTGCTCACAGTCTCACATGCACTTTGCTCTCAGTCTCACATGCACTCTGCTCACCGTCTCACACGCACTCTGCTCACAATCTCATGCACAATCTGCTCACAGTCTCACACACTCTCTGCTCAAAGTCTCATACACTCTCTGCTCACAGTCTCATACACTGTGCTCCAATTCTCACAATCTCTCTGCTCACAGTCTCACACTGTCTCTGCTCAGGTCACAGAATTTCTGCTCAGTCTCGCACGCCCTTTGCTCACAGTCTCGCACGCACTCTGCTCACAGTTTCGCACGCGCTCTGTTCACAGTCTTGCACCCTCTCTGGTCAATTTGTTGCACATTCTCTGCTCACAGTATCTCTGCTCAGTCTCACACACTCTCTGCTCACAGTCCCTACATGCACTCTGCTCACAGTCTCACACGCACTCTGCTCACAGTCTCACACGCACTCTGCTCACAGTCTCACAGGCACTCTGCTCACAGTCTCACAGGCACTCTGCTCACAGTCTCACACGCACTCTGCTCACAGTCTCACACGCACTCTGCTCACAGTCTCACACGCACTCTGCTCACAGTCTCACACGCACTCTGCTCACAGTCTCACACGCACTCTGATCACAGTCTCACACGCAAACTACTCACAGTCTCATACTCTCTCTGCTTACAGTCTCGCACTCTCTCTGCTCACAGTTTCATTTTCTCTCTGCTCACAGTCTCGCACTCTCTCTGCTCACAGTCTCACACTCTCTCTGCTCACAGTCTCACACTCTCTCTGCTCAGAGTCTCACACTCTGCTCAAAGTCTCACAAACTCACTGCTCACATCTCACACTTTCTCTGCTCACAGTCTCACACTCTCTCTGCTAACAGTCTCACACTCTGTCTGCTAACAATCTCAATCTATCTCTGCTCACACTCTCTCACTCTCTCTTTTCACAGCCTGAAACTCTCTCTGCTCACAGTCTCGCACACTCTCTGCTCACAGTCTCGCACACTCTCAGCTCACAGTCTCGCACACTCTCTGCTCACAGTCTCTCACACTCTCTGCTCACAGTCTCGCACACTCTCTGCTCACAGTCTCGCACACTCTCTGCTCACAGTCTCGCACACTCTCTGCTCACAGTCTCACACACTCTCTGCTCACAGTCTCGCACACTCTCTGCTCACAGTCTCGCACAATCTCTGCTCACAGTCTCGCACACTCTCTGCTCACAGTCTCGCACACTCTCTGCTCACAGTCTCGCACACTCTCTGCTCACAGTCTCGCAAACTCTCTGCTCACAGTCTCGCATACTCTCTGCTCACAGTCTCGCACACTCTCTGCTCACAGTCTCGTACACTCTCTGCTCACAGTCTCACAATATCTGCTGACAGTCTCACATGCACTCTGCTCACAGTCTCACATGCGCTCTGCTCAGTCTCACACACACTCTGCTCACAGTCTCACACGCACTCTGCTCACAGTGTCACACGCACTCTGCTCACAGTCTCACACACTCTCTGCACGCAGTCACACACACTCTCTGCACGCAGTCTCACACACTCTCTGCACGCAGTCTCACACACTCTCTGCACGCAGTCTCACACACTCTCTGCACGCAGTCTCACACACTCTCTGCACGCAGTCTCACACAATCTCTGCACGCAGTCTCACACAATCTCTGCACGCAGTCTCACACACTCTCTGCACGCAGTCTCACACACTCTCTGCTCACAGTCTCACACACTCTCGGCTCACAGTCTCACACACTCTCTGCTCACAGTCTCACACTCTGTCTGCTCACAGTCTCACACTCTCTCTGCTCACAGTCTCACACACTCTCTGCTCACATTCTCTCACACTCTCGGCTCACAGTCTCATACACCCTCGGCTCACAGTCTCACGCACTCTCTGCTCACAGTCTCACACTCTGCTCACAGTCTCACACTCTCTCTGCTCACAGTCTCACACACTCTCTGCTCACAGTCTCACACACTCTCTGCTCACAGTCTCACACACTCTCTGCTCACAGTCTCACACACTCTCTGCTCACAGTCTCATACACACTCTCGCCTCACAGTCTCACATGCACTCTGCTCACATTCTCACACACTCTCTGCTCACAGTCTCACACACACTCTCTGCACGTAGTCTCACACACTCTCTGTACGCACTCTCACACACTCTCTGCACGCAGTCTCACACACTCTCTGCACGCAGTCTCACACACTCTCTGCACGCAGTCTCACACACTCTCTGCACGCAGTCTCACAAACTCTCTGCATGCAGTCTCACACACTCTCTGCACGCAGTCTCACACACTCTCTGCACGCAGTCTCACACACTCTCTGCACGCAGTCTCACACACTCTCTGCACGCAGTCTCACACACTCTCTGCTCACAGTCTCACACACTCTCGGCTCACAGTCTCACAAACTCTCTGCTCACAGTTTCACACTCTCTCTGCTCACAGTCTCACACTCCCTCTGCTCACAGTCTCACACACTCTCTGCTCACAGTCTCACACACTCTCTGCTCACAGTCTCACACACTCTCTGCTCACAGTCTCACACACTCTCTGCTCACAGTCTCGCACAGACTCTCGCCTCACAGTCTCACATGCAGTCTGCTCACATTCTCACACACTCTCTGCTCACAGTCTCACACACACTCTGCTCGCAGTCTCACACACTCTCTGCACGCAGTCTCACACACTCTCTGCTCCCAGTCTCACACACTCTCTGCTCCCAGTCTCACACACTCTCTGCTCCCAGTCTCACACACTCTCGGCTCACAGTCTCATACACTCTCGGCTCACAGTCTCACACTCTGTCTGCTCACAGTCTCACACACTCTCTGCTCACAGTCTCACACTCTCTCTGCTCACAGTCTCACACACTCTCTGCTCACAGTCTCACACACTCTCTGCTCACAGTCTCGCACAGACTCTCGCCTCACTGTCTCACATGCAGTCTGCTCACATTCTCACACACTCTCTGCTCACAGTCTCACACACTCTCTGCTCGCAGTCTCACACACTCTCTGCACGCAGTCTCACACACTCTCTGCACGCAGTCTCACACACTCTCTGCTCGCAGTCTCACACACTCTCTGCTCGCAGTCTCACACACTCTCGGCTCACAGTCTCATACACTCTCGGCTCACAGTCTCACACTCTGTCTGCTCACAGTCTCACACTCTGTCTGCTCACTGTCTCACACTCTGTCTGCTCACAGTCTCACACACTCTCTGCTCACAGTCTCACACACACTCTCGCCTCAAAGTCTCACATGCACTCTGCTCACATTCTCACACACTCTCTGCTCACAGTCTCACACACTCTCTGCACGCACTCTCACACACTCTCTGCACGCACTCTCACACACTCTCTGCTCACAGTCTCTCTGCTCACAGTCTCACACACTCTCTGCTCACAGTCTCATACACTCTCTGCTCACAGTCCCACACACTCTCGCCTCACATTCTCACATGCACTCTGCTCACATTCTCACACGCTCTCTGCTCACAGTCTCACACACTCTCTGCACGCAGTCTCACACACTCTCTGCACGCAGTCTCACACACTCTCGGCTCAATGGTTCACACAATCTCTGCTCATAGTCTCACACCCTATCTGCTCACAGTCTCATACACTCTCTGCTCACAGTCTCATACACTGTGCTCACAATCTCATACACTGTGCTCAAAGTCTCAAATGCACTCTGCTCACAGTCTCATACACTGTGCTCACAGTCTCATAATCTCTCTGCTCACAGTCTCAAACTCTTTCTGCTCAGGTCTCAGAATCTCTGCTCACAGTCTCGCACGCACTCTGCTCACAGTCTCGCACGCACTCTGCTCACAGTCTCGCGCGCACTCTGCTCACAGTCTCGCGCGCACTCTGCTCACAGTCTCGCACGCACTCTGCTCACAGTCTCGCACGCACTCTGCTCACAGTCTCGCACGCACTCTGCTCACAGACTCGCACGCACTCTGCTCACAGTCTCGCATGCACTCTGCTCACAGTCTCGCACGCACTCTGCTCACAGTCTCGCACGCACTCTGCTCCATGTCTCGCACGCACTCTGCTCCATGTCTCGCACGCACTCTGCTCCATGTCTCGCACGCACTCTGCTCCATGTCTCGCACGCACTCTGCTCACTGACTCGCACGCTCTCTGCTCACAGTCTTGCACCCTCTCTGGTCAAAGTGCCACACACTCTCTGCTCACAGTATCTCTGCTCAGGCTCACGTGCACTCTGCTCAGTGTCCCTAGTCACACTCTGCTCACAGTCTCACACGCACTCTGCTCACAGTCTCACACGCACTCTGCTCACAGTCTCACACGCAAACTGTTCACAGTCTCACACACTCTCGGCTCACAGTCTCACTTTCTCTCTGCTCACAGTCTCACACTCTCTCTGCTCACATCTCACACTCTCTCTGCTCACAGTCTCACACTCTCTCTGCTCACAGTCTCACACTCTATCTGCTCACAGTCTCACACTCTCTCAGCTCACATCTCACACTCTCTCAGCTCACAGTCTCACAATCTCTCTGCTCACAATCTCACACTCTCTCTGCTCACAATCTCACACTCTCTCTGCTCACAATCTCACACTCTCTCTGCTCACAATCTCACACTCTCTCTGCTCACAGTCTCACATTCTCTCTGCTCAAATTCTCTCATTCTCTCTGCAAAAAGTCTCACACTCTCTCTGCTAACAGTCTTATCTCTCTCTGCTCAATCTCGCACAATCTTTCTGCTCAAACTCTCACACACTCTCTGCTCACAGTCTCACACACTCTCTGCTCACAGTCTCACACACCCTCGGCTCACAGTCTCACACACCCTCGGCTCACCGGCTCACACACTCTCTGCTCACAGTCTCGCACAATCTCTGCTCACAGTCCAGCACACTTTCTGCTCACAGTCTCATACACTTTCTGCTCACATTCTCACAAACTCTCTGGCTCACAGTCTCACAATATCTCTGCTGACAGTCTCACATGCACTCTGCTCACAGTCTCACATGCACTCTGCTCACAGTCTCACCCTAACTCTGTTCATAGTCTCACCCTATCTCTGCTCACAGTCTCACTCTATCTGTGCTCACAGTCTCACACACTCTTTGCCCACAGTATCATACGCACTCTGCTCACAGTCTCACATGCACTTTGCTCTCAGTCTCACATGCACTCTGCTCACCGTCTCACACGCACTCTGCTCACAATCTCATGCACAATCTGCTCACAGTCTCACAATATCTGCTGACAGTCTCACATGCACTCTGCTCACAGTCTCACATGCGCTCTGCTCAGTCTCACACACACTCTGCTCACAGTCTCACACGCACTCTGCTCACAGTGTCACACGCACTCTGCTCACAGTGTCACACGCACTCTGCTCACAGTCTCACACACTCTCTGCACGCAGTCACACACACTCTCTGCACGCAGTCTCACACACTCTCTGCACGCAGTCTCACACACTCTCTGCACGCAGTCTCACACAATCTCTGCACGCAGTCTCACACAATCTCTGCACGCAGTCTCACACACTCTCTGCACGCAGTCTCACACACTCTCTGCTCACAGTCTCACACTCTCTCGGCTCACAGTCACACACACTCTCTGCTCACAGTCTCACACTCTCTATGCTCACAGTCTCACACTCTCTCTGCTCACAGTCTCACACACTCTCGGCTCACATTCTCTCACACTCTCGGCTCACAGTCTCATACACCCTCGGCTCACAGTCTCACGCACTCTCTGCTCACAGTCTCACACTCTGCTCACAGTCTCACACTCTCTCTGCTCACAGTCTCACACACTCTCTGCTCACAGTCTCACACACTCTCTGCTCACAGTCTCACACACTCTCTGCTCACAGTCTCACACACTCTCTGCTCACAGTCTCATACACTCTCGCCTCACAGTCTCACATGCACTCTGCTCACATTCTCACACTCTCTCTGCTCACAGTCTCACACACTCTCTGCACGCAGTCTCACACACTCTCTGCACGCAGTCTCACACACTCTCTGCACGCAGTCTCACACACTCTCTGCACGCAGTCTCACACACTCTCTGCTCGCAGTCTCACACACTCTCTGCACGCAGTCTCACACACTCTCTGCACGCAGTCTCACACACTCTCTGCACGCAGTCTCACACACTCTCTGCACGCAGTCTCACACACTCTCTGCACGCAGTCTCACACACTCTCTGCACGCAGTCTCACACGCTCTCTGCACGCAGTCTCACACGCTCTCTGCACGCAGTCTCACACGCTCTCTGCACGCAGTCTCACACACTCTCTGCTCACAGTCTCACACACTCTCGGCTCACAGTCTCACACACTCTCTGCTCAAAGTTTCACACTCTCTCTGCTCACAGTCTCACACACCCTCTGCTCACAGTCTCACACACTCTCTGCTCACAGTCTCACACACTCTCTGCTCACAGTCTCACACACTCTCTGCTCACAGTCTCACACACTCTCTGCTCACAGTCTCGCACAGACTCTCGCCTCACAGTCTCACATGCAGTCTGCTCACATTCTCACACACTCTCTGCTCACAGTCTCACACACTCTCTGCTCGCAGTCTCACACACTCTCTGCACGCAGTCTCACACACTCTCTGCTCCCAGTCTCACACACTCTCTGCTCCCAGTCTCACACACTCTCGGCTCACAGTCTCATACACTCTCGGCTCACAGTCTCACACTCTGTCTGCTCACAGTCTCACACACTCTCTGCTCACAGTCTCACACACTCTCTGCTCACAGTCTCACACACTCTCTGCTCACAGTCTCGCACAGACTCTCGCCTCACAGTCTCACATGCAGTCTGCTCACATTCTCACACACTCTCTGCTCACAGTCTCGCACAGACTCTCGCCTCACAGTCTCACATGCAGTCTGCTCACATTCTCACACACTCTCTGCTCACAGTCTCACACACTCTCTGCTCGCAGTCTCACACACTCTCTGCAAGCAGTCTCACACACTCTCTGCAAGCAGTCTCACACACTCTCTGCTCCCAGTCTCACACACTCTCTGCTCCCAGTCTCACACACTCTCGGCTCACAGTCTCATACACTCTCGGCTCACAGTCTCACACACTCTCTGCTCACAGTTTCACACTCTCTCTGCTCACAGTCTCACACTCCCTCTGCTCACAGTCTCACACACTCTCTGCTCACAGTCTCACACACTCTCTGCTCACAGTCTCACACACTCTCTGCTCACAGTCTCACACACTCTCTGCTCACAGTCTCGCACAGACTCTCGCCTCACAGTCTCACATGCAGTCTGCTCACATTCTCACACACTCTCTGCTCACAGTCTCACACACTCTCTGCTCGCAGTCTCACACACTCTCTGCACGCAGTCTCACACACTCTCTGCTCCCAGTCTCACACACTCTCTGCTCCCAGTCTCACACACTCTCGGCTCACAGTCTCATACACTCTCGGCTCACAGTCTCACACTCTGTCTGCTCACAGTCTCACACACTCTCTGCTCACAGTCTCACACACTCTCTGCTCACAGTCTCACACACTCTCTGCTCACAGTCTCACACACTCTCTGCTCACAGTCTCACACACTCTCTGCTCACAGTCTCGCACAGACTCTCGCCTCACAGTCTCACATGCAGTCTGCTCACATTCTCACACACTCTCTGCTCACAGTCTCACACACTCTCTGCTCGCAGTCTCACACACTCTCTGCAAGCAGTCTCACACACTCTCTGCTCCCAGTCTCACACACTCTCTGCTCCCAGTCTCACACACTCTCGGCTCACAGTCTCACACACTCTCGGCTCACAGTCTCATACACTCTCGGCTCACAGTCTCACACTCTGTCTGCTCACAGTCTCACACTCTGTCTGCTCACAGTCTCACACTCTGTCTGCTCACAGTCTCACACACTCTCTGCTCACAGTCTCACACACACTCTCGCCTCACAGTCTCACATGCACTCTGCTCACATTCTCACACACTCTCTGCTCACAGTCTCACACACTCTCTGCACGCACTCTCACACACTCTCTGCACGCACTCTCACACACTCTCTGCTCACAGTCTCTCTGCTCACAGTCTCACACACTCTCTGCTCACAGTCTCATACACTCTCTGCTCACAGTCCCACACACTCTCGCCTCACATTCTCACATGCACTCTGCTCACATTCTCACACGCTCTCTGCTCACAGTCTCACACACTCTCTGCACGCAGTCTCACACACTCTCTGCACGCAGTCTCACACACTCTCGGCTCAATGGTTCACACAATCTCTGCTCATAGTCTCACACCCTATCTGCTCACAGTCTCATACACTCTCTGCTCACAGTCTCATACACTGTGCTCACAATCTCATACACTGTGCTCACAATCTCATACACTGTGCTCAAAGTCTCAAATGCACTCTGCTCACAGTCTCATACACTGTGCTCACAGTCTCATAATCTCTCTGCTCACAGTCTCACACTCTTTCTGCTCAGGTCTCAGAATCTCTGCTCACAGTCTCGCACGCACTCTGCTCACAGTCTCGCGCGCACTCTGCTCACAGTCTCGCGCGCACTCTGCTCACAGTCTCGCGCGCACTCTGCTCACAGACTCGCACGCACTCTGCTCACAGTCTCGCACGCACTCTGCTCACAGTCTCGCACGCACTCTGCTCACAGTCTCGCACGCACTCTGCTCCATGTCTCGCACGCACTCTGCTCCATGTCTCGCACGCACTCTGCTCACTGACTCGCACGCACTCTGCTCACAGTCTTGCACCCTCTCTGGTCAAAGTGCCACACACTCTCTGCTCACAGTATCTCTGCTCAGGCTCATGTGCACTCTGCTCAGTGTCCCTAGTCACACTCTGCTCACAGTCTCACACGCACTCTGCTCACAGTCTCACACGCAAACTGTTCACAGTCTCACACACTCTCTGCTCACAGTCTCACTTTCTCTCTGCTCACAGTCTCACACTCTCTCTGCTCACATCTCACACTCTCTCTGCTCACAGTCTCACACTCTCTCTGCTCACAGTCTCACACTCTCTCTGCTCACAGTCTCACACTCTCTCAGCTCACATCTCACACTCTATCTGCTCACAGTCTCACACTCTCTCTGCTCACAATCTCACAATCTCTCTGCTCACAATCTCACACTCTCTCTGCTCACAATCTCACACTCTCTCTGCTCACAATCTCACACTCTCTCTGCTCACAGTCTCACATTCTCTCTGCTCAAATTCTCACACTCTGCAAAAAGTCTCACACTCTCTCTGCTAACAGTCTTATCTATCTCTGCTCAATCTCTCACAATCTTTCTGCTCAAACTCTCACACACTCTCTGCTCACAGTCTCACACACTCTCTGCTCACAGTCTCACACACCCTCGGCTCACAGTCTCACACACCCTCGGCTCACCGGCTCACACACTCTCTGCTCACAGTCTCGCACAATCTCTGCTCACAGTCCAGCACACTTTCTGCTCACAGTCTCATACACTTTCTGCTCACATTCTCACAAACTCTCTGGCTCACAGTCTCACAATATCTCTGCTGACAGTCTCACATGCACTCTGCTCACAGTCTCACATGCACTCTGCTCACAGTCTCACCCCAACTCTGTTCATAGTCTCACCCTATCTCTGCTCACAGTCTCACTCTATCTGTGCTCACAGTCTCACACACTCTTTGCCCACAGTATCATACGCACTCTGCTCACAGTCTCACATACACTTTGCTCACAGACTCACATGCACTTTGCTCACAGTCTCACACGCACTCTGCTCACAATCTCACACACAATCTGCTCACAGTCTCACACACTCTCTGCTCACAGTCTCATACACTCTCTGCTCACAGTCTCATACACTGTGCTCACATTCTCACAATCTCTCTGCTCACAGTCTCACACTGTCTCTGCTCAGGTCACAGAATCTCTGCTCAGTCTCGCACGCCCTTTGCTCACAGTCTCGCACGCACTCTGCTCACAGTTTCGCACGCGCTCTGCTCACAGTCTTGCACCCTCTCTGGTCAATTTGTTGCACATTCTCTGCTCACAGTATCTCTGCTCAGTCTCACACACTCTCTGCTCACAGTCCCTACATGCACTCTGCTCACAGTCTCACACGCGCTCTGCTCACAGTCTCACACGCACTCTGCTCACAGTCTCACACGCACTCTGCTCACAGTCTCACACGCACTCTGCTCACAGTCTCACACGCACTCTGCTCACAGTCTCACACGCACTCTGCTCACAGTCTCACACGCAAACTGCTCACAGTCTCACACTCTCTCTGCTTACAGTCTCACACTCTCTCTGCTCACAGTTTCACATTCTCTCTGCTCACAGTCTCGCACTCTCTCTGCTCACAGTCTCACACTCTCTCTGCTCAGAGTCTCACACTCTCTCTGCTCAGAGTCTCACACTCTGCTCAAAGTCTCACAAACTCACTGCTCACAGTCTCACACTCTCTCTGCTCAGAGTCTCAAACTCTCTCTGCTAACAGTCTCACAATCTCTCTGCTAACAATCTCAATCTATCTCTGCTCACACTCTCTCACTCTCTCTTTTCACAGTCTGAAACTCTCTCTGCTCACAGTCTCGCACACTCTCTGCTCACAGTCTCGTACACTCTCTGCTCACAATCTTGCACACTCTCTGCTCACAGTCTCGCACACTCTCTGCTCACAGTCTCGCACACTCTCTGCACGCAGTCACACACACTCTCTGCACGCAGTCTCACACACTCTCTGCACGCAGTCTCACACACTCTCTGCACGCAGTCTCACACAATCTCTGCACGCAGTCTCACACAATCTCTGCACGCAGTCTCACACACTCTCTGCACGCAGTCTCACACACTCTCTGCTCACAGTCTCACACTCTCTCGGCTCACAGTCACACACACTCTCTGCTCACAGTCTCACACTCTCTATGCTCACAGTCTCACACTCTCTCTGCTCACAGTCTCACACACTCTCGGCTCACATTCTCTCACACTCTCGGCTCACAGTCTCATACACCCTCGGCTCACAGTCTCACGCACTCTCTGCTCACAGTCTCACACTCTGCTCACAGTCTCACACTCTCTCTGCTCACAGTCTCACACACTCTCTGCTCACAGTCTCACACACTCTCTGCTCACAGTCTCACACACTCTCTGCTCACAGTCTCACACACTCTCTGCTCACAGTCTCATACACTCTCGCCTCACAGTCTCACATGCACTCTGCTCACATTCTCACACACTCTCTGCTCACAGTCTCACACACTCTCTGCACGCAGTCTCACACACTCTCTGTATGCACTCTCACACACTCTCTGCACGCAGTCTCACACACTCTCTGCACGCAGTCTCACACACTCTCTGCACGCAGTCTCACACACTCTCTGCACGCAGTCTCACACACTCTCTGCACGCAGTCTCACACACTCTCTGCACGCAGTCTCACACACTCTCTGCACGCAGTCTCACACACTCTCTGCACGCAGTCTCACACACTCTCTGCACGCAGTCTCACACGCTCTCTGCACGCAGTCTCACACGCTCTCTGCACGCAGTCTCACACGCTCTCTGCACGCAGTCTCACACGCTCTCTGCACGCAGTCTCACACACTCTCTGCACGCAGTCTCACACACTCTCTGCTCACAGTCTCACACACTCTCGGCTCACAGTCTCACACACTCTCTGCTCAAAGTTTCACACTCTCTCTGCTCACAGTCTCACACACCCTCTGCTCACAGTCTCACACACTCTCTGCTCACAGTCTCACACACTCTCTGCTCACAGTCTCACACACTCTCTGCTCACAGTCTCACACACTCTCTGCTCACAGTCTCGCACAGACTCTCGCCTCACAGTCTCACATGCAGTCTGCTCACATTCTCACACACTCTCTGCTCACAGTCTCGCACAGACTCTCGCCTCACAGTCTCACATGCAGTCTGCTCACATTCTCACACACTCTCTGCTCACAGTCTCACACACTCTCTGCTCGCAGTCTCACACACTCTCTGCAAGCAGTCTCACACACTCTCTGCAAGCAGTCTCACACACTCTCTGCTCCCAGTCTCACACACTCTCTGCTCCCAGTCTCACACACTCTCGGCTCACAGTCTCATACACTCTCGGCTCACAGTCTCACACACTCTCTGCTCACAGTTTCACACTCTCTCTGCTCACAGTCTCACACTCCCTCTGCTCACAGTCTCACACACTCTCTGCTCACAGTCTCACACACTCTCTGCTCACAGTCTCACACACTCTCTGCTCACAGTCTCACACACTCTCTGCTCACAGTCTCGCACACACTCTCGCCTCACAGTCTCACATGCAGTCTGCTCACATTCTCACACACTCTCTGCTCGCAGTCTCACACACTCTCTGCTCGCAGTCTCACACACTCTCTGCTCGCAGTCTCACACACTCTCTGCTCGCAGTCTCACACACTCTCGGCTCACAGTCTCACACACTCTCGGCTCACAGTCTCATACACTCTCGGCTCACAGTCTCACACTCTGTCTGCTCACAGTCTCACACACTCTCTGCTCACAGTCTCACACACTCTCTGCTCACAGTCTCACACACTCTCTGCTCACAGTCTCACACACTCTCTGCTCACAGTCTCACACACTCTCTGCTCACAGTCTCGCACAGACTCTCGCCTCACAGTCTCACATGCAGTCTGCTCACATTCTCACACACTCTCTGCTCACAGTCTCACACACTCTCTGCTCGCAGTCTCACACACTCTCTGCAAGCAGTCTCACACACTCTCTGCAAGCAGTCTCACACACTCTCTGCTCCCAGTCTCACACACTCTCGGCTCACAGTCTCATACACTCTCGGCTCACAGTCTCACACTCTGTCTGCTCACAGTCTCACACTCTGTCTGCTCACAGTCTCACACTCTGTCTGCTCACTGTCTCACACACTCTCTGCTCACAGTCTCACACACACTCTCGCCTCACAGTCTCACATGCACTCTGCTCACATTCTCACACACTCTCTGCTCACAGTCTCACACACTCTCTGCACGCAGTCTCACACACTCTCTGCACGCACTCTCACACACTCTCTGCTCACAGTCTCTCTGCTCACAGTCTCACACACTCTCTGCTCACAGTCTCATACACTCTCTGCTCACAGTCCCACACACTCTCGCCTCACATTCTCACATGCACTCTGCTCACATTCTCACACGCTCTCTGCTCACAGTCTCACACACTCTCTGCACGCAGTCTCACACACTCTCTGCACGCAGTCTCACACACTCTCGGCTCAATGGTTCACACAATCTCTGCTCATAGTCTCACACCCTATCTGCTCACAGTCTCATACACTCTCTGCTCACAGTCTCATACACTGTGCTCACAATCTCATACACTGTGCTCACAATCTCATACACTGTGCTCAAAGTCTCAAATGCACTCTGCTCACAGTCTCATACACTGTGCTCACAGTCTCATAATCTCTCTGCTCACAGTCTCACACTCTTTCTGCTCAGGTCTCAGAATCTCTGCTCACAGTCTCGCACGCACTCTGCTCACAGTCTCGCGCGCACTCTGCTCACAGTCTCGCGCGCACTCTGCTCACAGTCTCGCGCGCACTCTGCTCACAGACTCGCACGCACTCTGCTCACAGTCTCGCACGCACTCTGCTCACAGTCTCGCACGCACTCTGCTCCATGTCTCGCACGCACTCTGCTCCATGTCTCGCACGCACTCTGCTCCATGTCTCGCACGCACTCTGCTCACTGACTCGCACGCACTCTGCTCACAGTCTTGCACCCTCTCTGGTCAAAGTGCCACACACTCTCTGCTCACAGTATCTCTGCTCAGGCTCACGTGCACTCTGCTCAGTGTCCCTAGTCACACTCTGCTCACAGTCTCACACGCACTCTGCTCACAGTCTCACACGCAAACTGTTCACAGTCTCACACACTCTCTGCTCACAGTCTCACTTTCTCTCTGCTCACAGTCTCACACTCTCTCTGCTCACATCTCACACTCTCTCTGCTCACAGTCTCACACTCTCTCTGCTCACAGTCTCACACTCTCTCTGCTCACAGTCTCACACTCTCTCAGCTCACATCTCACACTCTATCTGCTCACAGTCTCACACTCTCTCTGCTCACAATCTCACAATCTCTCTGCTCACAATCTCACACTCTCTCTGCTCACAATCTCACACTCTCTCTGCTCACAATCTCACACTCTCTCTGCTCACAGTCTCACATTCTCTCTGCTCAAATTCTCACACTCTGCAAAAAGTCTCACACTCTCTCTGCTAACAGTCTTATCTATCTCTGCTCAATCTCTCACAATCTTTCTGCTCAAACTCTCACACACTCTCTGCTCACAGTCTCACACACTCTCTGCTCACAGTCTCACACACCCTCGGCTCACAGTCTCACACACCCTCGGCTCACCGGCTCACACACTCTCTGCTCACAGTCTCGCACAATCTCTGCTCACAGTCCAGCACACTTTCTGCTCACAGTCTCATACACTTTCTGCTCACATTCTCACAAACTCTCTGGCTCACAGTCTCACAATATCTCTGCTGACAGTCTCACATGCACTCTGCTCACAGTCTCACATGCACTCTGCTCACAGTCTCACCCCAACTCTGTTCATAGTCTCACCCTATCTCTGCTCACAGTCTCACTCTATCTGTGCTCACAGTCTCACACACTCTTTGCCCACAGTATCATACGCACTCTGCTCACAGTCTCACATGCACTTTGCTCTCAGTCTCACATGCACTCTGCTCACCGTCTCACACGCACTCTGCTCACAATCTCATGCACAATCTGCTCACAGTCTCACACACTCTCTGCTCAAAGTCTCATACACTCTCTGCTCACAGTCTCATACACTGTGCTCCAATTCTCACAATCTCTCTGCTCACAGTCTCACACTGTCTCTGCTCAGGTCACAGAATCTCTGCTCAGTCTCGCACGCCCTTTGCTCACAGTCTCGCACGCACTCTGCTCACAGTTTCGCACGCGCTCTGTTCACAGTCTTGCACCCTCTCTGGTCAATTTGTTGCACATTCTCTGCTCACAGTATCTCTGCTCACTCTCACACACTCTCTGCTCACAGTCCCTACAAGCACTCTGCTCACAGTCTCACAGGCACTCTGCTCACAGTCTCACAGGCACTCTGCTCACAGTCTCACACGCACTCTGCTCACAGTCTCACACGCACTCTGCTCACAGTCTCACACGCACTCTGCTCACAGTCTCACACGCACTCTGCTCACAGTCTCACACGCACTCTGCTCACAGTCTCACACGCAAACTACTCACAGTCTCACACTCTCTCTGCTTACAGTCTCACACTCTCTCTGCTCACAGTTTCACATTCTCTCTGCTCACAGTCTCGCACTCTCTCTGCTCACAGTCTCACACTCTCTCTGCTCAGAGTCTCACACTCTCTCTGCTCAGAGTCTCACACTCTGCTCAAAGTCTCACAAACTCACTGCTCACATCTCACACTCTCTCTGCTCACAGTCTCACACTCTCTCTGCTAACAGTCTCACACTCTGTCTGCTAACAATCTCAATCTATCTCTGCTCACACTCTCTCACTCTCTCTTTTCACAGCCTGAAACTCTCTCTGCTCACAGTCTCGCACACTCTCTGCTCACAGTCTCGTACACTCTCTGCTCACAATCTTGCACACTCTCTGCTCACAGTCTCGCACACTCTCTGCTCACAGTCTCGCACACTCTCTGCTCACAGTCTCGCACACTCTCTGCTCACAGTCTCGTACACTCTCTGCTCACAGTCTCACAATATCTGCTGACAGTCTCACATGCACTCTGCTCACAGTCTCACACACACTTTGCTCACAGTCTCACACGCACTCTGCTCACAGTGTCACACGCTCTCTGCTCACAGTGTCACACGCACTCTGCTGACCGTCTCACACGCACTCTGCTGACCGTCTCACACACACTCTGCTCACAGTCTCACACTCTCTCTGCTCACAGTGTCACACGCACTCTGCTCACAGTGTCACACGCACTCTGCTGACCGTCTCACACGCACTTTGCAGACCGTCTCACACACTCTCTGCTCACATTCTCACACGCACTCTGCTCGCAGTCTCACACGAATTCTGCTCACAGTCTCACACGCACTCTGCCCACAGTCTCACACGGACTCTGCCCACAGTCTCACACGCACTCTGCCCACAGTCTCACACGCACTCTGCCCACAGTCTCACACGCACTCTGCCCACAGTCTCACACGCACTCTGCCCACATTCTCACACGCACTCTGCCCACAGTCTCACACGCACTCTGCCCACAGTCACACACGCACTCTGCCCAGAGTCTCACACGCACTCTGCCCACAGTCTCACACGCACTCTGCCCACAGTCTCACAAGCACTCTGCCCACAGTCTCACATGCACTCTGCCCACAATCTCACACGCACTCTGCCCACAGTCTCACACGCACTCTGCCCACAGTCTCACACGCACTCTGCCCACAGTCTCACACGCACTCTGCCCGCAGTCTCACACGCACTCTGCCCGCAGTTTCACACTATCTCTGCTTGCAGTTTCACACACTCTCTGCTCAATGTCTCTCACACTCTCTGCTCAAGTCTCACACACTCTCTGCTCAAGTCTCACACACTCTCTGCTCAAGTCTCACACACTCTCTGCTCATGTCTCACACACTCTCTGCTCATGTCTCACACACTCTCTGCTCATGTCTCACACACTCTCTGCTCAAGTCTCATACACTCTCTGCTCACAGTCTCACATACTCTCTGCTCAAGTCTCACACACTCTCTGCTCAAGTCTCACACACTCTCTGCTCATGTCTCACACACTCTCTGCTCATGTCTCACACACTCTCTGCTCATGTCTCACACACTCTCTGCTCAAGTCTCATACACTCTCTGCTCACAGTTTCATACACTGTGCTCACAGTTTCATACGCTGTGCTCACAGTTTCATACGCTGTGCTCAGTCCCTCACTATCTCTGCTCACAGTCTCACACTATCTCTGCTCACCGTCTCGCACACACTCTGCTCAGTCTCGCACACAATCTGTTAGCAGTCTCGCATGCATTCTGCTCACAGTCTTGTACCCTCTCAGCTCAAAGTGTCGCACACTCTCTGCTCACAGAATCTCTGCTCATTCTCACATGCACTCTGCTCACAGTCTCCCACGCACTCTGCTCACACTCTCACACGCACTCTGCTCAC
Source organism: Carcharodon carcharias (assembly GCF_017639515.1). Lineage (NCBI taxonomy): Eukaryota > Metazoa > Chordata > Chondrichthyes > Lamniformes > Lamnidae > Carcharodon > Carcharodon carcharias. The sequence goes on from NC_054475.1 coordinate 68,365,407, forward strand.
ACTCTCACACGCGCTCTGCTCAGTCTCACACGTGCTCTGCTCACATTCTCACACGCACTCTGCTCGCAGTCTCACACGAATTCTGCTCACAGTCTCACACGCACTCTGCCCACAGTCTCACACGGACTCTGCCCACAGTCTCACACGCACTCTGCCCACAGTCTCACACGCACTCTGCCCACAGTCTCACACGCACTCTGCCCACAGTCTCACACGCACTCTGCCCACATTCTCACACGCACTCTGCCCACAGTCTCACACGCACTCTGCCCACAGTCACACACGCACTCTGCCCAGAGTCTCACACGCACTCTGCCCACAGTCTCACACGCACTCTGCCCACAGTCTCACAAGCACTCTGCCCACAGTCTCACATGCACTCTGCCCACAATCTCACACGCACTCTGCCCACAGTCTCACACGCACTCTGCCCACAGTCTCACACGCACTCTGCCCACAGTCTCACACGCACTCTGCCCGCAGTCTCACACGCACTCTGCCCGCAGTTTCACACTATCTCTGCTTGCAGTTTCACACACTCTCTGCTCAATGTCTCTCACACTCTCTGCTCAAGTCTCACACACTCTCTGCTCAAGTCTCACACACTCTCTGCTCAAGTCTCACACACTCTCTGCTCATGTCTCACACACTCTCTGCTCATGTCTCACACACTCTCTGCTCATGTCTCACACACTCTCTGCTCAAGTCTCATACACTCTCTGCTCACAGTCTCACACACTCTCTGCTCAAGTCTCACACACTCTCTGCTCAAGTCTCACACACTCTCTGCTCATGTCTCACACACTCTCTGCTCATGTCTCACACACTCTCTGCTCATGTCTCACACACTCTCTGCTCAAGTCTCATACACTCTCTGCTCACAGTTTCATACACTGTGCTCACAGTTTCATACGCTGTGCTCACAGTTTCATACGCTGTGCTCAGTCCCTCACTATCTCTGCTCACAGTCTCACACTATCTCTGCTCACCGTCTCGCACACACTCTGCTCAGTCTCGCACACAATCTGTTAGCAGTCTCGCATGCATTCTGCTCACAGTCTTGTACCCTCTCAGCTCAAAGTGTCGCACACTCTCTGCTCACAGAATCTCTGCTCATTCTCACATGCACTCTGCTCACAGTCTCCCACGCACTCTGCTCACACTCTCACACGCACTCTGCTCACACTCTCACACGCGCTCTGCTCAGTCTCACACGTGCTCTGCTCACAGTCTCACATGCGCTCTGCTCACAGTCTCATACTCTCTCTGCTCACAGTCTCACACACACTTACTGCTCACAGTCTCACACACACATACTGCTCATAGTCTCACACTCTCTCTGCTCACAGTCTCACACTCTCTCTGCTCACACTCTCACACTCTCTCTGCTCACACTCTCACACTCTCTCTGCTCACACTCTCACACTCTCTCTGCTCACACTCTCACACTCTCTCTGCTCACACTCTCACTCTCCCTCTGCTCACAGTCTCACACTCTCTCTGCTCACAGTCTCACACTCTCTCTGCTCACAGTCTCACACTCTCTCTGCTCACAGTCTCACATTCTTTCTGCTCACAGTCTCACACTCTCTCTGCTCACAGTCTCACACTCTCCCTGCTCAAAGTGTCGCACCCTCTCTGCTCACATTCTCACACGCACTCTGCTCACAGTCTTGCACCCTCTCTGCTCAAGTTGTCACACACTCTCTGCTCACAGTCTCACACACACATACTGCTCACAGTCTCACACTCTCTCTGCTCACAGTCTCACACACACTCTGCTCACAGTCTCACACTCTCTCTGCTCACAGTCTCACACTCTCTCTGCTCACAGTCTCACACTCTCTCTGCTCACAGTCTCACACTCTCTCTGCTCACAGTCTCACACTCTCTCTGCTCACAGTCTCACACTCTCCCTGCTCAAGTTGTCACACACTCTCTGCTCACATTCTCACACTCTCTCTGCTCGCAGTCTCACACGCATACTGCTCACAGTCTCACACGCACTCTGCCCGCAGTCTCACACGCACTCTGCCCACAGTCTCACACGCACTCTGCCCGCAGTTTCACACTATCTCTGCTTGCAGTTTCACACATTCTCTGCTCAAAGTCTCACACACTCTCTGCTCAAGTCTCACACACTCTCTGCTCAAGTCTCACACACTCTCTGCTCATGTCTCACACACTCTTTGCTCATGTCTCACACACTCTCTGCTCATGTCTCACACAGTCTCTGCTCAAGTCTCATACACTCTCTGCTCACAGTCTCATACACTGTGCTCACAGTTTCATACACTGTGCTCACAGTTTCATACGCTGTGCTCAGTCCCTCACTATCTCTGCTCACAGTCTCACACTATCTCTGCTCACCGTCTCGCACACACTCTGCTCAGTCTCGCACACAATCTGTTAGCAGTCTCGCATGCACTCTGCTCACAGTCTTGTACCCTCTCAGCCCAAAGTGTCGCACACTCTCTGCTCACGGTATCTCTGCTCATTCACACATGCACTCTGCTCACAGTCTCCCACGCACTCTGCTCACACTCTCACACGCACTCTGCTCACACTCTCACACGAACTCTGCTCACACTGTCACACGCACTCTGCTCTCACTCTCACACGCGCTCTGCTCACAGTCTCACATGTGCTCTGCCCACATTCTCACACGCACTCTGCCCACAGTCTCACACGCACTCTGCCCACAGTCTCACACGCACTCTGCCCACAGTCTCACACGCACTCTGCCCACAGTCTCACACGCACTCTGCCCACAGTCTCACAAGCACTCTCCCCACAGTCTCACATGCACTCTGCCCACAATCTCACACGCACTCTGCCCACAGTCTCACACGCACTCTGCCCACAGTCTCACACGCACTCTGCCCACAGTCTCACACGCACTCTGCCCGCAGTCTCACACGCACTCTGCCCGCAGTTTCACACTATCTCTGCTTGCAGTTTCACACACTCTCTGCTCAATGTCTCTCACACTCTCTGCTCAAGTCTCACACACTCTCTGCTCAAGTCTCACACACTCTCTGCTCAAGTCTCACACACTCTCTGCTCAAGTCTCACACACTCTGTGCTCATGTCTCACACACTCTCTGCTCATGTCTCACACACTCTCTGCTCATGTCTCACACACTCTCTGCTCAAGTCTCATACACTCTCTGCTCACAGTTTCATACACTGTGCTCACAGTTTCATACGCTGTGCTCACAGTTTCATACGCTGTGCTCAGTCCCTCACTATCTCTGCTCACAGTCTCACACTATCTCTGCTCACCGTCTCGCACACACTCTGCTCAGTCTCGCACACAATCTGTTAGCAGTCTCGCATGCACTCTGCTCACAGTCTTGTACCCTCTCAGCTCAAAGTGTCGCACACTCTCTGCTCACAGAATCTCTGCTCATTCTCACATGCACTCTGCTCACAGTCTCCCACGCACTCTGCTCACACTCTCACATGCACTCTGCTCACACTCTCACACGCGCTCTGCTCAGTCTCACATGTGCTCTGCTCACAGTCTCACATGCGCTCTGCTCACAGTCTCATACTCTCTCTGCTCACACTCTCACACACACTTACTGCTCACAGTCTCACACACACATACTGCTCATAGTCTCACACTCTCTCTGCTCACAGTCTCACACTCTCTCTGCTCACAGTCTCACAATCTCTCTGCTCACACTCTCACACTCTCTCTGCTCACACTCTCACACTCTCTCTGCTCACACTCTCACTCTCCCTCTGCTCACAGTCTCACACTCTCTCTGCTCACAGTCTCACACTCTCTCTGCTCACAGTCTCACACTCTCTCTGCTCACAGTCTCACATTCTTTCTGCTCACAGTCTCACACTCTCTCTGCTCACAGTCTCACACTCTCCCTGCTCAAAGTGTCGCACCCTCTCTGCTCACATTCTCACACGCACTCTGCTCACAGTCTTGCACCCTCTCTGCTCAAGTTGTCACACACTCTCTGCTCACAGTCTCACACACACATACTGCTCACAGTCTCACACTCTCTCTGCACACAGTCTCACACACTCTCTGCTCACAGTCTCACACTCTCTCTGCTCACAGTCTCACACTCTCTCTGCTCACAGTCTCACACTCTCTCTGCTCACAGTCTCACACTCTCTCTGCTCACAGTCTCACACTCTCTCTGCTCACAGTCTCACACTCTCTCTGCTCACAGTCTCACACTCTCTCTGCTCACATTCTCACACTCTCTCTGCTCACAGTCTCACATTCCTTCTGCTCACAGTCTCACACTCTCTCTGCTCACAGTCTCACACTCTCTCTGCTCACAGTCTCACACTCTCCCTACTCAAGTTGTCACACACTCTCTGCTCACATTCTCACACTCTCTCTGCTCGCAGTCTCACACGCATTCTGCTCACAGTCTCACACACACTCTGCCCACAGTCTCACACGCACTCCGCCCACAGTCTCACACGCCCTCTGCCCACAGTCTCACACGCACTCTGCCCGCAGTTTCACACTATCTCTGCTTGCAGTTTCACACATTCTCTGCTCAAAGTCTCACACACTCTCTGCTCAAGTCTCACACACTCTCTGCTCAAGTCTCACACACTCTCTGCTCATGTCTCACACACTCTTTGCTCATGTCTCACACACTCTCTGCTCATGTCTCACACACTCTCTGCTCAAGTCTCATACACTCTCTGCTCACAGTCTCATACACTGTGCTCACAGTTTCATACACTGTGCTCACAGTTTCATACGCTGTGCTCAGTCCCTCACTATCTCTGCTCACAGTCTCACACTATCTCTGCTCACCGTCTCGCACACACTCTGCTCAGTCTCGCACACAATCTGTTAGCAGTCTCGCATGCACTCTGCTCACAGTCTTGTACCCTCTCAGCCCAAAGTGTCGCACACTCTCTGCTCACAGTATCTCTGCTCATTCACACATGCACTCTGCTCACAGTCTCCCATGCACTCTGCTCACACTCTCACACGCACTCTGCTCACAATCTCACACGCACTCTGCTCACACTCTCACACGCGCTCTGCTCACAGTCTCACATGTGCTCTGCTCACAGTCTCACATGCGCTCTGCTCACAGTCTCATACTCTCTCTGCTCACAGTCTCACATGTGCTCTGCTCACAGTCTCACATGCGCTCTGCTCACAGTCTCATACTCTCTCTGCTCACAGTCTCACACACACTTACTGCTCACAGTCTCACACACACATACTGCTCACAGTCTCACACTCTCTCTGCTCACAGTCTCACACTCTCTCTGCTCACAGTCTCACACTCTCTCTGCTCACAGTCTCACACTCTCTCTGCTCACAGTCTCACACTCTCTCTGCTCACAGTCTCACACTCTCTCTGCTCACAGTCCCACTCTCTCTCTGCTCACAGTCTCACACTCTCTCTGCTCACAGTCTCACATTCTTTCTGCTCACAGTCTCACACTCACTCTGCTCACAGTCTCACACTCTCCCTGCTCAAAGTGTCGCACCCTCTCTGCTCACATTCTCACACGCACTCTGCTCACAGTCTTGCACCCTCTCTGCTCAAGTTGTAACACACTCTCTGCTCACAGTCTCACACACACATACTGCTCACAGTCTCACAATCTCTCTGCTCACAGTCTCACACTCTCTCTGCTCACAGTCTCACACTCTCTCTGCTCACAGTCTCACACTCTCTCTGCTCACAGTCTCACACTCTCTCTGCTCACAGTCTCACACTCTCTCTGCTCACAGTCTCACACTCTCTCTGCTCACAGTCTCACATGCACTCTGCTCACCGTCTTGCACCCTCTCTGCTCAAGTTGTCACACACTCTCTGCTCACAGTCTCGCATGCACTCTGCTCACAGTCTCGCACGCACTCTGCTCACAGTCTCGCACGCACTCTGCTCACAGTCTCGCACGCACTCTGCTCACAGTCTCGCACGCACTCTGCTCACAGTCTCGCACGCACTCTGCTCACAGTCTCGCACGCACTCTGCTCACAGTCTCGCACGCACTCTGCTCACAGTCTCGCACGCACTCTGCTCACAGTCTCGCACGCACTCTGATCACAGTCTCGCACGCACTCTGCTCACAGTCTCGCACGCACTCTGCTCACAGTCTCGCACGCACTCTGCTCACAGTCTCGCACGCACTCTGCTCACAGTCTCGCACGCACTCTGCTCACAGTCTCGCACGCACTCTGCTCACAGTCTCGCACGCACTCTGCTCACAGTCTCGCACGCACTCTGCTCACAGTCTCGCACGCACTCTGCTCACAGTCTCGCACGCACTCTGCTCACAGTCTCGCACGCACTCTGCTCACAGTCTCGCACGCACTCTGCTCACAGTCTCGCACGCACTCTGCTCACAGTCTCGCACGCACTCTGCCCACATTCTCGCACGCACTCTGCCCACAGTCTCACACTCTCTCTGCTCACAGTCTCACACTCTCTCTGCTCACAGTCTCACACTCTCTCTGCTCACAGTCTCACACTCTCTCTGCTCACAGTCTCACACTCTCTCTGCTCACAGTCTCACACTCTCTCTGCTCACAGTCCCACTCTCTCTCTGCTCACAGTCCCACTCTCTCTCTGCTCACAGTCTCACACTCTCTCTGCTCACAGTCTCACATTCTTTCTGCTCACAGTCTCACACTCACTCTGCTCACAGTCTCACACTCTCCCTGCTCAAAGTGTCGCACCCTCTCTGCTCACATTCTCACACGCACTCTGCTCACAGTCTTGCACCCTCTCTGCTCAAGTTGTAACACACTCTCTGCTCACAGTCACACACACACATACTGCTCACAGTCTCACAATCTCTCTGCTCACAGTCTCACACTCTCTCTGCTTACAGTCTCACACTCTCTCTGCTCACAGTCTCACACTCTCTCTGCTCACAGTCTCACACTCTCTCTGCTCACAGTCTCACACTCTCTCTGCTCACAGTCTCACACTCTCTCTGCTCACAGTCTCACACTCTCCCTGCTCAAAGTGTCGCACCCTCTCTGCTCACATTCTCACACGCACTCTTCTCACCGTCTTGCACCCTCTCTGCTCAAGTTGTCACACACTCTCTGCTCACAGTCTCGCATGCACTCTGCTCACAGTCTCGCACGCACTCTGCTCACAGTCTCGCACGCACTCTGCTCACAGTCTCGCACGCACTCTGCTCACAGTCTCGCACGCACTCTGCTCACAGTCTCGCACGCACTCTGCTCACAGTCTCGCACGCACTCTGCTCACAGTCTCGCACGCACTCTGCTCACAGTCTCGCACGCACTCTGCTCACAGTCTCGCACGCACTCTGCTCACAGTCTCGCACGCACTCTGCTCACAGTCTCGCACGCACTCTGCTCACAGTCTCGCACGCACTCTGCTCACAGTCTCGCACGCACTCTGCTCACAGTCTCGCACGCACTCTGCTCACAGTCTCGCACGCACTCTGCTCACAGTCTCGCACGCACTCTGCTCACAGTCTCGCACGCACTCTGCTCACAGTCTCGCACGCACTCTGCTCACAGTCTCGCACGCACTCTGCTCACAGTCTCGCACGCACTCTGCCCACATTCTCGCACGCACTCTGCCCACAGTCTCGCAGGCACTCTGCCCACAGTCTCGCACGCACTCTGCCCACAGTCTCGCACGCACTCTGCCCACAGTCTCGCACGCACTCTGCCCACAGTCTCGCACGCACTTTGCCCACAGTCTCGCACGCACTCTGCCCACAGTCTCGCACGCATTCTGCCCACAGTCTCGCACGAACTCTGCTCACTGTCGTACTCACTCTCTGCTCAAAAACTCATACAATCTCTGCTCACAGTCTCATACACTGTGCTCACAGTCTCACAATCTCTCTGCTCAGGTCACAGAATCTCTGCTCAGTCTCGCAAGCCCTTTGCTCACAGTCTCGCACGCCCTTTGCTCACAGTCTCGCACGCCCTTTGCTCACAGTTTCGCACGCACTCTGCTCACAGTCTTGCACCCTCTCTGGTCAATTTGTTGCACACTCTCTGCTCACAGTATTTCTGCTCAGTCTCACACGCACTCTGCTCACAGTCCCTACATGCAGTCTCACACGCACTCTGCTCACAGTCTCAAACAACTCTGCTCACAGTCTCACATGCAAACTGCTCACAGTCTCACAATCTCTCTGCTCAAAGTCTCACAATCTCTCTGCTCAAAGTCTCGCAATCTCTCTGCTCACAGTCTCGCACCCTCTCTGCTCACAGTCTCGCACTCTCTCTGCTCACAGTCTCGCACTCTCTCTGCTCACAGTCTCGCACTCTCTCTGCTCACAGTCTCGCACTCTCTCTGCTCACAGTCTCGCACTCTCTCTGCTCACAGTCTCGCACTCTCTCTGCTCACAGTCTCGCAGTCTCTCTGCTCACAGTCTCGCACTCTCTCCGCTCACAGTCTCGCACTCTCTCCGCTCACAGTCTCGCACTCTCTCCGCTCACAGTCTCGCACTCTCTCCGCTCACAGTCTCGCACTCTCTCTGCTCACAGTCTCGCACTCTCTCTGCTCACAGTCTCGCACTCTCTCTGCTCACAGTCTCGCACTCTCTCTGCTCACAGTCTCGCACTCTCTCTGCTCACAGTCTCGCACTCTCTCTGCTCACAGTCTCGCACTCTCTCTGCTCACAGTCTCGCACTCTCTCTGCTCACAGTCTCGCACTCTATCTGCTCACAGTCTCGCACTCTCTCTGCTCACAGTTTCGCACTCTCTCTGCTCACAGTCTCGCACTCTCTCTGCTCACAGTCTCGCAATCTCTCTGCTCACAGTCTCGCACTCTCTCTGCTCACAGTCTCGCACTCTCTCTGCTCACAGTCTCGCACTCTCTCTGCTCACAGTCTCGCACACTCTCTGCTCACAGTCTCGCACTCTCTCTGCTCACAGTCTCGCACTCTCTCTGCTCACAGTCTCGCACTCTCTCTGCTCACAGTCTCGCACTCTCTCTGCTCACAGTCTCGCACTCTCTCTGCTCACAGTCTCGCACTCTCTCTGCTCACAGTTTCGCACTCTCTCTGCTCACAGTCTCGCACTCTCTCTGCTCACAGTCTCGCACTCTCTCTGCTCATAGTCTCGCACTCTCTCTGCTCACAGTCTCGCACTCTCTCTGCTCACAGTCTCGCACTCTCTCTGCTCACAGTCTCGCAATCTCTCTGCTCACAGTCTCGCATTCTCTCTGCTCAAAGTCTCGCACTCTCTCTGCTCACAGTCTCACACTCTCTCTGCTAACAATCTCAATCTATCTCTGCTCCCAATCTCGCACACCCTCTGCTCACAGTCTCGCACACTCTCTGCTCACAGTCTCGCACAATCTGTGCTCACAGTCTCACACACTCTCTGCTCACAGTCTCACAATGTCTGCTGACAGTCTCACATGCACTCTGCTGACAGTCTCACATGCACTCTGCTGACAGTCTCACATGCACTCTGCTGACAGTCTCACATGCACTCTGCTCAGTTTCACCATATCTCTGCTCACAGTCTCACTCTATCTGTGCTCACAGACTCACACACTCTCTGCTCACAGTCTCACATGCACTTTGCTCACAGTCTCACATGCACTTTGCTCACAGTCTCACATGCTCTCTGATGACCGTCTCTCATGCAATCTGCTGACCGTCTCACAAGCACTCTGCTGACCGTCTCACACGCACTCTGCTGACCGTCTCACACGCACTCTGCTGACCGTCTCACACGCACTCTGCTGACCGTCTCACACGCACTCTGCTGACCGTCTCACACGCACTCTGCTGACCGTCTCACACGCACTCTGCTGACCGTCTCACACGCACTCTGCTGACCGTCTCACACGCACTCTGCTGACCGTCTCACAAGCACTCTGCTGACCGTCTCACACGCACTCTGCTGACCGTCTCACACGCACTCTGCTGACCGTCTCACACGCACTCTGCTCACAGTCTCACACGCACTCTGCTCACAGTCTCACACGCACTCTGCTCACAGTCTCACACGCACTCTGCTCACAGTCTCACACGCACTCTGCTCACATTCTCACACGCACTCTGCTCACAGTCTAACAATATCTGCTGACAGTCTCACATGCGCTCTGCTGACAGTCTCACATGCACTCTGCTCAGTTTCACCATATCTCTGCTCACAGTCTCACTCTATCTGTGCTCACAGTCTCACACGCACTCTGCTCACAGTCTCACACGCACTTGGCTCACAGTCTCACACGCACTTTGCTCACAGTCTCACACGCACTTTGCTCACAGTCTCACACGCACTCTGCTGACCGTCTCACACGCACTCTGCTGACCGTCTCACACGCACTCTGCTGACCGTCTCACACGCACTCTGCTGACCGTCTCACACGCACTCTGCTGACCGTCTCACACGCAGTCTGCTCACAGTCTCTCACGCACTCTGCCCGCAGTTTCACACTATCTCTGCTTGCAGTTTCACACACTCTCTGCTCAAAGTCTCACACACTCTCTGCTCAAGTCTCACACACTCTCTGCTCAAGTCTCACACACTCTCTGCTCAAGTCTGACAGACTCTCTGCTCACAGTCTCACAATATCTGCTGACAGTCTCACATGCACTCTGCTGACAGTCTCACATGCACTCTGCTCAGTTTCACCATATCTCTGCTCACAGTCTCACTCTATCTGTGCTCACAGTCTCACACACTCTTTGCTCACAGTCTCACACGCACTCTGCTCACAGTCTCACATGCACTTTGCTCACAGTTTCACATGCACTTTGCTCACAGTCTCACACGCTCTCTGCTGACCGTCTCACACGCACTCTGCTGACCGTCTCACACGCACTCTGCTGACCGTCTCACACGCACTCTGCTGACCGTCTCACACGCACTCTGCTGACCGTCTCACACGCACTCTGCTGACCGTCTCACACGCACTCTGCTGACCGTCTCACACGCACTCTGCTGACCGTCTCACACGCACTCTGCTCACATTCTCAGATGGACTTTGCTCACAGTCTCACACGCACTTTGCTCACAGTCTCACACGCACTCTGCTGTCCGTCTCACACGCACTCTGCTGTCCGTCTCACACGCACTCTGCTGACCGTCTCACACGCACTCTGCTGACCGTCTCACACGCAAACTGCTGACCGTCTCACACGCACTCTGCTGACCGTCTCACACGCACTCTGCTGACCGTCTCACACGCACTCTGCTGACCGTCTCACACGCACTCTGCTGACCGTCTCACACGCACTCTGCTCACAGTCTCACACGCACTCTGCTCGCAGTCTCACACGCACTCTGCCCGCAGTTTCACACGCACTCTGCCCGCAGTTTCACACACTCTCTGCTCAAAGTCTCACACACTCTCTGCTCAAGTCTCACACACTCTCTGCTCAAGTCTCACACACTCTCTGCTCATGTCTCACACACTCTCTGCTCATGTCTCACACACTCTCTGCTCAAGTCTCATACACTCTCTGCTCACAGTCTCATACACTGTGCTTACAGTTTCATACACTGTGCTCACAGTTTCATACGCTGTGCTCAGTCCCTCACTATCTCTGCTCACAGTCTCACACTATCTCTGCTCACCGTCTCGCACACACTCTGCTCAGTCTCGCACACAATCTGTTAGCAGTCTCGCATGCACTCTGCTCACAGTCTTGTACCCTCTCAGCTCAAAGTGTCGCACACTCTCTGCTCACAGTATCTCTGCTCATTCTCACATGCACTCTGCTCACAGTCTCCCACGCACTCTGCTCACACTCTCACACGCACTCTGCTCACACTCTCACACGCACTCTGCTCACACTCTCACACGCGCTCTGCTCACAGTCTCACACGCGCTCTGCTCACAGTCTCACACGCGCTCTGCTCACAGTCTCACATGCGCTCTGCTCACAGTCTCACATGCGCTCTGCTCACAGTCTCACATGCGCTCTGCTCACAGTCTCATACTCTCTCTGCTCACAGTCTCACACACACTTACTGCTCACAGTCTCACACACACATACTGCTCACAGTCTCACACTCTCTCTGCTCACAGTCTCACACTCTCTCTGCTCACAGTCTCACACTCTCTCTGCTCACAGTCTCACACTCTCTCTGCTCACAGTCTCACACTCTCTCTGCTCACAGTCTCACACTCTCTCTGCTCACAGTCTCACACTCTCTCTGCTCACAGTCTCACACACTCTCTGCTCACAGTCTCACTCTCTCTCTGCTCACAGTCTCACTCTCTCTCTGCTCACAGTCTCACTCTCTCTCTGCTCACAGTCTCACTCTCTCTCTGCTCACAGTCTCACTCTCTCTCTGCTCACAGTCTCACACTCTCTCTGCTCACAGTCTCACATTCTTTCTGCTCACAGTCTCACACTCTCTCTGCTCACAGTCTCACACTCTCCCTGCTCAGTGTCGCACCCTCTCTGCTCACATTCTCACATGCACTCTGCTCACAGTCTTGCACACTCTCTGCTCAAGTTGTCACACACTCTCTGCTCACAGTCTCACACAAACATACTGCTCACAGTCTCACACTCTCTCTGCTCACAGTCTCAGACTCTCACTGCTCAGTCTCACACTCTCTCTGCTCACAGTCTCACACTCTCTCTGCTCACAGTCTCACACTCTCTCTGCTCACAGTCTCACACACACTTACTGCTCACAGTCTCACACTCTCTCTGCTCACAGTCTCACACTCTCTCTGCTCACAGTCTCGCACGCTCTCTGCTGACAGTCTCGCACGCTCTCTGCTAACAATCTCGATCTATCTCTGCTCCCAATCTCGCACACCCTCTGCTCACAGTCTCGCACACTCTCTGCTCACAGTCTCGCACACTCTCTGCTCACAGTCTCGCTTCTCTCTGCTCACAGTCTCGCACACTCTCTGCTGACAGTCTCACATGCACTCTGCTGACAGTCTCACATGCACTCTGCTGACAGTCTCACATGCACTCTGCTGACAGTCTCACATGCACTCTGCTTAGTTTCACCATATCTCTGCTCACAGTCTCACTCTATCTGTGCTCACAGTCTAACACATTCTTTGCTCACAGTCTCACACACTCTTTGCTCACAGTCTCACACGCACTCTGCTCACAGTCTCACACGCACTCTGCTCACAGTCTCACACGCACTTTGCTCACAGTCTCACATGCACTTTGCTCACAGTCTCACATGCACTTTGCTCACAGTCTCACACGCTCTCTGCTGACCGTCTCACACGCAATCTGCTGACCGTCTCACACGCACTCTGCTGACCATCTCACACGCACTCTGCTGACCGTCTCACACGCACTCTGCTGACCGTCTCACACGCATTCTGCTGACCGTCTCACACGCTCTCTGCTGACCGTCTCACACGCACTCTGCCCACAGTCTCACACGCACTCTGCTCACATTCTCACACGCACTTTGCTCACAGTCTCACACGCACTTTGCTCACAGTCTCACACGCACTCTGCTGACCGTCTCACACGCACTCTGCTGACCGTCTCACACGCACTCTGCTGACCGTCTCACACGCACTCTGCTGACCGTCTCACATGCACTCTGCTCACACTCTCACACGCACTCTGCTCACACTCTCACACGCACTCTGCTCACACTCTCACACGCACTCTGCTCACACTCTCACACGCACTCTGCTCACTCTCACAAGCACTCTGCTCACACTCTCACACGCACTCTGCTCACACTCTCACACACACTCTGCTCACACTCTCACACGCACTCTGCTCACACTCTCACACGCGCTCTGCTCACAGTCTCACACGCGCTCTGCTCACAGTCTCATACTCTCTCTGCTCACAGTCTCACACACACTTACTGCTCACAGTCTCACACACACATACTGCTCACAGTCTCACACTCTCTCTGCTCACAGTCTCACACTCTCTCTGCTCACAGTCTCACACTCTCTCTGCTCACAGTCTCACACTCTCTCTGCTCACAGTCTCACACTCTCTCTGCTCACAGTCTCACACTCTCTCTGCTCACAGTCTCACACTCTCTCTGCTCACAGTCTCACACTCTCTCTGCTCACAGTCTCACACTCTCTCTGCTCACAGTCTCACTCTCTCTCTGCTCACAGTGTCACACTCTCTCTGCTCACAGTCTCACACTCTCTCTGCTCACAGTCTCACATTCTTTCTGCTCACAGTCTCACACTCTCTCTGCTCACAGTCTCACACTCTCCCTGCTCAAAGTGTCGCACCCTCTCTGCTCACATTCTCACACGCACTCTGCTCACAGTCTTGCACCCTCTCTGCTCAAGTTGTCACACACTCTCTGCTCACAGTCTCACACAAACATACTGCTCACAGTCTCACACTCTCTCTGCTGACAGTCTCAGACTCTCTCTGCTCAGTCTCACACTCTCTCTGCTCACAGTCTCACACTCTCTCTGCTCACAGTCTCACACACACTTACTGCTCACAGTCTCACACTCTCTCTGCTCACAGTCTCACACTCTCTCTGCTCACAGTCTCACACTCTCTCTGCTCACAGTCTCACACTCACATACTGCTCACAGTCTCACACTCTCTCTGCTCACAGTCTCAGACTCTCTCTGATCAGTCTCACACTCTCTCTGCTCACAGTCTCACAATCTCTCTGCTCACAGTCTCACACACACTTACTGCTCACAGTCTCACACTCTCTCTGCTCACAGTCTCACACTCTCTCTGCTCACAGTCTCACACTCTCCCTGCTCAAAGTGTCGTACCCTCTCTGCTCACAGTCTCGCACGCACTCTGCTCACAGTCTCGCACGCACTCTGCTCACAGTCTCGCATGCACTCTGCTCACAGTCTCGCACGCACTCTGCTCACAGTCTCGCACGCACTCTGCTCACAGTCTCGCACGCACTCTGCTCACAGTCTCGCACGCACTCTGCTCACAGTCTCGCACGCACTCTGCTCACAGTCTCGCACGCACTCTGCTCACAGTCTCGCACGCACTCTGCTCACAGTCTCGCACGCACTCTGCTCACAGTCTCGCACGCACTCTGCTCACAGTCTCGCACGCACTCTGCTCACAGTCTCGCACGCACTCTGCTCACAGTCTCGCACGCACTCTGCTCACAGTCTCGCACGCACTCTGCTCACAGTCTCGCACGCACTCTGCTCACAGTCTCGCACGCACTCTGCTCACAGTCTCGCACACACATACTGCTCACAGACTCACACTCTCTCTGCTCACAGTCTCACACTCTCTCTGCTCACAGTCTCACACTCTCTCTGCTCACAGTCTCACACTCTCTCTGCTCACAGTCTCACTCTCTCTCTGCTCACAGTCTCACTCTCTCTCTGCTCACAGTCTCACTCTCTCTCTGCTCACAGTCTCACTCTCTCTCTGCTCACAGTCTCACTCTCTCTCTGCTCACAGTCTCACACTCTCTCTGCTCACAGTCTCACACTCTCTCTGCTCACAGTCTCACATTCTTTCTGCTCACAGTCTCACACTCTCTCTGCTCACAGTCTCACACTCTCCCTGCTCAAAGTGTCGCACCCTCTCTGCTCACATTCTCACACGCACTCTGCTCACAGTCTTGCACCCTCTCTGCTCAAGTTGTCACACACTCTCTGCTCACAGTCTCACACAAACATACTGCTCACAGTCTCACACTCTCTCTGCTCACAGTCTCACACTCTCTCTGCTCACAGTCTCACACTCTCTCTGCTAACAGTCTCACACTCTCTCTGCTCACAGTCTCACACACACTTACTGCTCACAGTCTCACACTCTCTCTGCTCACAGTCTCACACTCTCCCTGCTCAAAGTGTCGTACCCTCTCTGCTCACAGTCTCGCACGCACTCTGCTCACAGTCTCGCACGCACTCTGCTCACAGTCTCGCACGCACTCTGCTCACAGTCTCGCACGCACTCTGTTCACAGTCTCGCACGCACTCTGCTCACAGTCTCGCACGCACTCTGCTCACAGTCTCGCACGCAATCTGCTCACAGTCTCGCACGCACTCTGCTCACAGTCTCGCACGCACTCTGCTCACAGTCTCGCACGCACTCTGCTCACAGTCTCGCACGCACTCTGCTCACAGTCTCGCACGCACTCTGCTCACAGTCTCGCACGCACTCTGCCCACAGACTCGCACGCACTCTGCCCACAGTCTCGCACGCACTCTGCCCACAGTCTCGCACGCACTCTGCCCACAGTCTCGCACGCACTCTGCCCACAGTCTCGCACGCACTCTGCCCACAGTCTCGCACGCACTCTGCCCACAGTTTCGCACGCACTCTGCCCACAGTTTCGCACGCACTCTGCCCACAGTCTCGCACGCACTCTGCCCACAGTCTCGCACGCACTCTGCCCACAGTCTCGCACGCACTCTGCCCACAGTCTCGCACGCACTCTGCCCACAGTCTCGCACGCACTCTGCCCACAGTCTCGCACGCACTCTGCCCACAGTCTCGCACGCATTCTGCCCACAGTCTCGCACGAACTCTGCTCACTGTCGTACTCACTCTCTGCTCAAAGTCTCATACACTCTCTGCTCACAGTCTCATACACTGTGCTCACAGTCTCACAATCTCTCTGCTCAGGTCACAGAATCTCTGCTCAGTCTCGCACGCCCTTTGCTCACAGTCTCGCACGCCCTTTGCTCACAGTTTCGCACGCACTCTGCTCACAGTCTTGCACCCTCTCTGGTCAATTTGTTGCACACTCTCTGCTCACAGTATTTCTGCTCAGTCTCACACGCACTCTGCTCACAGTCCCTACATGCAGTCTCACACGCACTCTGCTCACAGTCTCAAACAACTCTGCTCACAGTCTCACATGCAAACTGCTCACAGTCTCACATGCAAACTGCTCACAGTCTCGCACTCTCTTTGCTCACAGTCTCGCACTCTCTCTGCTCACAGTCTCGCACTCTCTCCGCTCACAGTCTCGCACTCTCTCCGCTCACAGTCTCGCACTCTCTCCGCTCACAGTCTCGCACTCTCTCCGCTCACAGTCTCGCACTCTCTCCGCTCACAGTCTCGCACTCTCTCCGCTCACAGTCTCGCACTCTCTCCGCTCACAGTCTCGCACTCTCTCCGCTCACAGTCTCGCACTCTCTCCGCTCACAGTCTCGCACTCTCTCCGCTCACAGTCTCGCACTCTCTCCGCTCACAGTCTCGCACTCTCTCCGCTCACAGTCTCGCACTCTCTCCGCTCACAGTCTCGCACTCTCTCCGCTCACAGTCTCGCACTCTCTCCGCTCACAGTCTCGCACTCTCTCCGCTCACAGTCTCGCACTCTCTCCGCTCACAGTCTCGCAATCTCTTTGCTCACAGTCTCGCATTCTCTCTGCTCAAAGTCTCGCATTCTCTCTGCTCACAGTCTCGCACTCTCTCTGCTCACAGTCTCACACTCTCTCTGCTAACAATCTCAATCTATCTCTGCTCACAATCTCGCACACCCTCTGCTCACAGTCTCGCACATACTCTGCTCACAGTCTCGCACACTCTGCTCACAGTCTCGCACACTCTCTGCTCACAGTCTCGCACACTCTCTGCTCACAGTCTCGCACACTCTCTGCTCACAGTCTCGCACACTCTCTGCTCACAGTCTCGCACACTCTCTGCTCACAGTCTCGCACACTCTCTGCTCACAGTCTCTCACACTCTCTGCTCACAGTCTCGCACACTCTCTGCTCACAGTCTCGCACAATCTGTGCTCACAGTCTCGCACAATCTGTGCTCACAGTCTCGCACAATCTGTGCTCACAGTCTCGCACACTCTCTGCTCACAGTCTCACAATATCTGCTGACAGTCTCACATGCACTCTGCTGACAGTCTCACATGCACTCTGCTGACAGTCTCACATGCACTCTGCTCAGTTTCACCATATCTCTGCTCACAGTCTCACTCTATCTGTGCTCACAGTCTCACACACTCTTTGCTCACAGTCTCACATGCACTCTGCTCACAGTCTCACACGCACTTTGCTCACAGTCTCACATGCACTTTGCTCACAGTCTCACACGCTCTCTGCTGACCGTCTCACATGCAATCTTCTGACCATCTCACAAGCACTCTGCTGACCGTCTCACACGCACTCTGCTGACCGTCTCACACGCACTCTGCTGACCGTCTCACACGCACTCTGCTGACCGTCTCACACGCACTCTGCTGACCGTCTCACTTGCACTCTGCTCACAGTCTCACACGCACTCTGCTCACAGTCTCACACGCACTCTGCTCACAGTCTCACACGCACTCTGCTCACAGTCTCACACGCACTCTGCTCACAGTCTCACACGCACTCTGCTCACATTCTCACACGCACTCTGCTCACAGTCTCACAATATCTGCACACAGTCTCACATGCACTCTGCTGACAGTCTCACATGCACTCTGCTGACAGTCTCACCATATCTCTGCTCACAGTCTCACTCTATCTGTGCTCACAGTCTCACACACTCTTTGCTCACAGTCTCACACACTCTTTGCTCACAGTCTCACACGCACTCTGCTCACAGTCTCACACGCACTTTGCTCACAGTCTCACATGCACTCTGCTGACCGTCTCACATGCACTCTGCTGACCGTCTCACACGCACTCTGCTGACCGTCTCACACGCACTCTGCTGACCGTCTCACACGCACTCTGCTGACCGTCTCACACGCACTCTGCTGACCGTCTCACACGCACTCTGCTGACCGTCTCACACGCACTCTGCTGACCGTCTCACACGCACTCTGCTGACCGTCTCACACGCACTCTGCTGACCGTCTCACACGCACTCTGCTGACCGTCTCACACGCACTCTGCTGACCGTCTCACACGCACTCTGCTGACCGTCTCACACGCACTCTGCTCACAGTCTCACACGCACTCTGCCCACAGTCTCGCACGCATTCTGCCCACAGTCTCGCACGAACTCTGCTCACTGTCGTACTCACTCTCTGCTCAAAGTCTCATACACTCTCTGCTCACAGTCTCATACACTGTGCTCACAGTCTCACAATCTCTCTGCTCAGGTCACAGAATCTCTGCTCAGTCTCGCACGCCCTTTGCTCACAGTCTCGCACGCCCTTTGCTCACAGTTTCGCACGCACTCTGCTCACAGTCTTGCACCCTCTCTGGACAATTTGTTGCACACTCTCTGCTCACAGTATTTCTGCTCAGTCTCACACGCACTCTGCTCACAGTCCCTACATGCTGTCTCACACGCACTCTGCTCACAGTCTCAAACAACTCTGCTCACAGTCTCACATGCAAACTGCTCACAGTCTCACATGCAAACTGCTCACAGTCTCGCACTCTCTCTGCTCACAGTCTCGCACTCTCTCCGCTCACAGTCTCGCACTCTCTCCGCTCACAGTCTCGCACTCTCTCCGCTCACAGTCTCGCACTCTCTCCGCTCACAGTCTCGCACTCTCTCCGCTCACAGTCTCGCACTCTCTCCGCTCACAGTCTCGCACTCTCTCCGCTCACAGTCTCGCACTCTCTCCGCTCACAGTCTCGCACTCTCTCCGCTCACAGTCTCGCACTCTCTCCGCTCACAGTCTCGCACTCTCTCCGCTCACAGTCTCGCACTCTCTCCGCTCACAGTCTCGCACTCTCTCCGCTCACAGTCTCGCACTCTCTCCGCTCACAGTCTCGCACTCTCTCCGCTCACAGTCTCGCACTCTCTCTGCTCACAGTCTCGCACTCTCTCCGCTCACAGTCTCGCACTCTCTCCGCTCACAGTCTCGCACTCTCTCCGCTCACAGTCTCGCACTCTCTCCGCTCACAGTCTCGCACTCTCTCCGCTCACAGTCTCGCACTCTCTCCGCTCACAGTCTCGCACTCTCTCCGCTCACAGTCTCGCAATCTCTTTGCTCACAGTCTCGCATTCTCTCTGCTCAAAGTCTCGCATTCTCTCTGCTCACAGTCTCGCACTCTCTCTGCTCACAGTCTCACACTCTCTCTGCTAACAATCTCAATCTATCTCTGCTCACAATCTCGCACACCCTCTGCTCACAGTCTCGCACACACTCTGCTCACAGTCTCGCACACTCTGCTCACAGTCTCGCACACTCTCTGCTCACAGTCTCGCACACTCTCTGCTCACAGTCTCGCACACTCTCTGCTCACAGTCTCGCACACTCTCTGCTCACAGTCTCGCACACTCTCTGCTCACAGTCTCGCACACTCTCTGCTCACAGTCTCGCACACTCTCTGCTCACAGTCTCGCACAATCTGTGCTCACAGTCTCGCACAATCTGTGCTCACAGTCTCGCACAATCTGTGCTCACAGTCTCGCACACTCTCTGCTCACAGTCTCACAATATCTGCTGACAGTCTCACATGCACTCTGCTGACAGTCTCACATGCACTCTGCTGACAGTCTCACATGCACTCTGCTCAGTTTCACCATATCTCTGCTCACAGTCTCACTCTATCTGTGCTCACAGTCTCACACACTCTTTGCTCACAGTCTCACATGCACTCTGCTCACAGTCTCACACGCACTTTGCTCACAGTCTCACATGCACTTTGCTCACAGTCTCACACGCTCTCTGCTGACCGTCTCACATGCAATCTTCTGACCGTCTCACAAGCACTCTGCTGACCGTCTCACACGCACTCTGCTGACCGTCTCACACGCACTCTGCTGACCGTCTCACACGCACTCTGCTGACCGTCTCACACGCACTCTGCTGACCGTCTCACACGCACTCTGCTGACCGTCTCACACGCACTCTGCTGACCGTCTCACACGCACTCTGCTCACAGTCTCACACGCACTCTGCTCACAGTCTCACACGCACTCTGCTCACAGTCTCACACGCACTCTGCTCACAGTCTCACACGCACTCTGCTCACAGTCTCACACGCACTCTGCTCACATTCTCACACGCACTCTGCTCACAGTCTCACAATATCTGCACACAGTCTCACATGCACTCTGCTGACAGTCTCACACGCACTCTGCTGACAGTCTCACCATATCTCTGCTCACAGTCTCACTCTATCTGCGCTCACAGTCTCACACACTCTTTGCTCACAGTCTCACACACTCTTTGCTCACCGTCTCACACGCACTCTGCTCACAGTCTCACACGCACTTTGCTCACAGTCTCACATGCACTCTGCTGACCGTCTCACATGCACTCTGCTGACCGTCTCACACGCACTCTGCTGACCGTCTCACACGCACTCTGCTGACCGTCTCACACGCACTCTGCTGACCGTCTCACACGCACTCTGCTGACCGTCTCACACGCACTCTGCTGACCGTCTCACACGCACTCTGCTGACCGTCTCACACGCACTCTGCTCACAGTCTCACACGCACTCTGCTCACAGTCTCACATGCACTCTGCTCACAGTCTCACACGCACTCTGCTCACAGTCTCACACGCACTCTGCTCACAGTCTCACACGCACTCTGCTCACAGTCTCACACGCACTCTGCTCAGTCTCACACGCACTCTGCTCACAGTCTCACACGCACTCTGCTCACAGTCTCACACGCACTCTGCTCACAGTCTCACACGCACTCTGCTCACAGTCTCACACGCACTCTGCTCACATTCTCACACGCACTCTGCTCACATTCTCACACGCATTCTGCCCACAGTCTCACACGCACTCTGCTCCCAGTCTCACAATATCTGCTGACAGTCTCACATGCACTCTGCTGACAGTCTCACATGCACTCCGCTCAGTTTCACCATATCTCTGTTCACAGTCTCACTCTATCTGTGCTCACAGTCTCACACACTCTTTGCTCACAGTCTCACACGCACTTTGCTCACAGTCTCACACGCACTTTGCTCACAGTCTCCCACGCACTCTGCTGACCGTCTCACACGCACTCTGCTGACCGTCTCACACGCACTCTGCTGACCGTCTCACACGCACTCTGCTGACCGTCTCACACGCACTCTGCTGACCGTCTCACACGCACTCTGCTCACAGTCTCACACGCACTCTGCTCACAGTCTCACACGCACTCTGCTCACAGTCTCACACGCACTCTGCTCACAGTCTCACACGCACTCTGCTCACAGTCTCACACGCACTCTGCTCACAGTCTCACACGCACTCTGCTCACAGTCTCACACGCACTCTGCTCACGGTCTCACACGCACTCTGCTCACAGTCTCACACGCACTCTGCTCACAGTCTCACACGCACTCTGCTCACAGTCTCACACGCACTCTGCTCACAGTCTCACACGCACTCTGCTCACAGTCTCACACGCACTCTGCTCACAGTCTCACACGCACTCTGCTCACATTCTCACACGCACTCTGCTCACATTCTCACACGCATTCTGCCCACAGTCTCACACGCACTCTGCTCCCAGTCTCACAATATCTGCTGACAGTCTCACATGCACTCTGCTGACAGTCTCACATGCACTCTGCTCAGTTTCACCATATCTCTGCTCACAGTCTCACTCTATCTGTGCTCACAGTCTCACACACTCTTTGCTCACAGTCTCACACGCACTTTGCTCACAGTCTCACACACACTTTGCTCACAGTCTCCCACGCACTCTGCTGACCGTCTCACACGCACTCTGCTGACCGTCTCACACGCACTCTGCTGACCGTCTCACACGCACTCTGCTGACCGTCTCACACGCACTCTGCTGACCGTCTCACACGCACTCTGCTCACAGTCTCACACGCACTCTGCTCACAGTCTCACACGCACTCTGCTCACAGTCTCACACGCACTCTGCTCACAGTCTCACACGCACTCTGCTCACAGTCTCACACGCACTCTGCTCACAGTCTCACACGCACTCTGCCCACTGTCTCACACGCACTCTGCCCACTGTCTCACACGCACTCTGCCCACTGTCTCACACGCACTCTGCCCACTGTCTCACACGCACTCTGCCCACTGTCTCACACGCACTCTGCCCACTTTCTCACACGCACTCTGCCCACTGTCTCACACGCACTCTGCTGACCGTCTCACACGCACTCTGCTGACCGTCTCACTTGCACTCTGCTCACAGTCTCACACGCACTCTGCTCACAGTCTCACACGCACTCTGCTCACAGTCTCACACGCACTCTGCTCACAGTCTCACACGCACTCTGCTCACAGTCTCACACGCACTCTGCTCACATTCTCACACGCACTCTGCTCACAGTCTCACAATATCTGCTCACAGTCTCACATGCACTCTGCTGACAGTCTCACATGCTCTCTGCTGACAATCTCACCATATCTCTGCTCACAGTCTCACTCTATCTGTGCTCACAGTCTCACACACTCTTTGCTCACAGTCTCACACACTCTTTGCTCACAGTCTCACACGCACTTTGCTCACAGTCTCACATGCACTCTGCTGACCGTCTCACATGCACTCTGCTGACCGTCTCACACGCACTCTGCTGACCGTCTCACACGCACTCTGCTGACCGTCTCACACGCACTCTGCTGACCGTCTCACACGCACTCTGCTGACCGTCTCACACGCACTCTGCTGACCGTCTCACACGCACTCTGCTCACAGTCTCACACGCACTCTGCTCACAGTCTCACACGCACTCTGCTCACAGTCTCACACGCACTCTGCTCACAGTCTCACACGCACTCTGCTCACAGTCTCACACGCACTCTGCTCACAGTCTCACACGCACTCTGCTCACAGTCTCACACGCACTCTGCTCAGTCTCACACGCACTCTGCTCACAGTCTCACACGCACTCTGCTGACAGTCTCACACGCACTCTTCTGACAGTCTCACACGCACCTCTGCTCACAGTCTCACACGCACTCTGCTCACAGTCTCACACGCACTCTGCTCACAGTCTCACACGCACTCTGCTCACAGTCTCACACGCACTCTGCTCACATTCTCACACGCACTCTGCTCCCAGTCTCACAATATCTGCTGACAGTCTCACATGCACTCTGCTGACAGTCTCACATGCACTCTGCTGCAGTCTCACCATATCTCTGCTCACAGTCTCACTCTATCTGTGCTCACAGTCTCACACACTCTTTGCTCACAGTCTCACACGCACTTTGCTCACAGTCTCACACGCACTCTGCTCACAGTCTCACACGCACTCTGCTGACCGTCTCACACGCACTCTGCTGACCGTCTCACACGCACTCTGCTGACCGTCTCACACGCACTCTGCTGACCGTCTCACACGCACTCTGCTGACCGTCTCACACGCACTCTGCTGACCGTCTCACACGCACTCTGCTGACCGTCTCACACGCACTCTGCTGACCGTCTCACACGCACTCTGCTGACCGTCTCACACGCACTCTGCTCACAGTCTCACACGCACTCTGCTCACAGTCTCACACGCACTCTGCTCACTGTCTCACACGCACTCTGCCCACTGTCTCACACGCACTCTGCCCACTGTCTCACACGCACTCTGCCCACTTTCTCACAAGCACTCTGCCCACTGTCTCACACGCACTCTGCCCACTGTCTCACACGCACTCTGCCCACAGTCTCACACGCACTCTGCTCACAGTCTCACACGCAGTCTGCTCACAGTCTCACACGCAGTCTGCTCACAGTCTCACACTATCTCTGCTCACAGTCTCACACACTCTCTGCTCACAGTCTCATACACTCTCTGCTCACAGTCTCACACTCTCTCTGCTCACAGTCTCACACTCTCTCTGCTCACAGTCTCACACTCTGTCTGCTCAGTCTCACATGCACTCTGCTCACAGTCTTGCACCCTCTCTGCTCAAAGTGTCGAGCCCTCTCTGCTCACATTCTCACATGCACTCTGCTCACAGTCTTGCACCCTCTCTGCTCAAGTTGTCGCACACTCTCTGCTCACAGTCTCGCCCGCACTCTGCTCACAGTCTCGCCCGCACTCTGCTCACAGTCTCGCCCGCACTCTGCTCACAGTCTCGCCCGCACTCTGCTCACAGTCTCGCCCGCACTCTGCTCACAGTCTCGCCCGCACTCTGCTCACAGTCTCGCCCGCACTCTGCTCACAGTCTCGCCCGCACTCTGCTCACAGTCTCGCCCGCACTCTGCTCACAGTCTCGCCCGCACTCTGCTCACAGTCTCGCCCGCACTCTGCTCACAGTCTCGCCCGCACTCTGCTCACAGTCTCGCCCGCACTCTGCTCACAGTCTCGCCCGCACTCTGCTCACAGTCTCGCCCGCACTCTGCTCACAGTCTCGCCCGCACTCTGCTCACAGTCTCGCCCGCACTCTGCTCACAGTCTCGCCCGCACTCTGCTCACAGTCTTGCACCCTCTCTGCTCAAAGTGTCGCACACTCTCTGCTCACAGTCTCACATGCACTCTGCTCACAGTCTCACATGCACTCTGCTCACAGTCTTGCACCCTCTCTGCTCAAAGTGTCGCACACTCTCTGCTCACATTCTCACACGCACTCTGCTCACAGTCTCACACGCACTCTGCTCACAGTCTCACATGCACTCTGCTCACAGTCTCACATGCACTCTGCTCACAGTCTCACATGCACTCTGCTCACAGTCTCATACGCACTCTGCTCACAGTCTCACATGCATTCTTTTTACAGTCTCACACTGTCTCTGCTCACAGTCTCACATACTGCCTGCTCACAGCCTCACACAAGGACTGGAGTTGACCATTCAGTCCTTCGGGCTTGCTCCCCCATTCAGTACTATCATGGCAGATCTTGGGCTTCAATTCCATTTTCCTGCCTGCTTTTCTCCCATAATTCCCTTAGATCTGTCTATCCCAGTCTTAAATGTATTCTGTGAAAGGGAATCCAAAAGAGAGAAGTCCAAAAATTCACAACCCTCTTGAGTGAAGCAATTTCCCCTCATCCTAGTCCTGAATGACCGCCTCTTTATCTTCAGACTGTGCCCCCATGTTTGAGCTTCCCTGGCCAGCATAAACCATCTCTATCTTGTCAGGCCCCTTCAGCTTTTAGTAGGTTTGAATGAGATCACCCCTCATTCTCCTAAACTCCGGAGAAAATAGACCCAATTTATTCATCATAGCACAACCCCCTTATCTCTGGGACCAATCTAGTGAGCTTTCACTGTACTGCCTCCCATTCACGGACACACACATGTTCTACACTGTTTTTCACACAGTGCCCATTGGTATGTGAAAGGTTTTGACCTGTGTCTCTATCTTTCTCTCTCTCTCTAGTTGCAGTGCTGTGGAGATTCATTACCAGACATGGCTGTTCAGCTCCTCTGTCCCACCTTACACATGTCTGTGGTGAGTTCCAAGTTTCATGCTGAATTCTACATGTAATTGTTTTATTTGCTTGCCCACCCTGACCGAGGTGTCACAGTGACCCTTCAACTGATGTTAAGCTCGGATAAGCCCTGACATTCTTCTGACCTGTGAATGACCATGTAGCAAAGCAACATGGACTATTGATGGATTCAACCTATTGTTGATCATCCATTTCCTCTTGTAGCTTTGTACAGATTCTGCTTATTCTCTCTTTCCCATTCTGAGTATTTGTGTATTTTATCTCTAACTGACACTTGACATCCTCCTCTGCATTTCCATTGGGAGTTATGCTCATTGCTGTGCTGTCAAGGTTAAGGTTGGCAATAAATCTTTTGGTCCCACTTTTTATTTTATAGACCTCAATAATGTTTCACTCATTCACCTCCTTGAAAGGGTTGAACTGAATTAAGTTGTAAGATGGAGTCTGACCAGAGAATTGTACAGACTGAAGATCTAACTCTTCCTTTAGCACAGATCCCTGGGATACTGCACAGCACGGACACTGACCACAGTCGGTGCCAGCCATGGCTCAGTGGTAACATGATGTCTCTGAGAAAGGATGTTGTGGGTTTCAGCACCACTCTTGAGGCAGTACATAACCCTGGCTGAGATTTCAGTGTGATACCAAGGAGGATCTGCTCTGTTGGAGGTGCTGTCTTTCAGATGAGCCATTAAATTGACATTAAAAGATAGCACGGCACTTTTTTTTTGGAGGAAGAGCAGTGGAATTCTCCTTGACCTCCTGGTCAATATTTATCCCTCAAATAACATCACTCAAACATCCCCTGGGATGACAACATTTGGGGGACTTGCTTTTGTATCATTATAGTACATATACACTATATTATTTATGAGAAAAGACTATTATGCCCTAACCCCATCTAACCTCTAACCCCTGTCACTGAACCCTGAACTGCTTCCTGTTAACTGTCTCCACAGAACTGCACTTCTAAATTAAAGGAATTTTTCAACTCGAAGCTATACATGATTGGAGTGGTGGGAATCGGGATTGCAGGTGTGATGGTAAGGGCAATATACAGACGACCCCTCCTGTGGTCGAGCAGCTTTGTTTAGGTAGGCCCCAAGGCCTGAATGATCTAAGCTTTCTGCTACAGGATGTACAGCCCAGTGTGGTGACCCCACTGTGACACCTTATCAAACTGACAAATAAATCTCATCACTTGAAGCTTGTCCCAAGATTTCAGACTGACAAAATCTGATTTGAGCAGAAGGAGTATCATGCTTCACAATTTATCCAAATGACTCCTGTCCTACACACCATGCCATCAGGGAAACCAGCAATGGGCCTTAAACACTGAACACTCAGAGTCACCACATCCCGAGATGGCTTGTGACTTTCTAACCCATAATTCAAATTGTTAATAAATACAGTAATAAATACAGTAATATTTGGGGCTCCAACAGAGATCCTTGTGGGACATGATTAGTCATATCTGCCTTAATTTGTGTATGTTAAACAAACGCTAACTGACACCAGACCAATTGGTCAAAATGGCGGGAACGTGTCCATTAAGCTGCAGCACACTGAGTCCAAACACCCCAATGATGAGGCAAAGTGGCAGCAGAGAAGGAAAGAAAAGGAAGCAAATCCTGCCCTCCAGATCCCACCACCACGTGGGACATTCTGACCCATGTGCCTAAAGATCTGCAGGCCATGGATCTGCCTGTTCAGTCACATGAAAGCCCACAGCAGAGCCTTACGGCCCTGGGTGGATGTCGACTTGAGGGATGGCCAACAACGACGATGCCAGCCTACCCTAGACTCTGTCTCCTGTCACTCAGCCAGTTTCCTAACCAGGTCAATAAAATTCCTTCCCTTCCATGCACATCAACTTTACCTGTTAGACCCTTATGGGGGACTTCATTCTTTTGTCTATTATGCTGAAAGTCCAGAAAATAGAGTTTTCCCTGTCCAACCTCCCTTTGGAAAAATTTTAATCAGGTTTGTTAGGCATGACAATCTTTATAAATGAACAAATGAACAGGGTGAGGTGATTATGATCCCTCTAATGAACTGGGAGTGTTGCTGATTATCACCCAGTTCATCAGTGAGTTTATCACCAACTCCCAGATTATCAGTGAATTTATCACCAACTCTGTTGTAGTCATAGAGATCTATGACTTCGGCCCATCGAGTCTGCACCAGTCAAACAAGTACCTAACTATTCTAATCCTATCTTCCAGCACTAGGCCCATAGTCTTGTATGCCATGGCACCGCAAGTGCATACCTAAATACTTCTTAAATGTTATGAGGGTTCCTGCCTCCACCATCCTTTCAAGCAGTGAATTCCAGATCCTCACCATTCTCTGGGTGAAAAAATTCTTCCTCACATTCCCTCTAAACCTCCTGCCTCTTACCTTAATTCTATGCCCCCTGGGTATTGATCCTTCCACCAAGGGGAAAAGTTCCTTACTGTCTACCCTATTCTATGCCCCTCATAATTTTATACACCTCCATCATGTCCCCCATCAATCTCCTCTGCTCCAGGGAAAATAACCCCAGTCTATCCAATCTCTCCTCATAACTAAAACTCTCCAGCCCAGGCAACATCCTGGTAAATCTCCTCTGCACTCTCTCTAGTGCAATCACATCCTTCCTATAATGTGGATTCCAGAACTGCATGCAATACTCTAGCTGTGGCCTAACCATTGTTTTATACAGTTCCAGCATAACCTCCCTGCTCTTAAATTCTATGCCCTGGCTAATAAAGGCAAGTATCCCATGTGCTTTCTTAACCACGTTATCTACCTGTCCTGCTACTTTAAGGGACCGGTGGACATACACACCAAGGTCCCTCTTATCCTCGGTACTTCCCAGGGTCCTACCATTCATCATGTATTTCCATGCCTTCTTTGTCCTGCCCAAGTGCATCACCTCACACTTATCCGGATTAAATCCCATTTGCCACTGATCAGCCCATCTGACCAGCCCGTCTAAATCTCCTGTAATTTAAGGCTATCCTCCTCAATATTTATCACCCCAACAATTTTCGTGTCATCCGCGAACTGACTGATCAACCCTCCTACATTCAAGTCTAAATCATTTATATATACCACAAACAGCAAAGGACCCAATACCAATCCCTGTGGAACCCCACTGGACACAGGCAACCAGTCACAAAAAACACCCCTCGACCATTACCCTCTGCTTCCTGTCACTCAGCCAATTCTGAATCCAATTTGCCAAATAGCCTTGGATCCCATGGGCTCTTACATTCGTTCTCAGTCTCCCCTGTGGGACTTTATCAAGAGCCTTGTTGAAGTCCAAGTAGACTACGTCAAATACATTGCCCTGGTCACCTCTTCAAAAAATTCAATCAAATTGGTCAGACATGACCACCCCTTAACAAAACCATGCTGACTGTTCTTGATTAACCCCTGCCTCTCCTAGTGTATATTAATTCTGTCCATCAGAATTGCTTCCAATAATTTCCCACCACTGAGATTAGACTGACTGGCCTGTAGTTCCCTGGTTTATCCCTCCCTCCCTTCTTGAATGATGGTACCACATTGGCTGTCCTCCAGTCCTCTGGCACCTCTCCTGTGGCCAGAGAAGTTTTGAAAATTATCGCCAACCCCCTTGCTATCTCCTCCCTTGCCTCACTCAACAGGGATACATTTCATATGGGCCTGGAGATTTATCTACTTTTAAGCCTGCAAGAGCACTTAGAACCCCCTCCCTTTCTTTGCAAATTTCTTTAATTATATCACAGACCTTCTGCCTGATTTCCAAACCCAGATCGTCCCTTTCACTTGTGAACACTGACACAAAGTATTCATTTAGAACCCTACCTATGTCTTCCAGCTCCACACACAAATTACCACAATGGTCCTCAATGGTATTCTTTCCCTAGTTATCCTCTTACTCTTAATGCACTTGTAAAATAACTTTGGATTTTCCTTTATTTTACCTGCCAATGTTTTTCATGCCCCCTTTTTGCTCTCCTAATTTCCTTTTTAAGTTCCTACACATTCTATACTACTCTCGGGCTTCCGCTGTTTTGAGCCCTCGGTATCTGCCATAAGCATCCCTTTTTCTCTTTATCCAATCCTGTATAACCCTCAGCATCCAGGGTTCCCTGGATTTGTTAGTCCCACCCTTTGTCTTTACTGGAATATGTCGGCCCTGTACTGTCCCTATTTCTTTCTTGAATGAGTACCATTGCTCTGATGCAGATTCACCTAAAAGCTCCCAGTCCATACTGGCCAAATCATATCTGATCTTATTAAAGTCGATCTTCCCCCAATGTAGAACTCTGACTTCTGGCCCATCCTTGTCCTTTTCCGTAACAACCTTGAAGCTAACTGAGTTATTATCACTATCTGGAAAATGCTCCCCCACTGATACCTCTACCAATTGCCCGGCTTCATTCCCTAAAATTAAATCCAGGACCGCCCCCTCTTTTGTAGGACCTTCTATGTACTGGCTTAAAAAGCTCTCCTGAATGCATTTTAAGAATTCTTCTCCCTCTAAACCTATCACACTATGACTAACCCAGTTAATGTTGGGGAAGTTGAAATCTCCCACTATCACTACCTTATTATTTTTATACTTCTCTGAAATTTTTCTACATATCTGCTCTTATTTTACTCTCTGTCTGTTTGGGGGCCGATGGTACACTTCCAGCAATGTAGTTGCTCCTTTTTTGTTTCTCAGTTCTATCCTTTTGGCTTCATTTGAGGAACCTTCTAAGATGTCATCCCTCCTTACTGCTGTAATTGATTCCTTGATCAATATTGCGACACCCTCTCCGCTTTTATCTCCTTCCTTGTCTCGCCTGAAGACCCTATATCCTGGAATATTGAGCTGCCAATCCTGCTCCTCTCTCAACCATGTCTCTGTGACAGCAATGACATCATACTTCCATGTGTTAATTTGTGCCCTCAACTTATCTGCCTTATTTGTCAGACTCATTGCATTAAAATAAATACCATCCAACCCTGCCAAACTCCCTTGTGCCTTAACTGGTCTATAATTTCTAGGCTTTCCAGACTCACTTGCTCTCTCTTCTAATTTTGGCTGTGCATCTCCTCCTGCTGAATCTCCTCTCAAGATCCCATCCCATGCCAAGTTAGGTTAAACCCTCCCCAACAGCACTAGCAAACCTCCCCACAAGGGTGTTGGTCCCATTCCAGTTCAGGCACAACCCGTCCACCTTGTACAGTTCCCATTGCCCCCAGAAACGGTCCCAATGTTCCAGAAATCTAAAGCCCTCTCTCCTGGACCATCTCTCCAGCCACGCATTCATCTGGACTAACCTCCTATTTCTATACTCACTGGTGTGTGGCACCAGAAGTAATCCAGAGATTACTACCTTTGAGGTCCTGTTCTTTAGTCTACTTCCAAGCTCCCTAAATTCTGCTTGCAGGACCTCACCCCTCTTTCAACCTATGTCATTGGTACCAATATGTACCACGATCTCTGTCTGTTTGCCCTCCCTCTTTAGAATGCCCTGCAGCCATTCAGTGACCCTGGCACCAGGGAAGCAGCATACCATCCTGGAGTCATGTCGACGGCTGCAGAAACACCTGTCTGTTCCCCTCACTATCGAGTCTCCTACCACTATTGCTCTTACCCTCTTTTTCCTGCCCACCCTCCCCACCCAAGGTAGCTGAGCCACTCACAGTGCCATGAGCGTGGCTGCACTGCCTAGAGGAACTGTCACTCTCACCGTTTTCCAACACAGAAAAACGGTTCTTGAGCGAGATGCACCCTGGGGATTTCCTGGCTACATTCCTGACACCTTTCTTCTGACTGACAGTCACCCGTTCCCTCTCTGACTGCACTTCTGTAAGCTGTGGGGTGACCACATCTAAAAACGTGCTATCCGCGAGGCTGAGTTTCGTGGATGCACCTCAGTGCCTCCAGCTGCCACTCAAGCTCCGAAACACAGAGCTCAAGTAGCTGCAACTGGTAGCACTCCCTGCACACATGGGCAGTCAGAGCGCAAGGGGTGTCTAGGACTTCCCACATCTTTCAGGCAGTACATAACATGGGACTGAGATGCCCTGCCATGCCTCTAGTTGAAAAAAAAAACCCTTACTTTAAGTTAAATACAGTAAAAAAGTGTTAAATTATTTATGTACTTTAAATAAAAAGAATAGGGCTCTTACCTTTCCTTAGCTTAATCTATTTTAAACTGGAGAAAAACAGTAAACCACGACTCACCAATCAGAACTCACCTTTGTGCTGACATCACTTGCTAAAGCTTCCCCGCACTCGTGCTGGTTCTGAACTCTCCGCTGCTGCCTTGCGCTGTCTTGTGATGTGTTTGTTGTTATTTTAAACAAGAGCTGACTGCAGGACACTGTTCCCAGACTGCTTCACCACGATGCTGACTGCAGGTCAAATTTCCCAGACTGCTGCACCGCGATGCTGACTGCAGGATACTGTTCCCAGACTGCTCCAACACGATGCTGACTGCAGGACACTGTTCCCAGACTGCTCCAACACGATGCTGACTGCAGGACACTGTTCCCAGACTGCTTCACCGCGATGCTGACTGCAGGACACTGTTCCCAGACTGCTCCACCGTGATGCTGACTGCAGGACACTGTTCCCAGACTGCTTCACCACGATGCTGACTGCAGGCCAAATTTCCCAGACTGCTTCACCATGATGCTGACTGCAGGATACTGTTCCCAGACTGCTTCACCGTGATGCTGACTGCAGGTCAAATTTCGCAGACTGGTTCACCGCGATGCTGACTCCAGAACACTGTTCCCAGACTGCTTCACCGCGAGGCTGACTGCAGGACACTCTTCCCAGACTGCTTCACCGTGATGCTGACTCCAGGACACTGTTACCAGACTGCTTCACCGCGATGCTGACTGCAGGACACTCTTCCCAGACTGCTTCACCGCGATGCTGACTGCAGGTCAAATTTCCCAGACTGCTTCACCACAATGCTGACTGCAGGTCAAATTTCCCAGACTGCTTCAGCACGATGCTGACTGCAGGACACTGTTCCCAGACTGCTTCACCGCGATGCTGCCTGCAGGTCAAATTTCCCAGACTGCTTCACCGCAATGCTGACTGCAGTACACTGTCCCCAGACAGCTCCAACACGATGCTGACTGCAGGACACTGTTCCCAGACTGCGCCACCGCAATGCTGACTGCAGGTCATATTCCCAGACTGCTTCACCGTGATGCTGACTGCAGGACACTGTTCCCAGACTGCTTCACCACGATGCTGACTGCAGGACACTGTTCCCAGACTGCTTCACCGCGATGCTGACTCCAGGAAACTGTTCCCAGAGTGCTTCACCGTGATGCTGACTGCAGGACACTGTTCCCAGACTGCTTCACCATGATGCTGACTACAGGACACTGTTCCCAGGCTGCTGCACCGCGATGCTGACTGCAGGACACTGTTCCCAGACTACTTCACCTCGATATCACCAACACGCTTAGTTCATCAGTGAGTTTTTCAGGAACACCCAAAGTTCACCAGGGTTTATCACCAACACCCAGTTCATCAGTGAGTTTATCACCAACTCCAAGTTAATCAGTGAGTTTATCAACAACTCCCAGTACATAAGTGACTTTATCACCAACTCACAGTTCATCAGTGAGTAATCACCGACTCTCCCACTTCATCAGTGAGATTATTATGATCCCTCCAAATTCATCTGTGAGCTAATCATGATCACTCCCAGTTCATCATTCAGTTTAACTCCAACACTCCCATTTCATCAGAGAGATAATCAGCAACAATCCCGTTTAATCAGTGAGTTTAACACCAACACTCCCAGTTCATCAGTGAGTTTATCACCAACAATCCCAGTTCATCAGTGAATTTATCACCAACATCTAGCTTATCAGTGACTTTATCACTAACTCCCAGTCCATCAGTGCCTTTATCACTAACACCCACAGTTCATCAGTGAGTTTATCACCCACTCTCCCACTTCAACAGTGAGTTTATCATCGACACTCCCAGTTCATCAGTGAGTTTAT
This sequence comes from Carcharodon carcharias, assembly GCF_017639515.1. Taxonomy (NCBI): domain Eukaryota; kingdom Metazoa; phylum Chordata; class Chondrichthyes; order Lamniformes; family Lamnidae; genus Carcharodon; species Carcharodon carcharias. The sequence continues at coordinate 68,399,535 of NC_054475.1, forward strand.
CACCAACGATCCCAGTTCATCAGTGAGTTTATTACAAACTCCCCATTCATCAGTGTGTTTATCACCAACACACCCACTGCATCAGTAGGTTATCAGGATAACTCCCAGTGCATTTTTCAGTTTAAATAAAACACTCCCCATTCATCAGTTATTTTATCACCAACACTCTTAGTTCATCAGTGAGTTTTTCACAAACACCCAAAGTTCACCAGTGGGTTTATCACCAACTCCCAGATCATCAATGAGTTCATCACCAACTCTAAGTTCATTAATGAGTTTATTAACAACTCCCAGTACATAAGTGACTTTATCACCAACTTACAGTTCATCAGTGAGATTATCATGATCCCTCCAACTTCATCAGTGAGTTTATCATGATCACTCCCAGTTCATCATTCAGTTTAACTCCAACATTCCCATTTCATCAGAGAGATAATCAGCAACACTCCTGTTTAATCAGTGAGTTTATCACCAACACTCCCAGTTCATCAGTGTGTTTATAACCAACAGTCTCAGTTCATCAGTGAATTTATCACCAACTTCCAGCTTATCAGTGACTTTATCACTAACTCCCAGTCCATCACTGCCTTTATCACCAACACCCACACCTCATCAGTGAGCTTATTACCAACTCTCCCACTTCATCAGTGAGTTTATCATGATCACTACAACTTCATTAGTGAGTTTATCGTGATCAATCTCAGTTCGTCATTGTGTTTAACTCCAACACTCCCATTTCATCAGAGAGATAAGCATCAACAGTCCCGTTTAATTACTGAGTTTATCACCAACAATCCCAGTTAGTCAGTGAGTTTATCACCAACGTCCCTGTTCATTAGTGAGTTTATCACGAACTCCCAGTTGATAAGTGACTTTATTACCAATCCCAGTTCATCGGTGAATGTATCTCCTACACTCTTAGTTCATCAATGGGTTTATCACCAACCCTCCAATTTCAACAGTGAGTTTATCATTATCACTCCCAGTTCATCAGAGAGTATATCACCAACACTCCCAGTTCATTGGCGAGTTTGTCACTAACACTGCCAGTTGATGTGTGAGTTTATAACAAACTCCCCATTCATCAGTGAGTTTATCACCAACACTCTTAGTTCATCAGTGAGATTTTCACGAACACCCAAAGTTCACCAGTGGGTTTGTCACAAACTCCCAGTTCATCAGTGACTTTATCACCAACTCCCGGATCATAAGTAACTTTAGCACCAACTCCCAGTTCATCAGTTAGTTTATCGTGATCCCTCGAACTTCATCAGTGAGTTTAACATGATCACTCCCGTTTAATGAGCGAGTTTATCACCAACACTCCCAGTTCATCAGTGTGTTTATAGCCAACACTCTCAGTTCATCAGTGACTTTATCACCAACTTCCAGCTTGTCAGTGAGTTTATCACTAACTCCCAGTCCATCAGTGCCTTTATCACCAACACCCACAGGTCATCATTGAGTTTATCACCAACTCTCCCACTTCATTAGTGTGTTTTTCATGATCATTCCAACTTTATCAGTGAGTTTATCATGACTACTCCCAGTTCATCATTAAGTTAAACTCCAACACTTCCATTTCATAAGTGAGTTTATCACCAACACTCCGGTTTAATCAGTGAGTTTATCACCAACATTCCCATTTCATCAGTGAGTTTATCACCAACTCCAAGTTCATAAGTGACTTTAACAGCGACCTTATCACCAACAGTCCCGTTTAATCAGTGAGTTTATCACCATTCACATTTCATCAGTGAGTTTATCACTAACACTCCCAGTTCATCAGTGACGTTATCACCATCTCCCTGTTCATTAGTGAGGTTATCACCAACTCCTAGTTCAATAAGTGACTTTATCAGCAATCCCGTTACATCAGTGATTTTTTCAGCAACACTCACAGTTCATCAGTGAGTTTATTATCATCTGTTCCACTTCATCAGTGAGATTATCATGATCGCTCCCAGTTCATCATTCAGTTTAACTCCAACACTTCCATTTCATCAGTGAGTTTATCACCAACACTACCATTTAATCAATGAGTTTATCACCAACACTCCCAGTTCATCAGTGACTTTATCACCAACTCCCAGTTCATCAGTGAGGTTATCACCAACTCTCAGTTCGTAAGTGACTTTATCAGCAGTCCAGGTACATCAGTGATTTTTTTCAGCAACACTCCCAGTTGATCAGTGAGTTTATCGCCATCTGTTCCACTTCATCAGTGAGATTATCATGATCACTCCCAGTTCATCATTCAGTTTACCTCCAACACTTCCATTTCATCAGTGAGTTTATCACCAACACTATCATTTAATCAGTGAGTTTATCACCAACACTCCCAGATCATCAGTGAGTTTATCACCAACAATCACAGTTCATCAGTGAGATTATAACCAACACTATCAGTTCATTGGTGGGTTCATCACCAGCAGTCCCAGTTTATCAGTGGGTTTATCTCAAACACACACAGTTCAACAGTGGGTTTATGACCAACTCCCACTTCATCAGTGTGTTTATCTTGATCACTCCAAATTCATCAGAGTGTTTAATATGATCACTCCCAGTTCATCATTCAGTTTAAGTCCAACACTTCCATTTCATCAATGAGATATTCAGCAACACTCCAGTTTAATCAGTGAGTTTATCACCAACACTCCCAGATCATCAGTGATTTTATCACCAACAATCCCAGTTCATCAGTGAGTTTATAACCAACACTCTCAGTTCATCAGTGAGTAGATCACCAGTAGTCCCAGTTCATCAGTCAGTTTATCACCAACTCCCCCACGTCATCAGTGAGATTTTCTTGATCACTACCAGGTGATCAGAGAGTTTATCACCAGCACTCCCACTTCATCAGTGAGTTTATCATCGACACTCCCAGTTCATCAGTGAATTCATCACCAATGATCGCAGTTCATCAGTGAGTTTATTACCAACTCCCCATTCATCAGTGTGTTTATCACCAGCACTACCAGTTCATCATTGTGTTTATCAGTAACACTCCCTGTTCATCAGTGTGTGTATAACCAACGCTCTCAGTTCGTCAGTGACTTTATCACCAACTTCCTGCTTATCAGTGGGTTTATCACTAAATCCCAGTCCATCAGTGCCTTTATCAACAACACCCACAGTTCATCAGTGAGTTTATCACCAATGATCCCAGTTCATGTGTGAGTTTATTACAAACTCCCCATTCATCAGTGTGTTGATCACCAACACTCCTAGTTCATGAGTAAGTTTATAAGAAACTCCGCATTCATCAGTGAGTTTAACACCACATCCGAATTCATCAGTGAGATTATTCCCAACTCCCAGTTCATCAGTGAGTTGATCACCATCTCCCTGTTCATCAGTGAGTTTATCACCAACACTCCCGGTTCATCATTGAGTTTATCACTAACATTCCATGTTCATCAGTGTGTTTATAACCAACACTCTCAGTTCATCAGTGACTTTATCACCAACTTCCAGCTTATCAGGGGGTTTATCACTAACTCCAAGTCCATCAGTGCCTTTATCACCAACACCCACAGTTGAACAGTGAGTTTATCACCAACTCTCCCACTTCATTAGTGTGTTTATCTTGATCACTCCAACTTCATCAGTGAGTTTATCATGATCACTCCCAGTTCATCATTCAGTTTAACTCCAACACTCACATTTCATCAGAGATTTAATGACCAACACTCTCAGTTCATCATTGAGTTTATCCCCAACAATCCCAGTTCATCAGTGTGTTTATAGCCAACACTCCCAGTTCAACAGTGACATTTTGATGATCACTATCAGTTCATCAGTGAGTTAATAACCAACTCCCAGTTCATAAATGACTTTATCAGCAATCCCGGTACATCAGTGATTTTATCAGCAACATTCCCAGTTCATCAGTGGGTTTATCACCAAGTGTTCCACTTCATCAGTGAGATTATAATGATCACTCCCAGTTCATCATTCAGTTTAACTCCAACACTCCCATTTCATCAGTGAGTTTATCACCAACACTTCCAGATCATCACTGAGTTTATCACCAACAATCCCAGTTCATCAGTGAGTTTATAACCAACAATCTCAGTTCATCAGTGAGTTGATCACCAGCAGTTGCAGTTCATCAGTTAGTTTATCACCAACTCCCCCAAGTCATCAGTGAGTTTATCATGAACACTCCCAGTACATCATTCAGTTTAACTCCAGCACTCACATTTCATCAGAGCATTTATCGCCAACCCTCCAATTTAATCAGTGACATTATCATGATCACTACCAGTTCATCAGTGAGTTTATCACCAACATTCTCACTTCATCAGTGGGTTTATCATTGACACACCCAGTTCATCAGGGTGTTTATCACCAACGATCCCAGTTCATGAGTGAGTTTATTACAAACTCCCCATTCATCAGTGTGTTTATCACCAACACTCCCACTGCATCAGTGAGTTATTTTGATCAATCCCAATGCATTTTATAGTTTAAATCCAACACTACCCATTCATCAGTTAGTTTAGCACCAACACTCTTAGTTCATCAGTGAGTTTATCACGAACAACCAAAGTTCACCGGTGGGTTTATCACCAACTCCGAGTTCATCAGTGAGTTTATCACCAATTCCAAGTTCATCAGTGAGTTTATCAACAACTCCCAGTACATAAGTGACTTTACCACCAACTCGTAGTTCATCAGTGAATTTATCACCAACTCTCCCACTTCATTAGTGTGTTTATCTTGATCACTCCAACTTCATCAGTGAGTTTATCATGATCACTCCCAGTTCATCAATCAGTTTAACTCCAACTTTCACATTTCATCAGAGATTTAATCACCAACACTCCCAGTTCATTTGCGAGTTTGTCACTAACACTGCCAGTTGATGCGTGAGTTTATAACAAACTCCCCATTCATCAGTGAGTTTATCACCAACACTCTTAGTTCATCAGTGAGTTTTCACGAACACCCAAAGTTCACCAGTGGCTTTGTCACAAACTCCCAGTTCATCAGTGACTTTATCACCAACTCCCAGTTCATCAGTTAGTTATCACGAAGTCTCCCACTTCATTAGTGAGTTTATTGTGATCCCTCCAACTTCATCAGTGAGTTTATCATGATCACTCCCAGTTCATCGTTCCGTTTCACTCTAACACTCCCATTTCATCAGAGAGAAAATCACCAACTCTCCCGTTTAATCAGTGAGTTTATCACCAACACTCTCAGTTCATCAGTGTGTTTATAACCAACACTCTCAATTCATCAGTGACTTCATCACCAACTTCCAGCTTATCAGTGAGTTTATCACTAACTCCCAGTCCATCAGTGCTTTATCACGAATACCCACAGTTTATCAGTGAGATAATCACCAACTCCTCCACTTCATTAGGGTGTTTATCTTGATAACTCCAACTTCATCAGTGAGTTTATCATGATCACTCCCAGTTCATCATTCAGTTTAACTCCAACACTTACATTTCATCAGAGAGATAATCATCAACACTCCCAGTTCATCATTGAGTTTATCCCCAACACTCCTAGTTCATCAGTGTGCTTATAGCCAACACTCCCAGTTCATCAATGACATTATGATGATCACTACCAGTTCATCAGTGAGTTTATCACCAATTCCCAGTTCATAAGTGACTTTATCAGCAATCCTGGTTCATCAGTGAGTTTATCACCAACTGTTCCACTTCATCAGTGAGATTATAATGATCACTCCCAGTTCATCATTCAGTTTAACTCCAACACTCCCATTTCATCAGAGAGATTATCACCAACACTTCCGGATCATCAGTGAGTTTATCACCAACAATCCCAGTTCATCACTGAGTTTATGACCAACACGCTCAGGTCATCAGTGAGTTGATCACCAGTAGTCCCAGTTCATCAGTGAGTTTATCACCTACACCCCCACGTCATCAGTGAGATTTTCATGATCAATACCAGTTCATCAGTGAGTTCATCACCAGCGCTCACAGTTCATCAGTGAGTTTATCATCGACACTCCGAGTTCCTCTGTGAGTTTATCACCAACGATCCCAGTTCATCAATAAGTTTATTAGAAACTCGCCATTCATCAGTGTGTTTATCACGTACACTCCCAGTTCATCAGTGACTTTATCACCAACTTCCAGCTTATCATTGAGTTTATCACTAACTCCTATTCCATTAGTGCCTTTATCATCAACACCCACAGTTTATCAGTGAGTTTATCACCAACTCTCCCTCTTCATCAGTGTGTTTATCTTGATCACTCCAACTTCATCAGTGAGTTTTTCATGATCACTCCCAGTTCATCATTTTTTTGACTCCAAATCTCCCATTTCATCAGAAAGAATATGACCAACAGTCCCGTTTAATCATTGAGTTTATCACCACTCCCAGTTCATCAGTGAGTTTATCACCAACTCCCTGTAATTAGTGACTTTATCAGCAATCCCGGTTCATCAGTGATTTTATCAGCAACACTCCCCCTTCATCAGTGAGTTTATTAACAACTTTTCCACTTCATCAGTGAGATTATCATGATCACTGCCAGTTCATCATTCAGTTTAACTCCAACACTCCCATTTCATCAGAGAGTTTATCACCAACACTACCATTTAATCAGTGAGTTTATCAACAACACTCCCAGATCATCACTGAGTTTATCACCAACAATCCCAGTTCATCAGTGAGTTTATAAGCAACAATCTCAGTTCATCAGTCAGTTGATCACCAGCAGTCCCAGTTCATCAGTGAGTTGATCACCAACTCCCCCACGTCATCAGTGAGTTTATCATGACCACTCCCACTTCATCATTCAGTTTAACTCCAGCACTCACATTTCATCAGAGCATTTATCGCCAACCCTCCAATTTAATCAGTGACATTATCATGATCACTACCAGTTCATCAGTGAGTTTATCACCAACACTCCCACTTCATCAGTGGGTTTATCATTGACACTCCCAGTTCATCACAGTCTTTATCACCAACGATCCCAGTTCATGAGTGAGTTTATTACAAACTCCCCATTCATCAGTGTGTTTATCACCAACACTCCCATTGCATCAGTGAGTTATTTTAATCAATCCCATTGCATTTTACTGTTTAAATCCAACACTACCCATTCATCAGTTAGTTTAGCACCAACACACTTAGTTCATCAGTTCATCAGACCCAAAGTTCACCAGTGGGTTTATCACCAACTCCGAGTTCATCAGTGAGTTTATCACCAACTTTCCCACTTCATCAGTTAGATTATCATGATCCCTCCAACTTTATCAGTGAGTTTATCACCAACTCTCCCACTTCATCCGTGGGTTCATCATTGACACTCCCAGTTCACCAGTGTGTTTATCACCAACGATCCCAGTTCATGAGTGAGTTTACTACAAACTCCCCATTCATCAGTTTGTTTATCACCAACACTCCCATTGCATCAATGAGATATTTTGATCAATCCCAGTGCACTTTACAGTTTAAATCCAACACTACCCATTCATCAGTTAGTTTAGCACCAACATACTTAGTTCATCATTGAGATTTTCACCTAGACCCAAAGTTCACCAGTGGGTTTATCACCAACTCCGAGTTCATCAGTGAGTTTATTAGTAACTCCAAGTTCATCAGTGAGTTTATCAACAACTCCCAGTGCATAAGTGACTTTATCACCAACTCATAGTTCATCAGTGAGTTTATCACCAACTCTCCCACTTCATCAGTGAGATTATCATGATCCCTCCAACTTCATCAGTGAGTTTATCACCAACTCTCCCACTTCATCAGTGAGTTTATCATGATCACTCCCAGTTCATCATTCAGTTTAACTCCAACACTCCCATTTCATCAGAGAGATAATCAGCAACACTCCTGTTTAATCAGTGAGTTTATCAACAACACTCGCAGTTCATCAGTGTATTTATAACCAGCACCCTCTGTTCATCGGTGAATTTATTACCAACTTCCAGCTTATCAGTGGTTTTATCACTAACTCCCAGTCCATCAGTGCCTTTATCACCAACACCCACACCTCATCAGTGAGCTTATTACCAACTCTCCCACTTCATTAGTGAGTTTATCATGATCACTACAACTCCATTGGTGAATTTATCGTGATCACTCCCAGTTCGTCATTTAGTTTATCTCCAACACTCCCATTTCATCAGAGAGATAAGCATGAACATTCCCGTTTAATTACTGAGTTTATCAACAACAATCCCAGTTAGTCAGTGAGTTTATCACCGACGTCCCCGTTCATCAGTGAGTTTATCACCAACTCCCAGTTGATAAGTGAATTTATCACCAATCCCAGTTCATCGGTGAGTTTATCTCCTACACTCTTAGGTCATCAATGCATTCATCAACATCTCTCCCAAATCATCAGTGTGTTTATCGTTATCACACACAGTTCTTCAGAGAGTTTATCAACAACAATCCAAGTTCATTAGCGAGTTTGTCACTAACACTGCCAGTTGATGTGTGAGTTTATAATAAACTCCCCATTCATCATTGAGTTTATCACCAACACTCTTAGATCATCAGTGAGTTTTTCACGAACACCCAAAGTTCACCAGTGGGTTTGTCACAAACTCCCAGTTCATCAGTGAGTTTATCAACAACTTTTCCTCTTCATCAGTGAGATTATCATGATCACTCCCAGTTCATCATTCAGTTTAACTCCAACACTCCCATTTCATCAGAGGGTTTATCACCAACACTACCATTTAATCACTGTGTTTATCAAAAACACTCCCAGATCATCACTGAGTTTATCACCAACAATCCCAGTTCATCAGTGAGTTTATAACCAACATTGTCATTTCATCAGTGAGTTGATCACCAGCAGTCCCAGGTCATCATTGAGTTTATCAGCAACTCCCCCACGTCATCAGTGAAATATCATGACCACTCCCACTTCATCATTCAGTTTAACTCCAGCACTCACATTTCATCAGAGCATTTATGGCCAACCCTCCAATTTAATCAGGGACATTATCATGATCACTACCTGTTCATCAGTGAGTTTATCACCAACACTCCCACTTCATCAGTGGGTTTATCATTGACACTCCCAGTTCATCAGTGTGTTTACCACCAACGATCTAGTTCTTGAGTGAGTTTATTACAAACTCCCCATTCATCAGTGTGTTTATCACCAACACTCCCATTTGCATCAGTGAGTTATTTTGATCAATCCCAGTGCATTTTACAGTTTAAATCCAACACTACCCGTTCATCAGTTAGTTTAGCACCAACACACTTCGTTCATCACTGAATTTTTCACGAAGACCCAAAGTTCACCAGTGGGTTTATCACCAACTCCGAGTTCATCAGTGAGTTTATCAGCAACTCCAAGTTCATCAGTGAGTTTATCAACAACCCCCAGTGCGTAAGTTACTTTATCACCAACTCGTAGTTCATCAGTGAGTTTATCACCAACTCTCCCACTTCATCCGTGAGATTATCATGATCCCTCCAACTTCATCAGTGAGTTTATCATGATCACTCCGAGTTCATCATTGTGTTTAACTCCAACACTCCCATTTTATCAGAGAGTTAATCAGCAACACTCCTGTTTAATCAGTGAGTTTATCAAAAACACTCCCGGTTCATCAGTGATTTTATCACCAACACTCCCAGTTCATCAGAGTGTTTATAATCAACACTCTCAGTTCATCGGTGAATTTATTACCAAATTCCAGCTTATCAGTGACTTTATCACTAACTCCCAGTCCATCAGTGCCTTTATCACCAACATCCGGAGCTCATCAGTGAGCTTATTACCAACTCTCCCACTTCATTATTGAGTTTATCATGATCACTAAAACTCCATTAGAGTGTTTATCGTGATCACTCCCATGTCGTCATTTAGTTTAACTCCAACACTCCCATTTCATCAGAGAGATAAGCATCAACAGTCCCCTTTAATTAATGAGTTTGTCAACAACAATCCCAGTTAGTCAGTGAGTTTATCACCAACGTCCCCGTTCATCAGTGAGTTTATCACCAACTCCCAGTTGATAAGTGAATTTATCACCAATCCCAGTTCATCGGTGAGTTTATCTCCTACACCCATAGTTCATCAATGCGTTTATCACCATCTCTCCCACTTCATCAGTGTGTTTATCGTTATCACACACAGTTCTTCAGAGAGTTTATCACCAACAATCCCAGTTCATTAGCGAGTTTGTCACTAACACTGCCAGTTGATGTGTGAGTTTATAATAAACTCCCCATTCATCAGTGAGTTTATCACCAACACTCTTAGTTCCTCAGTGAGTTTTTCACGAACACCCAAAGTTCACCAGTGGGTTTGTCACAAACTCCCAGTTCATCAGTGAGATTATCAACAACTTTTCCACTTCATCAGTGAGATTATCATGATCACTCCCAGTTCATCATTCAGTTTAACTCCAACACTCCCATTTCATCAGAGAGTTTATCACCAACACTACCATTTAATCAGTGAGTTTATCAGCAACACTCCCAGATCATCACTGAGTTTATCACCAACATTCCCAGTTCATCAGTGAGTTTATAACCAACAATCTCAGTCCATCAGTGAGTTGACCATCAGCAGTCCATGTTTATCAGTGAGTTTATCACCAACTCCCACACGTCATCAGTGAAATATCATGATCACTCCCACTTCATTATTCAGTTTAACTCCAGCACTCACATTTCATCAGAGCATTTATCGCCAACCCTCCAATTTAATCAGTGACATTATCATGATCACTACCAGTTCATCAGTGAGTTTATCACCAACACTCCCACTTCATCAGTGGGTTTATCATTGACACTCCCAGTTCATCACAGTCTTTATCACCAACGATCCCAGTTCATGAGTGAGTTTATCACAAACTCCCCATTCATCAGTGTGTTTATCACCAACACTCCCATTGCATCAGTGAGTTATTTTGATCAATCCCAGTGCATTTTACAGTTTATATCCAACACTACCCATTCATCAGTTAGTTTAGCACCAACACACATAGTTCATCAGTGAGTTTTTCACGAAGACCCAAATTTCACCAGTGAGTTTATCACCAACTCCAAGTTCATCAGTGAGTTTATCAACAACTCCCAGTGCATAAGTGACTTTATCACCAACTGGTAGTTCATCAGTGACTTTATCACCAACTCTCCCACTTCATCCGTGAGATTATCATGATCCCTCCAACTTCATCATTGAGTTTATCATGATCGCTCCCAGTTCATCACTGTGTTTAACTCCAGCACTCCCATTTCATCAGAGAGTTAATCAGCAACACTCCTGTTTAATCAGTGAGTTTATCACCAACACTCGCAGTTCATCAGTGTGTTTATAACCAACACTCTCAGTTCATCGGTGAATTTATTACCAACTTCCTGCTTATCAGTGACTTTATCTCTAACTCGCAGTCCATCAGTGCATTTATCACCAACACCAACAGCTCATCAGTGAGCTTATTACCAACTCTCCCACTTCATTATTGAGTTTATCATGATCACCAAAACTCCATTAGTTTGTCTATTGTGATCACTCCCAGGTCGTTATTTAGTTTAACTCCAACACTCCCATTTCATCAGAGAGATAAGCATCAACAGTCCTGTTTAATTTCTGAGTTTGTCAACAACAATCCCAGTTAGTCAGTGAGTTTATCACCAACGTCCCCGTTCATCAGTGAGTTTTTTACCAAATCCCAGTTGATAAGTGAATTTATCACCAATCCCAGTTCATCGGTGAGTTTATCTCCTCCACTCTTAGTTCATCAATGCGTTTATCACCAACTCTCCTACTTCATCAGCGAGTTTATCGTTATCACACCCTTTTCTTCAGAGAGTTTATCACCAACAATCCCAGTTCATTAGTGAGTTTTTCACCAACACTGCCAGTTGATGTGTGAGTTTATAACAAACTCCCCAAACATCAGTGAGTTTATCACCAACACTCTTAGTTCATCAGTGAGTTTTCACGAACACCCAAAGTTCACCAGTGGCTTTGTCACAAACTCCCTGTTCATCAGTGACTTTATCACCAACTCCAATATCATCAGTGAGTTTATCACCACCTCCCAGTTCATAAGTGACTTTATCACCAACTCCCAGTTCATCAGTTAGTGTCAAGAACTCTCGCACTTCATTAGTGAGTTTATTGCGATTCCTCCAACTTCATCAGTGAGTTTATCATGATCACTCCCAGTTCATCATTCCATTTCACTCTAACACTCCCGTTTCATCAGAAAGAAAATCACCAACTCTCCCGTTTAATCAGTGAGTTTAACACCAACACTCCCAGTTCATCAGTGTGTTTATAACCAACACTCTCAGTTCATCAGTGACTTTATCACCAACCCCCGGTTGATACGTGAACTTATCACCAATCCCAGTTCATCGGTGAGTTTATCTCCTACACGCTTAGTTCATCAATGCGTTTATCACCATCTCTCCCACTTCATCACCAACTCCAAGTTCATCAGTGAGTTTATCACCAACTCCCAGTTCATCGATTAGTTATCAAGAACTCTCATAATTCATTAGTGAGTTTAGCGTGATCCCTCCAACTTCATCACTGAGTTTATCATGATCACTCCCAGTTCATAATTCCGTTTATCTCTAACACTCCCATTTCATCAGAGAGAAAATCACCATCTCTCCCGTTTAATCAGTGAGTTTATCACCAACACTCCCAGTTCATCAGTCTGTTTATAACCAACACTTTCAGTTCATCAGTGACTTTATCACCAACTTCCAGCTTATCAGTGAGTTTATCACTAACTCCCAGTCCATTAGTGCCTTTATCACGAATATCCACAGTTTATCAGTGAGTTTATCACCTACTCTTCCACTTCATTAGTGTGTTTATCTTGATCATCCAACTTCATCAGTGAGTTTATCATGATCACTCCAAGTTCGTCATTGAGTTTAACTCCAACACTCACATTTCATCAGTGAGATAATCACCAACACTCCCAGTTCATCATTGTGTTTATCCCCAGCACTCCCAGTTCTTCAGTGTGTTTATTGCCAACACTCCCAGTTCATCAGTGACATTATGATGATCACTACCAGTTCATCAGTGAGTTTATCGCCAATTCCCAGTTCATAAGTGACTTTATCAGCAATCCTGGTTCATCAGTGATTTTATCAGCAACATTCCCAGTTCATCAATGAGTTCATCACCAAATTTTCCACTTCATCAGTGAGATTATCATAATCACTCCCAGTTCATCATTCAGTTTAACTCCAACACTCCCATTTCATCAGAGAGTTTATCACCAACACTACCATTTAATCAGTGAGTTTATCAACGACACTCCCAGATCATCACTGAGTTTATCACCAACAATCCCAGTTCATCAGTGAGTTTATAACCAACACTCTCAGTTCATCAGTGAGTTGATCACCAGCAGTCCCAGTTCATCAGTGAGTTGATCACCAACTCCCCCACGTCATCAGTGAGTTTATCATGACCACTCCCACTTCATCATTCAGTTTAACTCCTGCACTCACATTTCATCAGAGCATTTATCGCCAACCCTCCAATTTAATCAGTGACATTATCATGATCACTACCAGTTCATCAGTGAGTTTATCACCAAAACTCCCACTTCATCAGTGGGTTTATCACCAACGATCCCAGTTCATGAGTGAGTTTATTACAAACTCCCCATTCATCAGTGTGTTTATCACCAACACTCCCACGGCATCAGTGAGTTATTTTGATCAATCCCAGTGCATTTTACAGTTTAAATCCAACACTCCCCATTCATCAGTTAGTTTAGAACCAACACTCTTAGTTCATCAGTGAGTTTTTCACGAATACTCAAAGTTCACCGGTGGGTTTATCACCAACTGCAAGTTCATCAGTGAGTTTATCACCAACTCTCCCACTTCATCAGTGAGTTTATCACCAACACTCCCAGTTCGTCAGTGAGTTTATCACCAACACTCCCAGTTCATCAGTGTGTTTATAACCAACACTCTCAGTTCATCGGTGAATTTATTCCCAACTTCCAGCTTATCAGTGACTTTATCACTAACTCCCAGTCCATCAGTGCCTTTATCAACAAGACCCACAGCTCATCAATGAGCTTATTACCAACTCTCCCACTTCATTAGTGAGTTTATCATGATCACTACAACTCCATTTGTGAGTTTATCGTGATCACTCCCAGTTTATTTATTTTTATACCAACACTCTCATTTCATCAGAGAGATAAGCATGAACAGTCCGTTTAATTAGTGAGTTTATCAAAAACAATCCCAGTTAGTCAGTAAGCTTATCAGCAACGTCAATGTTCATCAGTGAGTTTATCACCAACTTCCAGTTAATAAGTGAATTTATCACCAATCCCAGTTCATCGGTGAGTTTTTCTCCTACACTCTTAGTTCATCAATGCATTTATCACCAACTCTCCCTCTTCATCAGTGAGATTTTCATGATCACTACCAGTTCATCAGTGAATTCATCACCAGTGCTCACACTTTTTCAGTGAGTTTATCATCGACACTCTGAGTTCATCTGTGAGTTTATCACCAACGATCCCAGTTCATCAGTGAATTTATTTGAAACTCCCCATTCATCAGTGTGTTTATCACCAACACTCCCAGTTCATCATTGACTTTATCACCAACTTCCAGCTTATCAGTGAGTTTATCACTAACTCCTAGTCCATCAGTGCCATTATCACCAACACCCACAGTTTATCAGTGAGTTTATCACCAACTCTCCCACTTCATTAGTGTGTTTATCTTGATCACTCCAACTTCATCAGTGAGTTTATCATGATCACTTCCAGTTCATCATTCATTTTGACTCCAACACTCCCATTTCATCAGAAAGATAATGACCAACAGTCCCGTTTAATCAGTGAGTTTATCACCACTCCAAGTTCACCAGTGAGTTTATCACCAACTCCCAGTCATTAGTGACTTTATCAGGAATCCCGGTTCATCAGTGATTTTATCAGCAACTCTCCCAGTTCATCAGTGAGTTTATCAACAACTTTTCCTCTTCATCAGTGAGATTATCATGATCACTCCCAGTTCATCATTCAGTTTAACTCCAACACTCCCATTTCATCAGAGAGTTTATCACCAACACTACCATTTAATCAGTGAGTTTATCAACAACACTGCCAGATCATCACTGAGTTGATCATCAGCAGTCCCAGTTCATCAGTGAGTTTATCAGCAACTCCCCCACGTCATCAGTGAAATATCATGACCACTCCCACTTCATCATTCAGTTTAACTCCAGCACTCACATTTCATCAGAGCATTTATCGCCAACCCTCCAATTTAATCAGTGACATTAAGATGATCACTACCAGTTCATCAGTGAGTTTATCACCAACATTCCCACTTCATCAGTGGGTTTATCATTGACACTCCCAGTTCATCAGTGTGCTTATCACCAACGATCCCAGTTCATGAGTGAGTTTATTACAAACTCCCCATTCATCAGTGTGTTGATCACCAACACTCCCATTGCATCAGTGAGTTATTTCAATCAATCCCAGTGCATTTTACGGTTTAAATCCAACACTACCCATTCAACAGTTGGTTTAGCACCAACACACTTACTTCATCAGTGAGTTTTTCACGAAGACCGAAAGTTCACCAGTGGGTTTATCACCAACTCCGAGTTCATCAGTGAGTTTATCACAAACACTCCCACTTAAACAGTTTCTTTATCTTGATCACTCCAACTTCATCAGTGAGTTTGACAAGATCACTCCCAGTTCATCATTCAGTTTAACTTCAATTCTCCCATTTCATCAGTGAGCTTATCACTAACACTCCCGATTAATCAGTGATTTTATCACCAACACCCACAGATCATCAGTGAGTTTATCACAAACTCTCCCACTTCATCAGTGTGTTTATCTTGATCACTCGAACTTCATCAGTGAGAATATCATGATCACTCCCAGTTTATCATTCAGTTTAACTCCAACCCTTCCATTTCATCAGATAGTTTATCACCAACACTACTATTTAATCAGTGAGTTTATCAGCAACAATCCCAGACCATCAGTGAGATTATAACCAACACTGTCAGTTCATCAGTGGGTTAATCACCAGCAGTCTCAGTTTATCAGTGCGTTTTTCACCAACTTTGCATGTCATCAGTGAGTTTAGCATGATTACTCCCAGTTCATCATTCAGTTTAACTCGAACACTCCCATTTTATCAGAGAGTTTATCACGAACGCTCCAATTTAATCGTTGAGATTATCATGATCTCTACCATTTCATCAGTGAGTTTATCACCGACACTCCAAGTTCATCAGTGAGTTTATCACCAATGAACCCAGTTCACGAGTGAGTTTATTACAAACTCAACATTTATCAGTGTGTAGATCACCAACTCTCCCAGTTCACGAGTAAGTTTATCACAAACTCCCCATCCATCAGTGAGTTTAACACAACCTCCGAGTTCATCAGTGAAATTATCCCCAACTCCCAGTTCATCAGTGAAGTTATCACCAACTCTCGCACTTCATCAGTGAGTTTATCATGATCTCTCCCAGTTCCTCATTTAGTTTAACTACAGCACTCCGATTTCATCAGAGCGTTTATCACCAACACTCACATTTAATCAGTGAGATTAAAATGATCACTAGCAGTTCATCATTGAGTTTATCACCAGCACTCCCACTTCATCCATGAATTTATCACCGACACTCGCAGTTCATCAATGAGTTTATCACACTCTCCCAGATCGAGGGTGAGTTTATCACCAATTCACCCAGTTCATCAGTCAGTTTATCACCAACTCCCAGTTCATCAGTGAGTTTATCACCGACATTCCCAGTTCATCAGTGAGTTTATCACCAATGATCCTAGTTCGTAACTGAGCTTATTATAAACTCCCCATTCATCAGAGTGTGTATCAATAACGCTTCCAGTTCATGAGTGAGTTAATCACAAACTCCCAATTCATCAGTGAGTTTAACACAACCTCCGAGTTCTTCAGTGAGATTATCACCAACTCCAAGTTCATCAGTGAGTTGATCACCATCTCCCTGTTCATCAGTGAGCTTATCACTAACTCCCAGTCCATCAGTGCATTTATCACCGATACCCTCAATTCATCACTGAGTTTATCACAAACTCTCCCACTTAATCAGTTTCTTTATCTTGATCACTCCAACTTCATCAGTGAGATTAACAAGATCACTCCCAGTTCCTCATTCAGTTTAACTCCAACGCTTCCATTTCATCAGAGAGTTTATCACCAACACTACCATTTAATCAGTGACTTTATCACCAACACTCCCAGATCATCAGTGAGTTTATCACCAACAATCCCAGTTCATCAGTGAGATTATCACCAACACTCTCAGTTCATCAGTGGGTTCATCACCAGCAGTCACAGTTTATCAGTGAGTTTTTCACCAACTCCGCATGTCATCAGTTCGTTTAGCATGATTACTCCCAGTTCATCATTCAGTTTTACTCTAACATTCCCATTTCATCAGAGAGTTTATCACCAACACTCCGATTTAATCAGTGAGATTATCATGATCACTACCATTTCATCAATGAGTTTATCACCATCACTCCCACCTCATCAGTGAGTTTATCACCGACATTCCCAGTTCATCAGTGAGTTTATCACCAACGATCCTAGTTCATGAATGAGTTTATTATGAACTCCCCATTCGTCAGTGTGTGTATCACCAACACTCCAAGTTCATGAGTGAGTTTATCACAATCTCCCCATTCATCAGTGAGTTTAACACAACCTCCGAGTTCTTCAGTGAAATTATCCTCATCTCCCTGTTCATCTGTGAGTTTATCACTAACTCCCAGTCCATCAGTGCATTTATCACCAACACCCACAGTTCAACAGTCAGTTTATCAAAATCTCTCCCAATTAATCAGTGTCTTTATCTTGATCACTCCAACTTCATCAGTGAGTTTAACATGATCACTCCCAGTTCATCATTCAGTTTAACTCCAACACTCCCATTTCATCAGTGAGTTGATCACCATCTCTCTGTTCATCAGTGAGTTTATCACCAATAATCTCAGTCCTTCTTGCGTTTATGAAGGACACTCAGAGTTCATCCGTGAGTTTATCATGAACACTCACAGTTCAACAGTGAGTGTATCCCAGCCCTCTAATTTCATCAGTGAGTTTATAACCAGCACTCCCAGTTCATCAGTGAGTTTTTCACAAACACCCACAGTTCAACAGTGGGTTTATGACCAATTCCCACTTCATCCGTGTGTTTA
Source organism: Carcharodon carcharias (assembly GCF_017639515.1). NCBI lineage: Eukaryota > Metazoa > Chordata > Chondrichthyes > Lamniformes > Lamnidae > Carcharodon > Carcharodon carcharias. The sequence continues at coordinate 68,417,741 of NC_054475.1, forward strand.
TCTCGATCACTCCAACTTCATCAGAGAGTTTAACATGATCACTCCCAGTTCATCATTCATTTAAACTCTAGCACTCCCATTTCACCAGAGCGTTTATCACCAAAACTCACATTTAATCAGTGAGATTATCATGATCACTACCAGTTCATCAATGAGTTTATCACCAGCACTCCCACTTCATCAGTGAATTTATCAGTAACACTCCTGTTTAATCAGTGAGTTTATAACCAATACACACAGTTCATGGGTGAGTTTATCACAAACTCTACATCCATCAGTGAGTTTAACACAACCTCCGAGTTCTTCAGTGAGATTATCCCCAACTCCAAGTTCATCAGTGAGTTGATCACCATCTCCCTGTTCATCAGTGAGATTATCACTAACTCCCAGTCCATCAGTGCATTTATCACCAACACCCACAGTTCATCAGTGAGTTTAGCACAAACTCTCCCACAATCAGTTTCTTTATCTTGATCACTCCAACTTCATCAGTGAGATTAACAAGATCACTCAGAGTTCATCATTCAGTTTAACTCCAACACTACCATTTCATCAGTGAGTTTATCACTAACACTCCCGTTTAATCAGTGAGTTTATCACCAACACCCACAGTTTATCAGTGTGTTTATCACAAACTCTCTCACTTCATCAATGTGTTTATCTTGATCACTCCAACTTCATCAGTGAGATTATCATGATCACTCCCAGTTCATCAATCAGTTTAACTCCAACGCTTCCATTTCATCAGAGAGTTTATCAACAACACTACCATTTAATCGTTGTGTTTATCACCAACACTCCCAGATCATCAGTGAGTTTATCACCAACAATCCCAGTTTATCAGTGAGATTATCACCATCACTATCAGTTCATCAGTGGGTTCATCACCAGCAGTCCCAGTTTATCAGTGAGTTTTTCAACAACTCCGCACGTCATCAGTTAGTTTAGCATGATTACTCCCAGTTCATCATTCAGTTTAACTCCAACATTCCCATTTCATCAGAGAGTTTATCACCAACACTCACATTTAATCAGTGAGATTATCATGATCACTACCATTTCATCAGTGAGTTTGTCACCAGCACTCCCACTTCATCAGTGAGTTTATCACCGACACACCCAGTTCATCAGTGAGTTTACCACCAACGATCCTAGTTCACGAGTGAGTTTATTATGAACTCCCCATTCATCGGTGTGTGTATCACCAACACTCCCAGTTCATGAGTGAGTTTATCACAAACTCCCCATTCATCAGTGAGTTTAACACAACCTCCGAGTGCTTCAGTGAGATTATCCCCAACTCCCAGTTCATCACTGAGATCATCACCATCTCCCTGTTCATCATTGAGTTTATCATTAACTCCCAGTCCATCAGTGCATTTATCACGAACACCCACAATTCATCAGTGAGGTTATCGCAAACTCTCCCACTTAATCAGTTTCTTAAACTTGATCACTCCAACTTCATGAGTGAGTTTAACAAGATCACTCCGAGTTCATCATACAGATTAACTCCAACACTCCCATTTCATCAGTGAGTTTATCACTAACACACCCGTTTAATCAGTGAGTTTATCACCAACCCTCCCAGTTCATCAGTAAGGTTATCACCAACTCCCAGTTCATAAGTGACTTGAACAGCAATCCCGGTACATCAGTGATTTTTTCAGCAACACTCACAATTCATCAGTGAGTTTATCATCATCTGTTCTACTTCATCAGTGAGATTATTATGATCAATCCCAGTTCATCATTCAGATTAACTCCAACACTTCCATTTCATCAGTGAGTTTATCACCAACACTGCCATTTAATCAGTGAGTTTATCACCAACACTCCCAGTTCATCAGTGACTTTATCACCATCTCCCAGTTCATCAGTGAGGTTATCACCAACTCCTGTTCATAAGTGACTTTATCAGCAGTCCAGGTACATCAGTGATTTTTTCAGCAACACTCCCAGTTGATCAGTGAGTTTATCACCATCTGTTCCACTTCATCAGTGAGATTATCATGATCACTCCCAGTTCATCTTTCAGTTTACCTCCAACACTATCATTTAATCAGTGAGTTTATCACCAACACTCCCAGATCATCAGTGAGTTTATCACCAACAATCCCAGTTCATCAGTGAGATTATAACCAACACTCTCAGTTCATCAGTGGGTTGTTCACCAGCAGTCCCAGTTTATCAGTGAGTTTATCTCAAACACCCACAGTTCAACCGTGGGTAAATGACCTACTCCCACTTCATCAGTGTGTTTATCTTGATCTCTCCAACTTCATCAGAGTGTTTAACATGATCACTCCCAGTTCATCATTCAGTTTCAGTCCAACACTCCCATTTCATCAATGAGATATTCAGCAACACTCCTGTTTAATCAGTAAATTTATCACCGATTCTCCCAGTTCAAGGTTGAGTTTATCAGCAATTCTCCCAGTTCATCAGTGAGTTTATCATCAACTCCCCCTTCATCAGTGAGGTTATCACCAACTCCCAGTGCATAAGTGACTTTATCAGCAATCCAAATACATCAGTGATTTTTTCAGCAACACTCTCAGTTGATGATTGAGTTTGTCACGATCTGTTCCACTTCATCAGTGAGATTATCATGATCACTCCCATGTCATCATTCAGTTTAACTGCAACTCTTCCATTTCATCAGTGAGTTTATCACCAACACTATCATTTAATCAGTGAGTTTATCACCAACACTCCCAGATCATCAGTGAGTTTATCACCAACAACCCCAATTCATCAGTGAGATTATAACCAACACTCTCACTTCATCAGTGGGTTCATCACCAGCAGTCCCAGTTTATCAGTGAGTTTATCACAAACACCCACAGTTCATCAGTGACTTTATCACCAACTCTCCCACTTCATCAGTGAGTTTATCATGATCACTCCCACTTCATCAGTGAATTTATCACCGACATTCCCAGTGCATCAGTGAGTTTATCACCAATGATCCTAGCTCACGAGTGAGTTTATTATAAACTCCCCATTCATCATTGTGTGTGTCACCAGCACTCCCATTTCATGAGTGAGTTTATCACAAACAACCCATTCATCAGTGAGTTTAACACAACCTCCGAGTGCTTCAGTGAGATTATCCCCATCTCCCTGTTCATCCGTGAGTTTATCACTAATTCCCAGTCCATCAGTGCATTTATCACCAACACCCACAGTTCATCAGTGAGTTTATCACAAACACTCCCACTTAATCAGTTTCTTTATCTTGATCACTCCAACTTCATCAGTGAGTTTAACAAGATCACTCTCAGTTGATCATTCACTTTAACTCCAACACTCCCATTTCATCAGTGAGTTTATCACTAACACTCCCTTTTAATCAGTGAGTTTATCACCAACACCCACAGTTCACCAGTGAGTTTATCACAAACTCTCCCACTTCATCAGTGTGTTTATCTTGATCACTCGAACTTCATCAGTGAGATTATCATTATCACTCCCAGTTTATCATTCAGTTTAACTCCAACACTTCCATTTCGTCAGATAGTTTATCACCAACACTACTATTTAATCAGTGAGTTTATCACCAACACTCCCATATCATCAGTGAGATTATAACTAACACTGTCAGTTCATCAGTGGGTTAATCACCAGCAGTCTCAGTTTATCAGTGAGTTTTTCACCAACTCCGCATGTCATCCGTGAGTTTAGCATGATTACTCCCAGTTCATCATTCAGTTTAACTCCAACACTCCCATTTTATCAGAGAGTTTATCACGAACGCTCCAGTTCAATCGTTGAGATTATCATGATCACTAACATTTCATCAGTGAGTTTATCACCGACACTCCCAGTTCATCAGTGAGTTTATCACCAATGATCCCAGTTCACGAGTGAGTTTATTACAAACTCAACGTTTATCAGTGTGTAGATCACCAACACTCCCAGTTCATGAGTAGGTTTATCACAAACTCCCCATCCATCAGAGTTTAACACAACCTCCGAGTTCATCAGTGAAATTATCCCCAACTCCCAGTTCATCAGTGAATTTATCACCAATCTCCCACTTCATTATTGAGTTTATCATGATCTCTCCCAGTTCATCATTTAGTTTAACTACCGCACTCACATTTCATCAGAGAGTTTATCACCAACACTCACATTTAATCAGTGAGATTATCATGATCACTACTAGTTCATCAGTGAGTTTATCACCTGCTCCCAGTTCATCAAAGAGTTTATCATCTTCAGTCCCAGTTTATCAGTGACTTTATCATCAATGGTCCCACTTCATCAATGTGTTTATGATTATCTCTCCCTCTTCATCAATGTGTTTATCTTGATCATTCCCACTTCATCAGTGAGTTCATCATGATCACTCCTAGTTCATCATTCAATTTAACTCCTACACTACCATTTCATCAGCGAGTTTATCACCAACACTCCCGTTAAATCAGTGAGTTTATCACCAACACTCCCAGTTCATTAGTGAGTTTATCACCAACACCCTGATCATCAGTGAGTTTGTCACCAACTCCCAGTTGATCACTGAATCTGTCGGCAATCCCAGTTCATCAGTGAGTTTAACACCAACACTCCCACTTCATCAGTGAATTTATCTCAGCACTCAAATTTCATCAGAGAGTTTATCCCCAACTGTCCCACTGCATCATTGAATTATCGTGATCACTTCCAGTGCATCATTCAGTTTATCTCCATTACTCCCCATTCATCAGTGAGTATTTCACAAACACCCAAAGTTCGCCAGTGTGTTTATCTCCAACTCCAAGTTCATCAGTGAGTTACCACCAACTCTCCCTCTTCATCAGTGATTTTATCATGATCCCTCCAACTTCAACACTGAGTTTATCATGATCACTCCCAGTTCATCATTCAGTTTAGCTCCATGACTCCCACTTCATCTGAGAGATAAACACCAACACTCCTGTTTAATCAGACAGTTTATCACCAACACTCCCATTTCATCAGTGTGTTTGTCACCAACTCCCAGTTCATCAGTGAGATTATCCTTTTCATTAGTGAGTTTATCACCAGCACTCCCATTTGATTAGTGAGGTTATCGCCACTTTGCCAGTTCATGAGTGAATTTATCACCAACATTCCCAGGTCATCAGTGAGTTTATCAACTGCTCCCAGTTCATCAGAGAATTTATCATCTACACTCCCATTTCATCAGTGACTTTATCACCAACGTTCCCACTTCATCAGTGTGTTTATCATTATCTCTCCCAGTTCATCAGAGAGTTTATCACCAACACTCACATTTAATCAGTGAGTTCATCACCAACACTCCCAGTTCATCAGAGAGTTTATCACCAACACTCACATTTAATCAGTGAGTTTATCAACAACTCCCAGTTCATCAGTGAGGTTATCACCAACTCCAAGTTCATAAGTGACTTTATCAGCAATCCCAGTACATCAGTGATTTTTTCAGCAACAGTCACAGTTCATCAGTGAGTTTATCACCATCTGTTCCACTTCACCAGTGAGATTATCATGATCACTCCCAGTTCATCATTCAGTTTAACTCCAACACTTGCTTTTCATCAGAGAGTTTATCACCAACACTACCATTTAATCAGTGAGTTTATCACCAACACTCCCAGATCATCAGTGAGTTTATCACCAACATCCCAGTTCATTAGTGAGGTTATAACCAACACTATCAGTTCATCAGTGGGTTCATCACCAGCAGTCCCATTTTATCAGTGAGTTTATCACCAACTCCCCCACTTCATCAGTGAGTTTAGCATGATTACTCCCAGTTCATCATTCAGTTTAAATCCAACACTCCCATTTCATCAGAGAGTTTACAACCAACACTCCAATTTAATCAGTGAGATTATCAAAATCACTACCATTACATCAGTGAGTTTATCACCAGCACTCCCACTTCATCAGTGAGTTTATCACCTTCACTCCCAGTTCATCAATGAGTTTATCACCAATGATCCCAGTTCATGAGTGAGTTTATTACAAACTCCCCATTCATCAGTGTGTTGATCACCAACACTCCCAGTTCATGAGTAAGTTTATCACAAACTGCCCATTCATCAGTGTTTATAACACAACCTCCGAGTTAATCAGTGAGATTATCCCCAACACCCAGTTCATTAGTGAGTTGATCAACATCTCCTTGTTCATCAGTGACTTTATCACCAATACACTCAGTTCATCTTTCGTTTATCATGGACACTCACAGTTCATGAGTGAGTCTATCATGAACACTCACAGTTCAACAGTGAGTGTATCGCAGCACTCCAATTTCATCAGAGAGTTTATCACCAATAATCCCAGTTCATCAGTGAACTTATCACCAACATCTAGTTTATCAGTGAGTTTATCAATAACCCCCAGTCCATCAGTGCCTTTACCACCAACACCCACTTTTCATCAGTCAGTTTATCACCAACTCTCCCTCTTCATCAGTGTGTTTATCTTGATCACTCCAACTTCATCAGTGAGTTCATCATGATCACTCCCAGTTCGTCATTCAATTTAACTCCAACACTACCATTTCATCAGCGAGTTTATCACCAACACTCCTGTTAAATCAGTGAGTTTATCACCAACACTCCCAGTTCATTATTGAGTTTTTCACCAACATTCCTAGTTCATCAGTGAGTTTATCACCAACTCCCTGATCATCAGTGAGTTTGTCACCAACTCCCAGTTCATCAGTGAATCTGTCGGCAATCGCAGTTCATCAGTGAGTTTAACACCACCACTCACAGTTCATCATTGAGTTTATCCTCAACTGTCCCACTGCATCAGTGAATTATCATGATCACTTCCAGTGCTTCATGCAGTTTATCTCCATTACTCCCCATTCATCAGTGAGTTTATCTCCAACACTCTTAGTTCATCAGTGAGTAATTCAAGAACACCCAAAGTTCGCCAGTGGGTTTATCTCCAACTCCCAGTTCATCAGTGAGTTTATCACCAACGCCAAGTTCATCAGTGAGTTACCACCAACTCTCCCACTTCATCAGTGAGTTTATCATGATCCCTCCAACTTCATTAGTGAGTTTATCATGATCACTGCCAGTTCATCATTCAGATTAGCTCCAACACTCCCACTTCATCAGAGAGATAATCACAAACACTCCGGTTTAATCAGAAATTAAATCACCAACACTCCCATTTCATCAGTGAGTTTATCACCAATAATCCCAGTTTTATCAATGTGATTAAAAGCAACATTCTCTGTTCATCAGTGACTTTATCACCAACTTCCAGCTGATCAGTGAGTTTATCACTACCTCCCATTCCATCAGTGCCTTTATCACCAACATTCACTGTTCATCAATGAGTTTAGCACCTACTCTACCTCTTCATCAGTGTCTTTATTGTGATCACTCCAACTTCTTCAGTGAGTTTATCATGATCACTCCCATTTCATCATTCAGTTTAACTCCAACACTCCCAGTTCATCAGCAAGTTTATCACCAACACTCCAAGTTCATAAGTGAGTTTTTCACCAACACTCCCAGTTGATCAGTGAGTTTATCACCAACTCCCAGATCATCAAAGAGTTTATCACCAACTCCCAGTTCATCAGTGAATTTATCAGCAATCCAAGTTCACCAGTGAGTTTAACACAAACACTCTCAGTTCATCAGTGAGTTTATCACCAACACTCACAGTTCCTCAGTGTGTTTATCCCCAACTGTCCCAATGCATCAGTGAGTTTTCGTGATGACTTCCAGTGCATCATTCAGTTTAATTCCAAAACTCCCCATTCACTAACAGTCTTAGTTCATCAATGAGTATTTCACGAACACCCAAAGTTCACCAGTGGGTTTATTTCCACCTCCCAGTTCATCAGTGAGTTTATCACCAACTCCAACTTCATCAGTGAGTTTGTCACCAACTCCAAGTTCATCAGTGAGTTACAACCAACTCTCCCACTTCATCAGTGAGTTTATCATGATCACTCCCAGTTCATTATTCCGTTTAACTCCAACACTCCCATTTAATCAGTGAGTTAATCACCAACACTCCCAGGTCATCATTCAGTTTAACTACAGCACTCCCATTTCATCAAAGCGTTTATCGCCAACACACCCATTTAATCAGTGAGATTATCATGATCACTACCAGTTGATCAGTGAGTTTATCACCAACTCCCTGATCATCTGTGAGTTTGTCACCAACTCCCAGTTCATCAGTGAATCTGTCGGCAATCCCAGTTCATCAGTGAGTTTAACACCAACACTCCCAGTACATCAATGTCTTTATCACCAACACCCACTGCTCATCTGTGAGTTTATTACCAAGTCTCCCTCTTCATCATTGTCTTTATCTTGATCACTCCAACTTCATCAGGGAGTTTATCATGATCACTCCCAGTTCATCATTCAATTTAACTCCAAGACTCCCACTTCATCAGAGAGATAATCACCAACACTCCTGTTTAATCAGAGAGTTTATCACCAACACTCCCATTTCATCAGTGTGTTTGTCACCAACTCCCAGTTCATCAGTGAGATTAACCTTTTCATTAGTGAGTTTATCACCAGCACTCCCATTTGATTAGTGAGTTTATCGCCACACTCCCAGTTCATGAGTGAGTTTATCACCTACATTCCCAGGTCATCAGTGAGTTTATCAACTGCTCTCAGTTCATCAGAGCATTTATCATCTACATTCCCATTTCATCAGTGACTTTATCACCAACGCTCCCACTTCATCAGTGTGTTTATCATTATCTCTCCCAGTTCATCAGAGAGTTTATCACCTACACTCACATTTAATCAGTGAGTTCATCACCAACACTCCCAGCTCATCAGAGAGTTTATCACCAACACTGACATTTAATCAGTGAGTTTATCACCAACACTCCCAGGTCATCATTCAGTTTAACTACAGCACTCCCATTTCATCAAAGCGTTTATCGCCAACACTCCCATTTAATCAGTGAGATTATCATGATCACTACCAGTTGATCAGTGAGTTTATCACCAACTCCCTGATCATCTGTGAGTTTGTCACCAACTCCCAGTTCATCAGTGAATCTGTCGGCAATCCCAGTTCATCAGTGAGTTTAACACCAACACTCCCAGTCCATCAATGTCTTTATCACCAACACCCACTGCTCATCTGTGAGTTTATTACCAAGTCTCCCTCTTCATCATTGTCTTTATCTTGATCACTCCAACTTCATCAGGGAGTTTATCATGATCACTCCCAGTTCATCATTCAATTTAACTCCAAGACTCCCACTTCATCAGAGAGATAATCACCAACACTCCTGTTTAATCAGAGAGTTTATCACCAACACTCCCATTTCATCAGTGTGTTTGTCACCAACTCCCAGTTCATCAGTGAGATTAACCTTTTCATTAGTGAGTTTATCACCAGCACTCCCATTTGATTAGTGAGTTTATCGCCACACTCCCAGTTCATGAGTGAGTTTATCACCTACATTCCCAGGTCATCAGTGAGTTTATCAACTGCTCTCAGTTCATCAGAGCATTTATCATCTACATTCCCATTTCATCAGTGACTTTATCACCAACGCTCCCACTTCATCAGTGTGTTTATCATTATCTCTCCCAGTTCATCAGAGAGTTTATCACCTACACTCACATTTAATCAGTGAGTTCATCACCAACACTCCCAGCTCATCAGAGAGTTTATCACCAACACTGACATTTAATCAGTGAGTTTATCACCAACACTCCCAGGTCATCATTCAGTTTAACTACAGCACTCCCATTTCATCAAAGCGTTTATCGCCAACACTCCCATTTAATCAGTGAGATTATCATGATCACTACCAGTTGATCAGTGAGTTTATCACCAACTCCCTGATCATCTGTGAGTTTGTCACCAACTCCCAGTTCATCAGTGAATCTGTCGGCAATCCCAGTTCATCAGTGAGTTTAACACCAACACTCCCAGTCCATCAATGTCTTTATCACCAACACCCACTGCTCATCTGTGAGTTTATTACCAAGTCTCCCTCTTCATCATTGTCTTTATCTTGATCACTCCAACTTCATCAGGGAGTTTATCATGATCACTCCCAGTTCATCATTCAATTTAACTCCAAGACTCCCACTTCATCAGAGAGATAATCACCAACACTCCTGTTTAATCAGAGAGTTTATCACCAACACTCCCATTTCATCAGTGTGTTTGTCACCAACTCCCAGTTCATCAGTGAGATTAACCTTTTCATTAGTGAGTTTATCACCAGCACTCCCATTTGATTAGTGAGTTTATCGCCACACTCCCAGTTCATGAGTGAGTTTATCACCTACATTCCCAGGTCATCAGTGAGTTTATCAACTGCTCTCAGTTCATCAGAGCATTTATCATCTACATTCCCATTTCATCAGTGACTTTATCACCAACGCTCCCACTTCATCAGTGTGTTTATCATTATCTCTCCCAGTTCATCAGAGAGTTTATCACCTACTCTCACATTTAATCAGTGAGTTCATCACCAACACTCCCAGCTCATCAGAGAGTTTATCACCAACACTGACATTTAATCAGTGAGTTTATCACCAACACTCCTAGTTCAGCAGTGACTTTATCAACAACTCCCAGTTCTTCAGTGAGGTTATCACCAACTCCCAGTTCATAAGTGACTTTATCAGCAATTCCGGTACACCAGTGATTTTTTCAGCAACACTCACAGTTCATCAGTGAGTTTATCACCCTCTGTTCCACCTCATCAGTGAGATTATCATGATCACTCCCAGTTCATCATTCAGTTTAACTCCAACACTTCCATTTCATCAGAGAGTTTATCACCAACACTACCATTTAATCAGTGAGTTTATCACCAACACTCCCAGATAATCAGTGGGTTTATCACCAACAATCCCAGTTCATCAGTGAGATTATAACCAACACTATCAGTTCATCAGTGGGTTCAACACCAGCAGTCCCAGTTTATCAGTGAGTTTATCACCAACTCCCCCACTTCATCAGTGTGTTTAGCATAATTACTCCCAGTTCATCATTCAGTTTAAATCCAACATTCCCATTTCATCAGAGCATTTATCGCCAACACTCCCATTTACTCACTGAGATTATCATGATCACTACCAATTCATCAGTGAGTTTGTCACCAGCACTCCCACTTCATCAGTCAGTTTATCACCAACACTCGCAACTCATTAGTGTGTTTATCACCAACACTCTCAGTTCATGAGTGAATTTATCACAAACTAAACATTCATCAGTGAGTTTAACAGAACCTCCAAGTTCATCAGTGAGATTGTCCCCAATTCCCAGTTCATCAATGAGTTGATCACCATCTCCCTGTTCATCAGTGAGATTATCACCAATAATCCAAATTCTTCAGTGCGTTTATCACGACACTCACAGTTCATCATTGAGTTTATCATGAACACTCAAAGTTCAAGGTAAGTTTATCCCAGCACTCCAACTTCATCAGTGAGTTTATTCCCAACACTCCCAGTTCATCAGTGAGTTTATCAGCACCGCGCCCATTTCATCAGTGAGTTTATTACAGACTCCCCATTCATCAGTGAGTTTTTCACGATCACTTATAGTTCAACAATCGGTTTGTCACCAACTCCCATTTCATCAATGAGTTCATCATCAACTTCCAGGTCTTCAGTGAGATTATCACCAACTCCCAGTTAATCAGTGAGTCTATCACCAACACTCCCAGTTCATCAGTGAGTTTATCACCAACTCAACCACTGCATCAGTGAGTTATCATGATCACACCCAGTGCATCATTCAATGTAACTCCCATACTCCCATTTAATCAGTGAGTTTATCACCAGCACTCCCAGTTCATCAGTGCGTTTATCACCAACTCCCAGTTCATCAGTGAATTTATCAGCAATCCCAGTTCAGCAGTGAGTTTAACACAAACACTCCCAGTTCATCCGTGAGTTTATCACCAACACTCACAGTTCCTCAGTGAGTTTATCCCCAACTGTCCCAATGCATCAGTGAGTTTTCGTGATCACTTCCAGTGCATCATTCAGTTTAACTCCAATACTCCCCATTCATCAGTGAGCTTATCACTAACAGTCTTAGTTCATCAGTGAGTATTTCACGAACACCCAAAGTTCACCAGTGGGTTTATTTCCACCTCCCACTTCATCAGTGAGTTTATCACCAACTCCCACTTCATCAGTGAGTTTGTCACCAACTCCAAGTTCATCAGTGAGTTACGACCAACTCTCCCACTTCATCAGTGAGTTTATCATAATCCCTCCAACTTCAACAGTGAGATAATCATGATCACTCCCAGTTCATTATTCCGTTTAACTCCAACACTCCCATTTCATCAGTAAATTTATCACCAACACTTCCCATTTAATCAGTGAGTTTATCACCAACACTCCCAGGTCATCATTCAGTTTAACTACTGCACTCCCATTTCATCAGAGTGTTTATCGCCAACACTTGCATTTAATCAGTGAGATTATCATGATCACTACCAGTTCATCAGTGAGTTTATCACCAACTCCCTGATCATCTGTGAATCTGTCGGCAATCCCAGTTCATCAGTGAGTTTAACACCAACACTCCCAGTCCATCAATGTCTTTATCACCAACACCCACTGCTCATCTGTGAGTTTATTACCAAGTCTCCCTCCTCATCAGTGTCTTTATCTTGATCACTCCAACTTCATCAGGGAGTTTATCATGATCACTCCCAGTTCATCATTCAATTTAACTCCAACGCTCCCACTTCATCAGAGAGATAATCACCAACACTCCTGTTTAATCAGAGAGTTTATAACCAACACTCCCATTTCATCAGTGTGTTTGTCACCAACTCCCAGTTCATCAGTGAGATTAACCTTTTCATTAGTGAGTTTATCACCAGCACTCCCATTTGATTAGTGAGTTTATCGCCACACTCCCAGTTCATGAGTGAGTTTATCACCAACATTCCCAGGTCATCAGTGAGTTTATCAACTGCTCCCAGTTCATCAGAGAATTTATCATCTACACTCCCATTTCATCAGTGACTTTATCACCAACGCTCCCACTTCATCAGTGTGTTTATCATTATCTCTCCCAGTTCATCAGAGAGTTTATCACCAACACTGACATTTAATCAGTGAGTTTATCACCAACACTCCCAGTTCAGCAGTGACTTTATCAATAACTCCTGTTCTTCAGTGAGGTTATCACCAACTCCCAATTCATAAGTGACTTTATCAGCAATCCCGGTACATCAGTGTTTTTTTCAGCAACACTCACAGTTCATCAGTGAGTTTATCACCATCTGTTCCACTTCATCAGTGAGATTATCATGATCACTCCCAGTTCATCATTCAGTTTAACTCCAACACCTCCATTTCATCAGAGAGTTTATCACCAACACTACCATTTAATCAGTTAGTTTATCACCAACACTCCCAGATCATCAGTGAGTTTATCACCAACAATCCCAGTTCATCAGTGAGATTATAACCAACACTATCAGTTCATCAGTGGGTTCATCACCAGCAGTCCCAGTTTATCAGTGAGTTTATCAACAACTCCCCCACTTCATCAGTGAGTTTAACATGATTACTCCCAGTTCATCATTCAGTTTAAATCCAACACTCCCATTTCATCAGAGAGTTTATCACCAACACTCCAATTTAATCGTTGAGATTATCATGATCACTACCCTTACGTCAGTGAGTTTATCACCAGCACTCCCACTTCATCAGTGAGTTTATCACCGACACTCCCAGTTCATCAATAAGTTTATCACCAATAATCCAAGTTGATGAGTGAGTTTATTAAAAACTCCCCATTCATCAGTGTGTTGATCACCCACACTCTCAGTTCATGAGTAAGTTAATCATAAACTCCCCATTCATCAGTGTGTTTAACACAACTTCCGAGTTCATCAGTGACATTATCCCCAACTCCCAGTTCATTAGTGACTTCATCACCATCTCCCTGTTCATCAGTGACCTTATCACCAATACTCACAGTTCATCTTGCGTTTATCACGGACCCTCACAGTTCATGAGTGAATCTATCATGAACACTCACAGTTCAACAGTGAGTGTATCCCAGCACTCCAATTTCATCAGAGAGTTTATCACCAACAATCCCAGTTCATCAGTGAATTTATCATCAACATCTAGCTTATCAGTGAGTTTATCACTAACCCCCAGTCCATCAGTGCATTTATCACCAACACCCACATTTCATCAGTGAGTTTATCACCAACTCTCCCTCTTCATCAGTGTGTTTATCTTGATCACTCCAACTTCATCAGTGAGTTCATCATGATCCCTCCAACTTCATTAGTGAGTTTATCATGATCCCTCCAACTTCATTAGTGAGTTTATCATGATCACTCCAGTTCATCATTCATATTAGCTCCAACACTCCAACTTCATCAGAGACATAATCACCAACACTCCGGTTTAATCAGAAAGTTTATCACCAACACTCCCATTTCATCATTGAGTTTATCACCAATACTCCCAGTTCATCAATGTGATTAAAAGCAACACTCTCAGTTCATCAGTGACTTTATCAACAACTTCCAGCTATCAGTGAATTTATCACTAACTCCCATTCCATCAGTGCCTTTATAACCAACATCCACTGTTCATCAATGAGTTTAGCACCTCTTCATCAGTGTCTGTATCGTGATCACTCCAACTTCATCAATGAGTTTATCATGATCACTCCCATTTCATCATTCTGTTTAACTCCAACACTCCCATTTCATCAGCGGGTTTATCACCAACATTCCAAGTTCATAAGTGAGTTTTTCACCAACTCCCAGTTCATCAGTGAATTTATCAGCAATCCCAGTTCCCCAGTGAGTTTAACACAAACACTCCCATTTCATCAGTGAGTTTATCACCAACACTCACAGTTCCTCAGTAAGTTTATCCCCAACTGTCCCAATGCATCAGTGAGTTTTCGTGATCACTTCCAGTGCATCATTCAGTTTAACTCCAATTCTCCCCATTCATCAGTGGGTTTATCACTAACAGTCTTAGTTCATCAGTGAGTATTTCACGAACACCCAAAGTTCACCAGTGGGTTTACTTCCACCTCCCAGTTCATCAGTGAGTTTATCACCAACTCCAAGTTCATCAGTGAGTAACGACCAACTCTCCCACTTCATCAGTGAGTTTATCATAATCCCTCCAACTTCATCAGTGAGTTTATCATGATCACTCCCAGTTCATTATTCCGTTTAACTCCAACACTCCCATTTCATCAGCGAGTTTATCACCAACACTCCTATTTAATGAGTGAGTTTATCGGCAACACTCCCAGTTCATCATTCAGTTTAACTACAGCACTCCCATTTCATCAGAGCGTTTATCACCAACACTCCCATTTAATCAGTGAGATTATCATGATCACTACCAGTTGATCAGTGAGTTTATCACCAACTCCCTGATCATCTGTGAGTTTGTCACCAAAAACAGTTCATCAGTGAATCTGTCGGCAATCCCAGTTCATCAGTGAGTTTAACACCAACACTCCCAATCCATCAATGTCTTTATCACCAACACCCACTGTTCATCTGTGAATTTATTACCAACTCTCCCTCTTCATCATTTTCTTTATCTTGATCACTCCAACTTCATCAGTGAGTTTATCATGATCACTCCCAGTTCATCATTCAATTTAACTCCAACAATCACACTTCATCAAAGAGATAATCACCAACACTTCTGTTTAATCAGAGAGTTTATCACCAACACTCCCATTTCATCAGTGTGTTTGTCACCAACTCCCAGTTCATCAGTGAGATTATCCTTTTCATTAGTGAGTTTATCACCAGCACTCCCATTTGATTAGTGAGTTTATCGCCACACTCCCAGTTCATGAGTGAGTTTATCACCAACATTCCCAGGTCATCAGTGAGTTTATCAACTGCTCCCAGTTCATCAGAGAGTTTATCACCAACACTCACATTTAATCAGTGAGTTCATCACCAACACTCTCAGTTCATCAGTGGGTTCATCACCAGCAGTCCCAGTTTATCAGTGAGTTTTTCAACAACTCCACATGTCATCAGTTAGCTTAGCATGATTACTCCCAGTTCATCATTCAGTTTTACTCCAACATTCCCATTTCATCAGAGAGTTTATCACCAACACTCCAATTTAATCAGTGAGATTATCATGATCACTACCATTTCATCAATGAGTTATCACCAGCACTCCCACTTCATCAGTGAGTTTATCACAGACATTCCCAGTTCATGAGTGAGTTTATCACCAACGATCTTAGTTCACGAGTGAGTTTATTATGAACTCCCCATTCATCAGTGTGTGTATCACCAACACTTCAAGTTCATGAGTGAGTTTATCACAATCTCCCCATTCATTATTGAGTTTAACACAACCTCCGAGTTCTTCAGTGAAATTATCCCCATCTCCCTGTTCATCCGTGAGTTTATCACTAACTCCCAGTCCATCAGTGCATTTATCACCAACACCCACAGTTCAACAGTCAGTTTATCACAATCTCTACCACTTAATCAGTGTCTTTATCTTGATCACTCCAACTTCATCAGTGAGTTTAACATGATCACTCCCAGTTCATCATTCAGTTTAACTCCAACACTCCCATTTCATCAGCGAGTTGATCACCATCTCCCTGTTCATCAGTGAGTTTATCACCAATAATCTCAGTCCATCTTGCGTTTATGTCGGACACTCAGAGTTCATCCGTGAGTTTATCATGAACACTCACAGTTCAACAGTGAGTGTATCCCAGCACTCTAATTTCATCAGTGAGTTTATAACCAGCACTCCCAGTTCATCAGTGAGTTTTTCACAAACACCCACAGTTCAACAGTGGGTTTATGACCAACTCCCACTTCATCCGTGTGCTTATCTCGATCACTCCAACTTCATCAGTGAGTTTAACATGATCACTCCCAGTTCATCATTCGGTTAAACTCTAGCACTCCCATTTCACCAGAGCGTTTATCACCAAAACTCATATTTAATCAGTGAGATTATCATGATCACTACCAGTTCATCAATGAGTTTATCACCAGCACTCCCACTTCATCAGTGAATTTATCAGTAACACTCCTGTTTAATCAGTGGGTTTATAACGAACACCCACAGTTCATGAGTGAGTTTATCACAATCTCCCCTTTCATCAGTGAGTTTAACACAACCTCCGAGTTCTTCAGTGAAATTATCCCCATCTCCCTGTTCATCCAAGAGTTTATCACAAACTCCCAGTCCATCAGTGCATTTATCACCAACACCCACAGTTCAACAGTCAGTTTATCACATTCTCTACCACTTAATCAGTGTCTCTATCTTGATCACTCCAACTACATCAGTGAGTTTAACATGATCACTCCCAGTTCATCATTCAGTTTAACTCCAACACTCCCATTTCATCAGTGAGTTGATCACATCTCCCTGTTCATCAGTGAGTTTATCACCAATACTCTCAGTCCATCTTGCATTTATGTCGGACACTCACAGTTCATCAGTGAGTTTATCATGAACACTCACAGTTCAACAGTGAGTGTATCCCAGCACTCTAATTTCATCAGTGAGTTTATAACCAGCACTCCCAGTTCATCAGTGAGTTTTTCACAAACACCCACAGTTCTACAGTGGGTTTATGACCAACTCCCACTTCATCCGTGTGTTTATCTCGATCACTCCAACTTCATCAGTGAGATTATCATGATGATTACCAGTTCATCAATGAATTTATCAACAGCACTCCCACTTCATCAGTGAGTTTATCAGTAACACTCCTGTTTAATCACTGAGTTTATAACCAACACCCACAGTTCATGGGTGAGTTTATCACAAACTCCCTATTCATCAGTGAGTTTAACACAACCTCCGAGTTCTTCAGTGAGATTATCTCCAACTCCCAGTTCATCAGTGAGTTTATCACCAATACTCTCAGTTCATCAGTGCGTTTATCATGAACACTCACAGTTCAACAGTGAGTGTATCCCAGCACTCCAATTTCATCAGTGAGTTTATAACCAACACTTCCAGATCATCAGTGAGTTTATCACCAACTGTTCCAATTCATCAGTGAGATTATCATGATCACTCCCAGTTCATCATACAGTTTAACTCCAACACTTCCATTTCATCAGAGAGTTTATCACCAACACTATCTTTTAATCAGTTAGTTTATCACCAACACTCCCAGATCATCAGTGAGTTTATCACCAACAATCCCAGTTCATCAGTGAGATTATCACCAACGCTCTCAGTTCATCAATGGGTTCATCACCAGCAGTCCCAGTTTATCAGTGAGTTTTTCACCAACTCCGCACGTCATCAGTTAGTTTAGCATGATTACTCCCAGTTCATCATTCAGTTTTACTCCAACATTCCCATTTCATCAGAGAGTTTATCACCAACACTCCAATTTAATCAGTGAGATTATCATGATCACTACCATTTCATCAGTGAGTTCATCACCATCACTCCCACTTCATCAGTGAGTTTATCACCGACATTCCCAGTTCATCAGTGAGTTTATCACCAACGATCCTAGTTCACGAATGAGTTTATTATGAACTCCCCATTCATCAGTGTGTTTATCACCAACACTTCAAGTTCATGAGTGAGTTTATCACAATCTCCCCTTTCATCAGTGAGTTTAACACAACCTCTGAGTTCTTCAGTGAAATTATCCCCATCTCCCTGTTCATCCGTGAGTTTATCACTAACTCCCAGTCCATCAGTGCATTTATCACCAACACCCACAGTTCAACAGTCAGTTTATCACAATCTCTACCACTTAAACAGTGTCTCTATCTTGATCACTCCAACTTCATCAGTGAGTTTAACATGATCACTCCCAGTTCATCATTCAGTTTAACTCCAACACTCCCATTTCATCAGCGAGTTGATCACCATCTCCCTGTTCATCAGTGAGTTTATCACCAATACTCAGTCCATCTTGCATTTATGTCGGACACTCACAGTTCATCAGTGAGTTTGTCATGAACACTCACAGTTCAACAGTGAGTGTATCCCAGCACTCTAATTTCATCAGTGAGTTTTTCACAAACACCCACAGTTCTACAGTGGGTTTATGACCAACTCCCACTTCATCCGTGTGTTTATCTCGATCACTCCAACTTCATCAGTGAGATTATCATGATGACTACCAGTTCATCAATGAGTTTATCACCAGCACTCCCACTTCATCAGTGAGTTTATCAGTAACACTCCTGTTTAATCACTGAGTTTATAACCAACACCCACAGTTCATGGGTGAGTTTATCACAAACTCCCTATTCATCAGTGAGTTTAACACAACCTCCGAGTTCTTCAGTGAGATTATCCCCAACTCCCAGTTCATCAGTGAGTTTATCACCAATACTCTCAGTTCATCAGTGCGTTTATCATGAACACTCACAGTTCAACAGTGAGTGTATCCCAGCACTCCAATTTCATCAGTGAGTTTATAACCAACACTTCCAGATCATCAGTGAGTTTATCACCAACTGTTCCACTTCGTCAGTGAGATTAACAAGATCACTCCCAGTTCATCATTCAGTTTAACTCCAACACTCCCATTTCATCAGTGAGTTTATCACTAACACTCCTGTTTAATCAGTGAGTTTATCACCAACCCTCCCAGTTCATCAGTGAGGTTATCACCAACTCCCAGTTCATAAGTGACTTGAACAGCAATCCCGGTACATCAGTGATTTTTTCAGCAACACTCACAATTCGTCAGTGAGTTTATCATCATCTGTTCCACTTCATCAGTGAGATTATTATGATCAATCCCAGTTCATCATTCAGTTTAACTCCAACACTTCCATTTCATTAGTGAGTTTATCACCAACACTGCCATTTAATCAATGAGTTTATCAGCAACACTCCCAGTTCATCAGTGACTTGATCACCAACTCCCAGTTCATCAGTGAGGTTATCACTAACACTTGTTCATAAGTGACTTTATCAGCAGTCCAGGTACATCAGTTTTTTTTTCGGCAACACTCCCAGTTGATCAGTGAGTTTATCACCATCTGTTCCACTTCATCAGTGAGATTATCATGATCACTCCCAGTTCATCTTTCAGTTTTCCTCCAACATTATCATTTAATCAGTGTGTTTATCACCAACACTCTCATTTAATCGGTGAGTTTATCACCAACACTCCCAGATCATCAGTGAGTTTATCACCAACAATCCCAGTTCATCAGTGAGATTATAACCAACACTCTCACTTCATCAGTGGGTCCATCACCAGCAGTCCCAGTTTATCAGTGAGTTTATCACAAACACCCACAGTTCATCAGTGACTTTATCACCAACTCTCCCACTTCATCAGTGAGTTTATCATGATCACTCCCACTTCATCAGTGAATTTATCACCGACATTCCCAGTGCATCTGTGAGTTTATCACCAATGATCCTAGCTCACGAGTGAGTTTATTATAAACTCCCCATTCATCAGTGTGTGTATCACCAACACTCCCAGTTCATGAGTGAATTTATCACAAACTCCCCATTCATCAGTGAGTTTAACACAACCTCCGAGTGCTTCAGTGAGATTATCCCCATCTCCCTGTTCATCCGTGAGTTTATCACTAATTCCCAGTCCATCAGTGCATTTATCACCAACACCCGCAGTTCATCAGTGAGTTTATCACAAACACTCCCACTTAATCAGTTTCTTTATCTTGATCACTCCAACTTCATCAGTGAGTTTAACAAGATCACTCCCAGTTCATCATTCAGTTTAACTCCAACACTTCCATTTCATCAAATAGTTTATCACCAACACTACTATTTAATCAGTGAGTTTATCACCAACACTCTCAGATCATCAGTGAGATCATAACCAACACTGTCAGTTCATCAGTGGGTTAATCACCAGCAGTCTCAGTTTATTAGTGAGTTTTTCACCAACTCCGCATGTCATCAGTGAATTTAGCATGATTACTCCCAGTTCATCATTCAGTTTAACTCCAACACTCCCATTTTATCAGCGAGTTTATCACGAACACTCCAATTCAATCGTTGAGATTATCATGATCACTACCATTTCATCAGTGAGTTCATCACCGACACTCCCAGTTCATCAGTGAGTTTGTCACCAGCACTCAAATTTCATCAGAGAGTTTATCCCCAACTGTCCCACTGCATCATTGAATTATCGTGATCACTTCCAGTGTATCATTCAGTTTATCTCCATTACTCCCCATTCATCAGTGAGTATTTCACGAACACCCTAAGTTCGCCAGTGTGTTTATCTCCAACTCCAAGTTCATCAATGAGTTACCACCAACTCTCTCTCTTCATCAGTGATTTTATCATGATCCCTCCAAATTCAACAGAGAGTTTATCATGATCACTCCCAGTTCATCATTCAGTTTAGCTCCAAGACTCCTACTTCATCAGAGAGATAATCACCAACACTCCTGTTTAATCAGAGAGTTTATCACCAACACTCCCATTTCATCAGTGTGTTTGTCACCAACTCCCAGTTCATCAGTGAGATTATCCTTTTCATTAGTGAGTTTATCACCAGCACTCCCATTTGATTAGTGAGTTTATCGCCACACTCCCAGTTCATGAGTGAGTTTATCACCAACATTCCCAGGTCATCAGTGAGTTTATCAACTGCTCCCAGTTCATCAGAGAGTTTATCACCAACACTCACATTTAATCAGTGAGTTCATCACCAACACTCTCAGTTCATCAGTGGGTTCATCACCAGCAGTCCCAGTTTATCAGTGAGTTTGTCACCAGCACTCAAATTTCATCAGAGAGTTTATCCCCAACTGTCCCACTGCATCATTGAATTATCGTGATCACTTCCAGTGTATCATTCAGTTTATCTCCATTACTCCCCATTCATCAGTGAGTATTTCACGAACACCCTAAGTTCGCCAGTGTGTTTATCTCCAACTCCAAGTTCATCAATGAGTTACCACCAACTCTCTCTCTTCATCAGTGATTTTATCATGATCCCTCCAAATTCAACAGAGAGTTTATCATGATCACTCCCAGTTCATCATTCAGTTTAGCTCCAAGACTCCTACTTCATCAGAGAGATAATCACCAACACTCCTGTTTAATCAGAGAGTTTATCACCAACACTCCCATTTCATCAGTGTGTTTGTCACCAACTCCCAGTTCATCAGTGAGATTATCCTTTTCATTAGTGAGTTTATCACCAGCACTCCCATTTGATTAGTGAGGTTATCGCCATATTCCCAGTTCATGAGTGAGTTTATCACCAACATTCCCAGGTCATCAGTGAGTTTATCAACTGCTCCCAGTTCATCAGAGAATTTATCATCTACACTCCCATTTCATCAGTGACTTTATCACCAATGCTCCCACTTCATCAGTGTGTTTATCATTATCTCTCCCAGTTCATCAGAGAGATTATCACCAACACTCACATTTAATCAGTGAGTTCATCACCAACACTCCCAGTTCATCAGAGAGTTTATCACCAACACTCACATTTAATCAGTGAGTTTATCAACAACTCCCAGTTCATCAGTGAGGTTATCACCATTCCAAGTTCATAAGTGACTTTATCAGCAATCCCAGTACATCAGTGATTTTTTCAGCAACACTCACAGTTCATCAGTGAGTTTATCACCATCTGTTCTACTTCATCAGTGAGATTATCATGATCACTCCCAGTTCATCATTCAGTTTAACTCCAACACTTGCATTTCATCAGTTAGTTTATCACCAACACTCCCAGATCATCAGTGAGTTTATCACCAACAATCCCAGTTCATCAGTGAGATTATAACCAACACTATCAGTTCATCAGTGGGTTCATCACCAGCAGTCCCAGTTTATCAGTGAGTTCATCACCAACTCCCCCACTTCATCAGTGAGTTGAGCATGATTACTCCCAGTTCATCATTCAGTTTAAATCCAACACTCCCATTTCATCAGAGAGTTTATCACCAACACTCCAATTTAATCAGTGAGATTATCATGATCACCACCCTTTCATCAGTTAGTTTATCACCTAACTCCCACTTCATCAGTGAGTTTATCACCAACACTCCCAGTTCATCAATAAGTTTATCACCAATGATCCAAGTTCATGAGTGAGTTTATTACAAACTCCCCATTCAACAGTGTGTTGATCACCAACACTCCCAGTTCATGAGTAAGTTTATCATAAACTCCCCATTCATCAGTGTGTTTAACACAACTCTCGAGTTCATCAGTGAGATTATCCCCAACTCCCAGTTCATTAGTGAGTTCATCACCATCTCCCTGTTCATCAGTGACCTTATCACCAATACTCTCAGTTCATCTTGCGTTTATCACGGACCCTCACAGTTCATGAGTGAATCTATCATGAACACTCACAGTTCAACAGTGAGTGTATCCCAGCACTCCAATTTCATCAGTGCGTTTATCACCAACAATCCCAGTTCACCAGTGAATTTATCACCAAGATCTAGCTTATCAGTGAGTTTATCACTAACCCCCAGTCCATCAGTGCCTTTATCACCAACACCCACTTTTCATCAGTGAGTTTATCAACAACTCTCCCTCTTCATCTGTGTATTTATCTTGATCACTCCAACTTCATCAGTGAGTTCATCATGATCACTCCCAGTTAATCATTCAATTTAACTCCAACACTACCATTTCATCAGCGAGTTTATCACCAACACTCCCAGTTCATTATTGAGTTTTTCACCAACAGTCCTAATTCATCAGTGAGTTTATCACCAACTCCCTGATCATCAGTTATTTTGTCACCAACTCCCAGTTCATCAGTGAATCTGTCGGCAATCCCAGTTCATCAGTGATTTTAACACCACCACTCCCAGTTCATCATTGAGTTTATCACCACCACTCACAGTTCATCATTGAGTTTATCCCCAACTGTCCCACTGCATCAGTGAAGTATCGTCATAATTTCCAGTGCATCATTCAGTTTAGCTCCATTACTCCCCATTCATCAGTGAGTTTATCTCCAACACTCTTAGTTCTTCAGTGAGTAATTCACGAACACCCAAAGTTCGCCAGTGGGTTTATCTCCAACTCTCAGTTCATCAGTGAGTTACCACCAACTCTCCCACTTCATCAGTGAGTTTATCATGATCCCTCCAACTTCATTAGTGAGTTTTCATGATCACTCCCAGTTCATCATTCAGATTAGCTCCAACACTTCCACTTCATCAGAGAGATAATCACCAACACTCCAGTTTAATCATAAAGTTTATCACCAACACTCCCATTTCATCATTGAGTTTATCACCAATACTCCCAGTTCATCAATGTGATTAAAAGCAACACTCTCAGTTCATCAGTGACTTTAACAACAACTTCCAGCTTATCAGTGAATTTATCACTAACGCCCATTCCATCAGTGCCTTTATAACCAACATCCACTGTTCATCAATGAGTTTAGCACCAACTCTACCTCTTCATCAGTGTCTGTATCGTGATCACTCCAACTTCATCAATGAGTTTATCATGATCACTCCCATTTCATCATTCAGTTTAACTCCAACACTCCGATTTCATCAGCGGGTTTATCACCAACACTCCAAGTTCATAAGTGAGTTTTTCACCAACACTCCCAGTTGATCAGTGAGTTTATTACCAACGCCAAGTTCATCGGTGAGTTTATCACCAACTCCCTGATCATCTGTGAGTTTGTCACCAACTCCCAGTTCATCAGTGAATCTGTCGGCAATCCCAGTTCATCAGTGAGTTTAACACCAACACTCCCAGTCCATCAATGTCTCTATCACCAACACGCACTGTTCATCTGTGAGTTTATTACCAAGTCTACCTCTTCATCAGAGTCTTTATCTTGATCACTCCAACTTCATCAGTGAGTTTATCATGATCACTCCCAGTTCATCATTCAATTTAACTCCAACAATCCCACTTCATCAAAGAGATAATCACCAACACTCCTGTTTAATCGAGAGTTTATCACCAACACTCCCATTTCATCAGTGTGTTTGTCACCAACTCCCAGTTCATCAGTGAGATTATCCTTTTCATTAGTGAGTTTATCACCAGCACTCCCATTTGATTAGTGAGTTTATCGCCACACTCCCAGTTCATGAGTGAGTTTATCACCAAAATTCCCAGGTCATCAGTGAGTTTATCAACTGCTCCCAGTTCATCAGAGAATTTATCATTTACATTCCCATTTCATCAGTGACTTTATCACCAACGCTCCCACTTCATCAGTGTATTTATCATTATCTCTCCCAGTTCATCAGAGAGTTTATCACCAACACTCACATTTAATCAGTGAGTTCATCACCAACACTCCCAGTTCATCAGTGAGATTATCACCAACGCTCTCAGTTCATCAGTGGGTTCATCACCAGCAGTCCCAGTATATCAGTGAGTTTTTCACCAACTCCGCACGTCATCAGTTAGTTTAGCATGATTACTCCCAGTTCATCATTCAGTTTTACTCCAACATTCCCATTTCATCAGAGAGTTTATCACCAACACTCCAATTTAATCAGTGAGATTATCATGATCACTACCATTTCATCAGTGAGTTTATCACCATCACTCCCACTTCATCAGTGAGTTTATCACCGACATTCCCAGTTCATCAGTGAGTTTATCACCAACGATCCTAGTTCACGAATGAGTTTATTATGAACTCCCCATTCATCAGTGTGTGTATCACCAACACTTCAAGTTCATGAGTGAGTTTATCACAATCTCCCAATTCATCAGTGAGTTTAACACAACCTCCGAGTTCTTCAGTGAAATTATCCCCATCTCCCTGTTCATCCGTGAGTTTATCACTAACTCCCAGTCCATCAGTGCATTTACCACCAACACCCACAGTTCAACAGTCAGTTTATCAAAATCTCTCCCACTTAATCAGTGTCTTTATCTTGATCACTCCAACTTCATCAGTGAGTTTAACATGATCGCTCCCAGTTCATCATTCAGTTTAACTCCAACACTCCCATTTCATCAGCGAGTTGATCACCATCTCCCTGTTCATCAGTGAGTTTATCACCAATACTCTCAGTCCATCTTGCGTTTATGAAGGACACTCAGATTTCATCAGTGAGTTTATCATGAACACTCACAGTTCAACAGTGAGTGTATCCCAGCACTCTAATTTCATCAGTGAGTTTATAACCAGCACTCCCAGGTCATCAGTGAGTTTTTCACAAACACCCACAGTTCTACAGTGGGTTTATGACCAACTCCCACTTCATCCGTGTGTTTATCTCGATCACTCCAACTTCATCAGTGAGTTTAACATGATCACTCCCAGTTCATCATTCGGTTAAACTCTAGCACTCCCATTTCACCAGAGCGTTTATCACCAAAACTCACATTTAATCAGTGAGATTATCATGATCACTACCAGTTCATCAATGAGTTTATCACCAGCACTCCCACTTCATCAGTGAATTTATCAGTAACACTCCTGTTTAATCAGTGAGTTTATAACCAGCACCCACAGTTCATGGGTGAGTTTATCACAAACTCCCCATTCATCAGTGAGTTTAATACAACCTCCCAGTCCTTCAGTGAGATTATCCCCATCTCCCAGTTCATCAGTGAGTTGATCACCATCTCCCTGTTCATCAGTGAGATTATCACTAACTCCCAGTCCATCAGTGCATTTATCACCAACACCCACAGTTCATCAGTGAGTTTAGCACAAACTCTCCCACAATCAGTTTCTTTATCTTGATCACTCCAACTTCATCAGTGAGATTAACAAGATCACTCCCAGTTCATCATTCAGTTTAACTCCAACACTAACATTTCATCAGTGATTTTATCACTAACACTCCCGTTTAATCAGTGAGTTTATCACCAACACCCACAGTTTATCAGTGTGTTTATCACAAACTCTCTCACTTCATCAATGTGTTTATCTTGATCACTCCAACTTCATCAGTGAGATTATCATGATCACCCCCAGTTCATCATTCAGTTTAACTCCAACGCTTCCATTTCATCAGAGAGTTTATCACCAACACTACCATTTAATCAGTGACTTATCACCAACACTCCCAGATCATCAGTGACTTTATCACCAACAATCCCAGTTCATCAGTGAGATTATCACCAAAACTATCAGTTCATCAGTGGGTTCATCACCAGCAGTCCCAGTTTATCAGTGAGTTTTTCAACAACTCCGCACGTCATCAGTTAGTTTAGCATGATTACTCCCAGTTCATCATTCAGTTTTACTCCAACATTCCCATTTCATCAGAGAGTTTATCACCAACACTCCAATTTAATCAGTGAGATTATCATGATCACTACCATTTCATCAGTGAGTTTGTCACCCGCACTCCCACTTCATCGGTGAGTTTATCACCGACACACCCAGTTCATCAGTGAGTTTACCACCAACGATCCTAGTACACGAGTGAGTTTATTATGAACTCCCCATTCATCAGTGTGTGTATCACCAACACTCCAAGTTCATGAGTGAGTTTATCACAATCTCCCCATTCATCAGTGAGTTTAACAAAACCTCCGAGTTCTTCAGTGAAATTATCCCCATCTCCCTGTTCATCCGTGAGTTTATCACTAACTCCCAGTCCATCAGTGCATTTATCACCAACACCCACAATTCAACAGTCAGTTTATCACAATCTCTCCCACTTAATCAGTGTCTTTATCTTGATCACTCCAACTTCATCAGTGAGTTTAACATAATCACTCCCAGTTCATCATTCAGTTTAACTCCAACACTCCCATTTCATCAGTGAGTTGATCACCATCTCCCTGTTCATCAGTGAGTTTATCACCAATACTCTCAGTCCATCTTGCATTTATGACGGACACTCAGTGCTCATCCGTGAGTTTATCATGAACGCTCACAGTTCAACAGTGAGTGTATCCCAGCACTCTATTTTCATCAGTGAGTTTATAACCAGCACTCCCAGTTCATCAGTGAGTTTTTCACAAACACCCACAGTTCTACAGTAGGTTTATGACCAACTCCCACTTCATCCGTGTGTTTATCTCGATCACTCCAACTTCCTCAGTGAGATTATCATGATCACTACCAGTTCATCAATGGGTTTATCACCAGCACTACCACTTCATCAGTGAGTTTATCAGTAACACTCCTGTTTAATCACTGAGTTTATAACCAACACCCACAGTTCATGGGTGAGTTTATCACAAACTCCCTATTCATCAGTGAGTTTAACACAACCTCCGAGTTCTTCAGTGAGATTATCCCCAACTCCCAGTTCATCAGTGAGTTTATCACCAATACTGTCAGTTCATCAGTGCGTTTATCATGAACACACACAGTTCAACAGTGAGTGTATCCCAGCACTCCAATTTCATCAGTGAGTTTATAACCAACACTTCCAGATCATCAGTGAGTTTATCACCAACTGCTCCACTTCATCAGTGAGATTATCATGATCACTCCCAGTTAATCATTCAGTTTAACTCCAACACTTCCATTTCATCAGTGAGTTTATCACCAACACTATCATTATTTCAGTGAGTTTATCACCAACACTCCCAGATCATCAGTGAGTTTATCACCAACACTCAGTTCATGAGTGAAATTATAACAAACTCCCCATTCATCAGTGAGTTGATCACCAACACTCTTAGCTTATCAGTACGCTTTTCACAGACACCCACATTTCAACAGTGGGTTTAGGAACAACTCCCACTTCATCAGTGTGTATATCTCGATCACTCCAACTTCATCAGTGATTTTAACATGATCACTGCCAGTTCATCACTCAGTTTAACTCCAACACTCCCATTTCATCAGAGAGATAATCAGCAACAAAGCCGTTTAATCAGTAAGTTTATCTCCAACTCTCACAGTTCGAGGGTGAGTTTATCCCCTTTTCACCCATTTCATCAGTGAATTTATCATCATCTCCCAGTTCATCAGTGAGTTTAGCACCTACACTCCCAGTTCATCAGTGATTTTATCACCAACACTCACATTTAATCAGTGAGATTATCATGATCACTACCAGTTCATCAGTGAGTTTATCACCTGCACTCCCACTTCATCAGTGAATTTATCACCGACATTCCCAGTTCATCAGTGAGTTTATCACCAATGATCCTAGCTCACGAGTGAGTTTATTATAAACTCCCCATTCATCAGTGCGTGTATCACCAATACTCCCAGTTGATGAGTGAGTTTTTCACAAACTCCCCATTCATCAGTGAGTTTAACACAACATCCGAGTTCTTCAGTGAGATTATCCCCAACTCCCAGTTCATCACTGAGATCATCACCATCTCCCTTTTCATCATTGAGTTTATCATTAACTCCAAGTCCATCAGTGCATTTATCACGAACACCTACAATTCAACAGTGAGGTTATCGCAAACTCTCCCACTTAATCAGTTTCTTTATCTTGATCACTCCAACTTCATGAGTGAGTTTAACAAGATCACTCCCAGTTCATCATTCAGTTTAACTCCAACACTCCCATTTCATCAGTGAGTTTATCACTAACTCTCCCGTTTAATCAGTGAGTTTATCACCAACCCTCCCAATTCATCAGTGTGGTTATCACCAACTCCCAGTTCATAAGTGCCTTGAACAGCAATCCCGGTACATCAGTGATTATTTCAGCAACACTCACAATTCATCAGTGAGTTTATCATCATCTGTTCCACTTCATCAGTGAGATTATTATGATCAATCCCAGTTCATCATTCAGTTTAACTCCAACACTTCCATTTCATCAGGGAGTTTATCACCAACACTACCATTTAATCAGTGAGTTTATCACCAACACTCTCAGATCATCAGTGAGTTTATCACCAACAATCCCAGTTCATCAGTGAGATTATAACCAACACTATCAGTTCATCAGTGGGTTCATCACCAGCAGTCCCAGAAAATCAGTGCGCTTATCACCAACTCCCCCACTTCATCAGTGAGTTTAGCATGATTACTCCCAGTTCATCATTCAGGTTCAATCCAACACTCCCATTTCATCAGATCATTTATCGCCAACACTCCCATTTACTCAGTGAGATTATCATGATCACTACCAGTTCATCAGTGAGTTTGTCACCAGCACTCCCACTTCATCAGTCAGTTTATCAGCAACATTTGCAGTTCACCAGTGTGTTTATCACCAACAATCTCAGTTCATGAGTGAATTTATCACAAACTAAACATTCATCAGTGAGTTTAACAGAACCTCCAAGTTCATCAATGAGATTGTCCCCAATTCCCAGTTCATCAATGAGTTGATCACCATCTCCCTGTTCATCAGTGAGATTATCACCAATACTCCCAATTCATCAGTGCGTTTATCACGGCACTCACAGTTCATCAGTGAGTTTATCATGAACACTCAAAGTTCAAGGTAAGTTTATCCCAGCACTCCAACTTCATTAGTGAGTTTATCACCAACACTCCCAGTTCATCAGTGAGTTTATCAGCAACGCGCCCATTTCATCAGTGAGTTTATTACAGACTTCCCATTCATCAGTTCGTTTTTCATGATCACTTATAGTTCAACAGTGGGTTTGTCACCAACTCCCATTTCATCAGTGAGTTCATCATCAACTTCCAGGTCTTCAGTGAGATTATCACCAACTCCCAGTTAATCTGTGAGTCTATCACCAACACTCCCAGTTCATCAGTGAGTTTATCACCAACTCAACCACTGCATCAGTGAGTTATCGTGATCGATCCCAGTACATCATTCAATGTAACTCCCATACTCCCATTTAATCAGTGAGTTTATCACCAGCACTCCCAGTTCATTAGTGAGTTTATCACCAACACTCAGTTCATGAGTGAAATTATACCAAACTCCCCATTCATCAGTGAGTTTATCACCAACTCCCAGTTCATAAGTGACTTTATCACCAACTCCCAGTTTATCAAGGACTTATCACCAACTCTCCTACTTCATCAGTGAGTTTATCATGATCCCTCCCAGTTCATTATTCCGTTTCACTCCAACACTCCCATTTAATCAGTGAGTTTATCACCAACACTCCCAGTTCATCATTCAGTTTAACTACAGCACTCCCATTTCATCAGAGCGTTTATCGCCAACACTCCAGTTTAATCAGTGAGATTATCATGATCACTACCAGTTGATCAGTGAGTTTATCACCAACTCCCTGATCATCTGTGAGTTTGTCACCAACTCCCAGTTCATCAGTGAATCTGTCGGCAATCCCAGTTCATCAGTGATTTTAACACCAACACTCCCAGTCCATCAATGTCTTTATCACCAACACCCATTGCTCATCTGTGAGTTTATTACCAAGTCTCCCTCTTCATCAGTGTCTTTATCTTGATCACTCCAACTTCATCAGTGAGTTTATCATGATCACTCCCAGTTCATCATTCAATTTAACTCCAACACTCCCACTTCATCAGAGAGATAATCACCAACACTCCTGTTTAATCAGAGAGTTTATAACCAACACTCCCATTTCATCAGTGTGTTTGTCACCGACTCCCAGTTCATCAGTGAGATTATCCTTTTCATTAGTGAGTTTATCACCAGCACTCCCATTTGATTAGTGAGTTTATCGCCACACTCCCAGTTCATGAGTGAGTTTATCACCAACATTCCCAGGTCATCAGTGAGTTTATCAACTGCTCCCAGTTCATCAGAGAATTTATCATCTACACTCCCATTTCATCAGTGACTTTATCACCAACGCTCCCACTTCATCAGTGTGTTTATCATTATCTCTCCCAGTTCATCAGAGAGTTTATCACCAACACTCACATTTAATCAGTGAGTTCATCACCAACACTCCCAGTTCATCAGAGAGTTTATCACCAACACTCACATTTAATCAGTGAGTTTATCACCAACACTCCCAGTTCAGCAGTGACTTTATCAACAACTCCCAGTTCATCAGTGAGGTTATCATCAACTGCCAGTTCATAAGTGACTTTATCAGCAATTCCGGTACATCAGTGATTTTTTCAGCAACACTCACAGTTCATCAGTGAGTTTATCACCATCTGTTCCACTTCATCAGTGAGATTATCATGATCACTCCCAGTTCATCATTCAGTTTAACTCCAACACTTCCATTTCATCAGAGAGTTTATCACCAGCACTACCATTTAATCAGTGAGTTTATCACCAACACTCCCAGATCATCGGTGGGTTTATCACCAACAATCCCAGTTCATCAGTGAGATTATAACCAACACTATCAGTTCATCAGTGGATTCATCACCAGCAGTTCCAGTTTATCAGTGAGTTTATCACCAACTCTCCCACTTCATCAGTGAGTTTAGCATGATTACTCCCAGTTCATCATTCAGTTTAAATCCAACACTCCCATTTCATCAGAGCATTTATTGCCAACACTCCCATTTACTCAGTGAGATTATCATGATCACTACCAGTTCATCAGTGAGTTTGTCACCAGCACTCCCACTTCATCAGTCAGTTTATCACCAACATTCGCCGTTCATCAGTGTGTTTATCACCAACAATCTCAGTTCATGAGTGAATTTATCACAAACTGATCATTCATCAGTGAGTTTAACAGAACCTCCAATTTCATCAATGAGATTGTCCCCGATTCCCAGTTCATCACTGAGTTGACTACCATCTCCCTGTTCATCAGTGAGATTATCACCAATACTCCAAATTCATCAGTGCGTTTATCACGACACTCACAGTTCATCATTGAGTTTATCATGAACACTCAAAGTTCAAGGTAAGTTTATCCCAGCACTCCAACTTCATCAGTGAGTTTATCACCAACACTCCCAGTTCATCAGTGAGTTTATCAGCAACACGCCCATTTCATCAGTGAGTTTATTACAGACTCCCCATTCATCAGTGCGTTTTTCACGATCACTTATAGTTCAACAGTGGGTTTGTCACCAACTCCCATTTCATCAGTGAGTTCATCATCAACTTCCAGGTCTTCAGTGAGATTATCACCAACTCCCAGTTAATCAGTGAGTCTATCACCAACACTCCCAGTTCATCAGTGAGTTTATCACCAACACAACCACTGCATCAGTGAGTTATCGTGATCATTCCCAGTACATCATTCACTGTAACTCCCATACTCCCATTTAATCAGTGAGTTTATCACCAGCACTCCCAGTTCATTAGTGAGTTTATCACCAACACTCAGTTCATGAGTGAAATTATACCAAACTCCCCATTCATCAGTGAGTTTATCACCAACTGCGAGTTCATCAGTGCAGTTATCACCAACTCCCAGTTCATAAGTGAATTTATCACCAACTCCCAGTTTATTAAGGAGTTATCACCAACTCTCCCACTTCATCAGTGAGTTTATCATGATCCCTCCAACTTCATCAGTGAGTTTATCTTGATCACTCCCAGTTCATCATTCCGTTTAACTCCAACACTCACATTTCATCAGAGAGATAAGCACCAACACTCCTGTTTAATCAGTGAGTTTATCACCAACTATCCCAGTTCATCAGTGAATTTATCACCAACTTCCAGCTTATCAGTGAGTTCATCACTAGCCCCCAGGCCATCAGTGCCTTTATCACCAACACCCACAATTCATCAGTGAGTTTATCACCAACTCTCCCTCTTCATCGTTTTGTTTATCTTGATAACTCTACTTCATCAGTGAGTTTATCATGATCACTATCAGTTCATCATTCCGTTTAACTCCAACACTCCCATTTCATCAGTGAGTTTACCACCAACACTCCCATTTCATCAGTGAGTTTAACACCAACACTCCCAGTTGATCAGTGAGTTTATCACCAACTCCCAGTTCATCAGCGACTTTATCAGCAATCCCAGTTCATCAGAGAGTTATCGTGATCACTTCCAGTGCAGCATTCAGTTTAACTCCAATACTCCCCGTTCATCAGTGAGTATTTCACGAACACCCAAAGTTCACCAGTGGGTTTATCACCAACTCCCAGTTCATCAGTGAGTTTATCACCAACTTCAAGTTCATCGGTGAGTTTTTCACCAACTTCCACTTCATCAGTGAGTTTCTCACCAATTCCCAGTTCATCAGTGAGTTATCACCAACTCCCAGTTCATCAGTGAGTTATCACCAACTCTCCCACTTGATCAGTGATTTCATCATGATCACTCCCAGTTCAACGTTCAGTTTAACTGTAACACTCCCATTTCATCAGAGAGATATTCACCAACACTCCCGTTTAATCGATACGTTTATCACCAACTCTCCCAGTTCAAGCGTGAGTTTATCACCAACACTCCCAGTTCATCAGTGAATTTATCACCAACTCCCAGTTCATCAGTGGGTTTATCACCAACTCCCAGTTCATAAGTGACTTTATCACCAACCCAAGTTCATCAGAGAGATAATCACCAACACTCCCCTTTAATCAGTGAGTTTATGACCAACACTCCCAGTTCATCAGTGAGTTTATCATCAACACTCCTAGTTCATCAATGTGTTTATAACCAACACTCTCAGCTCATCAGTGAAATTATCACCAACTTCCAGCTGATCAGTGAGTTTATCACTTGCTCTCAGTTCATCAGTGCCTTTATCACCAACACCCACAGTTCATCAGTGAGTTTCTCAACTAGTCTCCCACTTCATCAGTGTGTTTATCTTGATCACTCCAACTTCATCAGTGAGTTTATCATGATGACTCCCAGTTCATCATTCCAATTAACTCCGACACTCCCATTTCATCAGTGAGTTTATCACCAACACTAATGTTTAATCAGTGAGTTTATGACCAACACTCCCAGTTCATCAGTGAGTTTATCACCAACTCCCAGTTCATCAGTGAGTTTATCACCAACTCCCAGTCCATCAGTGCCTTTATCACCAACACCCACAGTTCATCAGTGAGTTTATCTCCAACTCTCCCAATTCATCAGTGTGTTTATCTTGATCACTCCAAATTCATCAGTGAGTTTATCATGATCACTCCCAGTTCATCATTCCGTTTAACTCCAAAACTCCCATTTCATCAGTGAGTTTATCACCAACACTAATGTTTAATCATTGAGTTATCACCAACACTCCCATTTCATCAGTGAGTTAATCACCAACACTCCCAGTTCATCAATGAGTTTATCCCCCACTCCCAGTTCATCAGTGAGTTTATAACCAACTCCCAGTTCATAACTGACTTTATCTGCAATCCAGGTTCATCAGTGATTTTATCAGCAACACTCACAGTTCATCAGTGAGATTGTTACCAACTGTTCCACTTCATCAGTGAGATTATCATGATCACTCCCAGTTCATCATTCAGTTTAACTCCAACCCTCGCATTTCATCAGGGAGTTTATGACCAACATTACCATTTAATCAATGAGTTTTTCAACAACACTGCCAGATCATCAGTGAGTTTATCACCAACACTCTCAGTTCATCAGTGAGTTGATCACCAGCAGTCCCAGTTCATCAGTGAGTTTATCACCAACTCACCCACGTCATCAGTGAGTTTGTCATGATCACTCCCAGTTCATCATTCAGTTTAACTGCAGCACTCCCATTTTATTAGAGCATTTATCGCCAACACTCCCCTTTAATCAGTGAGATTATCATGATCACTACCAGTTCATCGTTGAGTTTTTCACCAGCACTCCCGCTTCATCAATGAGTTTATCACCAACACTCCAAGTTCATCAGTGTGTTTATCACCAACACGCTCAGTTCATGAGTGAATTTATCACAAACTAACCATTCATCAGTGAGTTTAACAGAACCTCCAATTTCATCAGTGAGATTGTCCCCAGTTCCCGGTTCATCAATGAGTTGATCACCATCTCCCTGTTCATAAGTGAGATTATCACCAATACTCCCAATTCATCAGTGCATTTATCATGACACTCACAGTTCATCAGTGAGTTTATCATGAACACTCAAAGTTCAAGGTAACTTTATTCCAGCACTCCAGCTTCATCAGTAAGTTTATCACCAACACTCCCAGTTCATCAGTGAGTTTATCAACAACGCGCCCAGTTCATCAGTGAGTTTATTACAGACTCCCAATTCATCAGAGAGTTTTTCACGATCACTTATAGTTCAACAGTGGGTTTGTCACCAACTCCCATTTCATCAGTGAGTTCATCATCAACTTCCAGTTCTTCAGTGAATTTATCACCAACTCATCCACTGCATCAGTGAGTTATCGTGATAACTCCCAGTGCATCATTCAATGTAACTCCAACACTCCCATTTAATCAGTGAGTTTATCACCAGCACTGCCAGTTCATTAGTGAGTTTATCACCAACACTCAGTTCAAGAGTGAAATTATACCAAACTCCCCATTCATCAGTGAGTTTATCACCAACTGCGAGTTCCTCAGTGCGTTTATCACCAACTCCCAGTTCATAAGTGACTTTATCACCAACTCCCAGTTTATCACGGAGTTATCACGAAATCTCCCACTTCATCAGTGAGTTTATCATGATCCCTCCAACTTCATCAGTGAGTTTATCTTGATCACTCCCAGTTCATCATTCCGTTTAACTCCAACACTCCAATTTCATCAGAGAGATAAGCACCAACACTCACGTTTAATCAGTGAGATTATCACCAACAATCCCAGTTCATCAGTGAATTTATCACCAACTTCCAGCTTATCAGCGAGTTTATCACTAGCCCCAAGGCCATCAGTGCCTTTATCACCAACACCCACAGTTCGTCAGTGAGTTTATCACCAACTCTTCCTCTTCATCATTGTCTTTATCTTGATCACTTCCATTTCATCAGTGAGTTTATCACCAACACTTCTGTTTAATCAGTGAGTTTAACACCAACACTCCCAGTTCATTAGTGAGTTGATCACTAACACTCCCAGTTCATCAGTGAGTTTATCACAAACTCCCAGAACGTCAGTGAGTTTATCACCTACTCCCAGTTCATCAGCGAATTTATCAGCAATTCCAGTTCATCAGTGAGCTTAACACCAACACTCCCAGTTCATCAGTGAGTTTATCACCAACACTCACTGTTCAGAACTGAGTCTATCCCCATTTGTCGCAATGCATCAGTGAGTTATCATAGTCACTTCTAGTGCATCATTCAGTTTAACTCCAATATTCCCCATTCTTCAGTGAGTTTATCACCAGCACTCTTTGTTCATCGGTGAGTATTTCACGACCACCCAAAGTTCACCATTGGGTTTATCACCAACTCTCAGTTCATCAGTTAGATTATCACCAAATTCCACTTCATCAGTGAGTTTGTCACCAACTCCCAGTTCATCAGTGAGTTAACACCAACTCTCCCACTTCATCAGTGAGTTTATCATGATCCCTCCCACTTCATCACTGAGTTCATTATGATCACTCCCAGTTCATCATTCAGTGTAACTGCAAAACTCCAATTTCATCGGGGAGATATTCACCAACACTCCCATTTAATCAGTAAGTTTATCATCAACTCTCCCAGTTCAAGGGTGAGTTTATCACCAAAACTCCCAGTACATCAGTGAGTTTATCACCAACTCCCAGTTCATAAGTGACATTATCACCTATCCCAGTTCATCAGTCAGTTTATCACCTACACTCCCAGTTCATCACTGAGTTTATCACAAACTCTCCCACTTCATCAGTGAGTTTAACATTATCACTCCGAGTTCATCAATCAGTTTATCACCAACAATGCCATTAAATGAGTTTGTTTATCACCAACTCTCCCAGATCATCAGTGAATTTATAACCAATAATCTCAGTTCATCAGTGAGTTCATCACCAGCAGTCCCATTTCATCAGTGAGTTCATCACCACCTCCGAATTTTTCATCGAAATAATCCCTGTCTCGCAATTCATCAGTCAGATTATCACCAACTCGCAGTTCATAAGTGACTTTATCACCAATCCCTGTTCTTCATTGTGTGTAACTCCAACAATCACATTTCATCAGTGAGTTTATCACCAAAACTTCTGTTTAATCAGTGAGTTTATCAGCAACAATCCCAGTTCATCAGTGAGTTTATCACCAACTCCCAGATCATCAGTGAGTTTATCACCAACTCCCAGTTCATCAGCGACTTTATCAGCAATCACAGATCATCAGTGAGTTTAACACCAACACTCCCAGTTCATCAGTGAGTTTATCACCAACACTCACTGTTCAGCAGTGAGTTTATCCCCAACTGTCTCACTGTATCAGTGATTTATCGTGATCGCTTCCAGTGCATCTTTCAGTTTAACTCCAGTACTCCCCATTCATCACTGAGTTTATCACCAACACTCTTTGTTCATCGGTGAGTATTTCACGACCACCCAAAGTTCACCATTGGGTTTATCACCAACTCTCAGATCATCAGTGAGCTTAACACCAACTCCAAGTTCATTGGTGAGTTTATCACCAACTCCCACTTCATCATTGTGTTTGTCACCAACTCCCACTTCATCAGTGAGTTATCACACACTCTCCCACTTGATCAGTGAGTTTATCATGATCCGTCCCACTTCATCACAGAGTTCATTATGATCACTCCCAGTTCATCATTCAGTTTAACTGCAACACTCCCATTTCAACAGAGAGATATTCACCAACACTCCCGTTTAATCAATAAGTTTATCATCAACTCTCCCAGTTCAAGGGTGAGTTTATCTCCAACACTCCCAGTTCATCAGTGAGTTTATCACCAACTCCCAGTTCATCAGTGAGTTTGTCACCAACTCCCAGTTCATCACTGAGTTTATCACAAACTCGCCCACTTTATCAGTGAGTTTAACATTATCACTCGCAGTTCATCATTCAGTTTATCACCAACAGTGCCATTAAATCAGTTTGTTTATCACCAACTCTCCCAGATCATCAGTGAATTTATAACCAATAATCTCAGTTCATCAGTGAGTTCATCACCAACTCTCCCACTTGATCAGTGAGTTTATCATGATCCCTCCCACTTCATCACGGAGTTCATTATGATCACTCCCAGTTCAATATTCAGTTTAACTGCAACACTCCCATTTCATCATAGAGATATTCACTTAAACTCCCGTTTAATCAATAAGTTTATCATCAACTCACCCAGTTCAAGGGTTAGTTTATCACCAACACTACCAGTTCATCAGTGAGTTTATCACCAACTCCCAGATCATCAGTGAGTTTTTCATTGAAATAATCCCCGTCTCCCAGTTCATCAGTCAGATTATCACCAACTCGCAGTTCCTAAGTGACTTTATCACCAATCCCTGTTCATCAGTGTGTTTAACTCCAACAATCCCATTTCATCAGTGAGTTTAACACCAAAACTTCTGTTTAATCAGTGAGGTTATCACCAACACTCGCAGTTCATCAGTGAGTTTATTAGCAACTCCCAGTTCATCAGCGACTTTATCAGCAATCCCAGTTCATCAGTGAGTTTAACACCAACACTCCCAGTTCATCAGTGAGTTTATCACCAACACTCACTGTTCAGCAGTGAGTTTATCCCCAACTGTCTAACTGCATCATTGAGTTATCGTGATCACTTCCAGGGCATCATTCAGTTTAACTCCAATACTCCCCATTCATCACTCAGTTTATCACCAACACTCTTTGTTCATTGGTGAGTATTTCACGACCACCCAAAGTTCACCATTGGGTTTATCACCAACTCTCAGTTCATCAGTGAGTTTATCACCAACTCCAAGTTCATCGGTAAGTTTATCACCAACTCCCACTTCATCAGTGAGTTTGTCACCAACTCTCAGTTCATCAGTGAGTTATTACCAACACTCCCACTCGATCTGTGAGTTTATCACGATCCCTCCCATTTCATCACGGAGTTCATTATGATCACTCCCAGTTCAATATTCTGTTTAACTGCAACACTCCTATTTCATCATGGAGATATTCACCAACACTCCCGTTTAATCATAAGATTATCATCAACTCACTCAGTTCAAGGGTGAGTTTATCACCAACACTACCAGTTCATCAGTGAGTTTATCACCTACACTCCCAGTTCATCACTGAGTTTATCACCAACTCTCCCACTTCATCAGTGAGTTTAACATTATCACTCCTAGTTCATCATTCAGTTTATCACACACACAGCCATTAAATCAGTTTGTTTATCACCAACTCTCCCAGATCATCAGTGAATTTATAACCAATAATCTCAGTTCATCAGTGAGTTCATCACCAGCAGTCCCATTTCATCAGTGAGTTCATCACCACCTCCAAATTTTTCATTGAAATAATCCCTGTCTCACAGATCAACAGTGAGATTATCACCAACTCGCAGTTCATAAGTGACTTTAACACCAATCCCTGTTCTTCACTGTGTTTAACTCCAACAATCACATTTCATCAGTGGGTTTATCACCAACACTTCTGTTTAATCAGTGAGTTTATCACCTACACTCCCAGTTCATCAGTGAGTTTATCACCAACTCTCCCACTTCATCAGTGAGTTTAACATTATCACTCCTAGTTCATCATTCAGTTTATCACACACACTGCCATTAAATCAGTTTGTTTATCACCAACTCTCCCTGATCATCAGTGAGTTTACAACCAATAATCTCAGTTCATCAGTGAGTTCATCACCAGCAGTCCCATTTCATCAGTGAGTTCATCACCACCTCCAAATTTTTCATTGAAATAATCCCTGTCTCACAGATCAACAGTGAGATTATCAGCAACTCGCAGTTCATAAGTGACTTTAACACCAATCCCTGTTCTTCACTGTGTTTAACTCCAACAATCACATTTCATCAGTGAGTTTATCACCAACACTTCTGTTTAATCAGTGAGTTTATCACCAACACTCCCAGTTCATCAGTGAGTTTATCACCAACTCCCAGATCATCCGTGAGTTTATCACCAACTCCCAGTTCATCAGCGACTTTATCAGCAATCCCAGTTCATCAGTGAGTTTAACACCAACACTCCCAGTTCATCAGTGACTTTATCACCAACACTCACTGTTCAGCAGTGAGTTTATCCCCAACTGTCTCACTGCATCAGTGATTTATCGTGATCGCTTCCAGTGCATCATTCAGTTTAACTCCAGTACTCCCCATTCATCACTGAGTTAATCACCAACTCTCTTTGTTCATCGGTGAGTATTTCACGACCACCCAAAGTTCACCATTGGGTTTATCACCAACTCCCAGATCATCAGTGAGCTTATCACCAACTCCAAGTTCATTGGTGAGTTTATCACCAACTCCCACTTCATCATTGTGTTTGTCACCAACTGCCAGTTCATCAGTGAGTTATCACCCACTCTCCCACTTGATCAGTGAGTTTATCATGATCCGTCCCACTTCATCACTGAGTTCATTATGATCACTCCCAGTTCATCATTCAGTTTAACTGCAACACTCCCATTTCAACAGAGAGATATTCACCAACACTCCCGTTTAATCAATAAGTTTATCATCAACTCTCCCAGTTCAAGGGTGAGTTTATCTCCAACACTCCCAGTTCATCAGTGAGTTTATCACCAACTCCCAGTTCATCAGTGAGTTTGTCACCAACTCCCAGTTCATCACTGAGTTTATCACAAACTCTCCCACTTTATCAGTGAGTTTAACATTATCACTCGCAGTTCATCATTCAGTTTATCACCAACAGTGCCATTAAATCAGTTTGTTTATCACCAACTCTCCCAGATCATCAGTGAATTTATAACCAATAATCTCAGTTCATCAGTGAGTTCATCACCAACTCTCCCACTTGATCAGTGAG
Source organism: Carcharodon carcharias (assembly GCF_017639515.1). Taxonomy (NCBI): domain Eukaryota; kingdom Metazoa; phylum Chordata; class Chondrichthyes; order Lamniformes; family Lamnidae; genus Carcharodon; species Carcharodon carcharias. The sequence continues at coordinate 68,459,282 of NC_054475.1, forward strand.
TTTATCATGATCCCTCCCACTTCATCACGGAGTTCATTATGATCACTCCCAGTTCAATATTCAGTTTAACTGCAACACTCCCATTTCATCATAGAGATATTCACTTAAACTCCCGTTTAATCAATAAGTTTATCATCAACTCACCCAGTTCAAGGGTTAGTTTATCACCAACACTACCAGTTCATCAGTGAGTTTATCACCTACGCTCCCAGTTCATCACTGAGTTTATCGCCAACTCTCCCACTTCATCAGTGAGTTTAACGTTATCACTCCGAGTTCATCAATCAGTTTATCACCAACAATGCCATTAAATGAGTTTGTTTAGCACCAACTCTCCCAGATCATCAGTGAATTTATAACCAATAATCTCAGTTCATCAGTGAGTTCATCACCAGCAGTCCCATTTCATCAGTGAGTTCATCACCACCTCCGAATTTTTCATCGAAATAATCCCCGTCTCCAAGTTCATCAGTCAGATTATCACCAACTCACAGTTCATATTTGACTTTATCACCAATCCCTGTTCATCAGTGTGTTTAACTCCAACAATCCCATTTCATCAGTGAGTTTATCACCAAAACTTCTGTTTAATCAGTGAGGTTATCAGCAACACTCCCAGTTCATCAGTGAGTTTATCACCAACTCCCAGATCATCAGTGAGTTTATCACCAACTCCCTGTTCATCAGCGACTTTATCAGCAATCCCAGTTCATCAGTGAGTTTAACACCAACACTCCCAGTTCATCAGTGAGTTTATCACCAACACTCACTGTTCAGCAGTGAGTTTATCCCCAACTGTCTCACTGCATCAGTGATTTATCGGGATCACTTCCAGTGCATCATTCAGTTTAACTCCAATACTCCCCATTCATCACTGAGTTTATTACCAACACTCTTTGTTCATCGATGAGTATTTCACGACCATCCAAAGTTCACCATTGGGTTTATCACCAACTCTCAGATCATCAGTGAGTTTATCACCCACTCCAAGTTCATCGGTGAGTTTATCACCAACTGCCACTTCATCAGTGAGTTTGTCACCTACACTCCCAGTTCATCACTGAATTTATCACCAACACTCCCACTTCATCAGTGAGCTTAACATTATCACTCCCAGTTCATCATTCAGTTTAAAACAAACACTGCCATTAAATCAGTTTGTTTATCACCAACTCTCCCAGATCATCAGTGAGTTTATAACCAATAATCTCAGTTCATCAGTGAGTTCATCAGCAGCAGTCCCATTTCATCAGTGAGTTCATCACCACCTCCGATGTTTTCATTGAAATAATCCCTGTCAACCAGTTCATCAGTGAGATTATCACCAGCTCACAGTTCATAAGTAACTTTATCACCAATCCCTGTTCTTCAGTGTGTTTAACTCCAACAATCACATTTCATCAGTGAGTTTATCACCAACGCTTCTGTTTAATCAGTGAGTTTATCACCAACACTCCCAATTCATCAGTGAGTTTATCACCAACACTCCCAGGTCATCAGTGAGTTTATCACCAACTCCCAGATCATCAGTGAGTTTATCACCAACTCCCAGTTCATCAGCGACTTTATCAGCAATCCCAGTTCATCAGTGAGTTTAACACCAACACTCCCAGTTCATAAGTGACTTTATCACCAATCCCAGTTTATCAGTGAGTTTTTCACCTACACTCCCAGTTCATCACTGAATTTATCACCAACTCTCCCACTTCATCAGTGAGTTTAACATTATCACTCCCAGTTCATCATTCAGTTTAAAACAAACACTGCCATTAAATCAGTTTATTTATCACCAACTCTCCCCGATCATCAGTGAATTTATAACCAATAATCTCAGATCATCAGTGAGCTCATCACCAGCAGTCCCATTTCATCAGTGAGTTCATCACCACCTCCGAATTCTTCATTGAAATAATCCCTGTCTCCCAGTTCATCAGTGAGATTATCACCAACTCGCAGTTCATAAGTGACTTTATCAATAATCCCTGTTCATCAGTGAGTTTAACTCCAAAAATTCCATTTCATCAGTGAGTTTATCATCAACACTTCTGTTTAATCAGTGAGTTTATCACCATCAATCCCAGTTCATCAGTGAGTTTATCACCAACACTCACTGTTCAGCAGTGAGTTTATCCCCAACTGTCTCACTGAATCAGTGAGTTATCGTGATCACTTCTAGTGCATCATTCAGTTTAACTCCAATACTCCCCATTCATCACTGAGTTCATCACCAACACTCCTTGTTCATCGGTGAGTATTTCACGACCACCCAAAGTTCACCATTGGGTTTAACACCAACTCTCAGTTCATCAGTGAGTTTATCACCAACTCCCACTTCATTAGTGAGTTTGTCACCAACTCACACTTCATCAGTGAGTTTGTCACCAACTCCCAGTTCATCAGTGAGTTATCACCAACTCTCCCATTTGTTCAGTGAGTTTATACTGATCCCTCCCACTTCATCACTGAGTTCATTATGATCACTTCCAGTTCATCATTCAGTTTAACTGCAACACTCCCATTTCATCAGAGGGATATTCACCAATACTCCCGTTTAATCAATAAGTTTATCATCAACTCTCCCAGTTCAAGGGTGAGTTTTTCACCAACACTCCCAGTCATCAGTGAGTTTATAACCAACTCCCATTTCATCAGTGAGTTTATCACCTACACTCCCAGTTCATCACTGAGTTTATCACCAACTCTCCCACTTCATCAGTGCATTTATCATGATCACTACCAGTTCATCTTTCAGTTTAACTCCAGCACTCCGATCTCATCAGAGAGTTTATCAACAACACTCCCAGTTCATGAGTGATTTTATAACCAACACTCTCAGTGCATCAGTGAGTTCATCACCATCTGTCGCATTTCATCAGTGTGTTCATTACCACCTCCGAGTTCATCAGTGAAATTATCCCCATCTCCCAGTACGTCAGTGAGATTTTCAAAACTCTCTTTTCATTAGTGAGTTTATCATCAGCACTCCCAGTTCATTAGTGAGTTTATCACCAACACTCCCCGTTCATGAGTTAGTTAATAACAAACTCCCCATTCATCAGTGTTTTATCACCAACACGCCCAATTCATCACTGAGTTTATCACCAACTCCCAGTTCATAAATGACTTTATCACCAACTCCCAGTTTATCAGTGATTCTATCACCAACTCTCCCACTTCATCAGTGAGTTTATCATGATCCCTCCAACTTCATTAGTAAGTTCATCATGATCTCTCCCAGTTCATCATTCAGTTTATCTCCAACCCTCCCATTTCATCAGAGTGATAAACTCCAGCATTCCCATTTAATCAGTGAGTTTATCACCAACACTCCCAGTTCATCAGTGAGTTTATCACCAGCACTCCTAGTTCATCAGTGAGTTTATCGCGACTCCCAGTTCATCAGTGAGTTTATCATGATCCCTCCAACTTCATCAGTGCGTTTATCATGATCACTCCAAGTTCATCATTCAGTTTAACTCCAGCAGACACATTTAATCAGTGAGTTAATCACTGTCACTCCCTTTTAATCAGTGAGTTCATCACCAACACTCCCAGATCATCAGTGAGTTTATAACCAACTCTCTAAGTTCATCAGTGAGTTTATCATCAGCAGTCCCATTTCATCAGTGAGTTCCTCATCACCTGCGAGTTCAGCAGTGAAATTATCTCCATCTCCCAGTTCGCCAGTGAGATACAAACCATCTCCCTTTTCATTAGTGAGTTTATCATCAGCACTCCCAGTTCATCAGTGAGATTATCAGCAACTCTCCCACTTCATCAGTGAGTTATCATGATCACTCGCAGTTCATCATTCAGTTTAAATCCAGCAGTCCCATTTAATCAGTGAGTTTATCAGCAACACTCCCATTTAATCACTGAGGTTATCACCAACACTCCCAGATCATCAGTGAGTTTATAAGCAACTGTCTCAGTTAATCAGTGAGTTCATCACCAGCACTCCCATTTCATCAGCGAATTCATCACCACCTGCAAGTTCATCAGTGAACTTATCCCAATCACCCAGTTCGACAGTGAGATTAAGTCCAGCTCCCCGTTCGTTAGTGAGTTAATCAACAGCTCTCGCAGTTTATTAGTGAGTTTATCACTAACACTCCCAGTTCATCAGTGAGTTTATCACCAACTAGCCCACTTCATCAGTGAGGTTAACATGATTACAGAATTACCTGGAAAAACTCAGCAGGTCTGGCAGCATCGGCGGAGAAGAAAAGAGTTGATGTTTCGAGTCCTCATGACCTGCCGTTGCTGCCAGACCTGCTGAGTTTTTCCGGTTAATTTTGTTTTTGTTTTGGATTTCCAGCATCTGCAGTTTTTTTTTTATTTTTGTTTTTAACATGATCACTCCCAGTTCATCATTCAGTTTACATTCAACCCTCCCATTTCATCAGAGAGATAATCTCCAGCACTCCCATTTAATCAGTGATTTTATCACCAACACTCCCAGTTCATCAGGAGTTTATCACCAACTCCCAGTTCATCAGTGAGTTTATCACCAACTCCCAGTACATAAATGACTTTATCACCAACTCCCAGTTTATCAGTGAGTTTATCACCATCTCTCCCACTTTATCAGTGAGTTTGCTATGATCCCTCCACCTTCATCAGTGAGTTCATCATGATCACTCCCAGTTCATTATTCAGGTTAACTCCAACACGCCCATTTCATCAGAGAGTTTATCATCAACACTCCCATTTAATCAGTAACTTTATCACCGACAGTCCCAAATCATCAGACCGTTTATAACCTACAGTCTCCAATCATCAGTGAGTGCATCACTAGCAGTCCCATTTCATCAGTGAGTTCATCACCACTTCAGAGTTCATCAGTGAAATAATCCCCATCTCCCAGTTTGTCAGTGAGATTAGCACCAACTCCCTATTCATTAGTAAGTTTCTCACCAGCATTCCCAGTTCAGTAGTGAGTTTATCACCAACAATTCCAGTTCATGAGTGAGTTAATAACAAACTCCACATTCATCAGTTAGTTTATCACCAAAACACTTAGCTCATCAGTGAGTTTTTCACGAAAACCCACAGTTCAACAGTGGGTTTATCACAAACTCCCAGTTCATCAGTGAGTTTATCACCAACTCTCCCACTTCATCAGTGAGTTTATCAGGATCCCTCCAAATTTATCAGTGAGTTTATCATGATCATTCCCAATCCATCATTCAGTTTACCTCCAACGCGCCCATTTCAGCAGAGAGTTAAGCATCAACAGTCCCGTTTAATCAGTGAGTTTATCACCAACACTCCCAGTTCATCAGTGAGTATATCACCAACACTCACCGTTCATCAGTGAGTTTATCACCAACTCCCAGTTCATCAGTGACTTTTTCAGCACTCCCAGTTCATTAGTGAGTTTATCACCAACTCTCGCACTTCATCAGTGATTTTATCATGATTACTCCCAGTTCATCATTCAGCTTAACTCCAACACTCCCATTTCATTAGAAAGTTTATCACAACCCAGCAGTTCATCAGTGCGTTTATCACTAACGCCCAGTTCACCAGTGAGTTTATCACCAGCACTCCCAGTTCATCAGTGAAGTTATGACCAACTCTCCCACATCATCAGTGAGTTATCATGATCGCTCCAAGTTCATCATTCAGTTTAACTCCAGCAGACCCATTTAATCAGTGAGTTAATCACTGACACTCCCTTTTAATTAGTGAGGTTATAAGCAACACTCCCAGATCATCAGTGAGTTTATAACCAACTCTCTCAGTTAATCAGTGAGTTCGTCACCAGCACTCCCATGTCATCAGTGAGTTCATCACCACCTCCATGTTCATCAGTGAAATTATCCCCATCTCCCAGTTCGTCAGTGAGATTAAGACCAGCTCCCTGTTCATTAGTGAGTTTATCACCAGCTCTCGCCATTCATTAGTGAGTTTATCACTAACACTCCCAGTTCATCAGTGAGGTTATCAGCAACTCTCCCAATTCATCAGTGAGCTATCATGATCACTCCCAGTTCATCATTCATTTTAACACCAGCAGACACATTTAATCAGTGAGTTAATCACTGACAATCCCTTTTAATCAGTGAGGTTATCAGCAACACTCCCAGATCATCAGTGAGTTTATTACCAACTCTCTAAGTTCATCAGTGAGTTCATCATCAGCAGTCCCATTTCATCAGTGAGTTCATCATCACCTGTAAGTTCAGCAGTGAAATTATCCCCATCTCCCAGTTTGCCAGAGGGCTTAAGACCAGCTCCCTGTTCATTAGTGAGTTCATCACTAACACTCCCAGTTCATCAGTGAGGTTATGAGCAACTCTCCCACTTCATCAGTGAGTTATCATGATCACTCCCAGTTCATCATTCAGTTTAACTCCAGCATCCCCAATTAATCAGTGATTTTATCAGCAACACTCCCATTTAATCAGTCAGGTTATCACCAACACTCCTAGATCATCAGTGAGTTTATAATTAACTCTCTCAGTTAACCAGTGAGTTCATGACCAGCACTACCATGTCATCAGTGAGTTCATCACCAGCTCCATATTCATCAGTGAAATTATCCCCATTTCCCAGTTCGTCAGTGAGATTAAGACCAGCTCCCCATTCATTAGTGAGTTTATCACCAGCACTCCCAGTTCATTAGTGAGTTCATCACTAACACTCCCAGTTCATCAGTGAGGTTATGAGCAACTCTCCCACATCATCATTGAGTTAGCATGATCACTCCCAGTTCATCATTCAGTTTAACTCCAGCAGTCCCATTTAATCAGTGAGTTTATCACCAACACTCCCATTTAATCAGTGAGGTTATCACCAACACTCCCAGATCATCAGTGAGTTTATTACCAACTCTCTCAGTTAATCAGTGAGTTCATCACCAGCACTCCCATTACATCAGTGAGTTCATCACCACCTCCGTGTTCATCAGTGAAATTATCCCCATCTCCCACTTCGTCAGTGAGATTAAGACCAGCTCCCCGTCCATTAGTTAGTTTACCAACAGCTCTCGCAGTTTATTAGTGAGTTTATTTATAACACTCACAGTTCATTAATGAGTTTATCACCAACTATCCCACTTCATCAGTGCGTTTATTATGATCACTGCCAGTTCATTATTTAGTTTAATACCAACCCTCCCATTTCATCAGAGAGATAATATCCAGCACTCCCATTTAATCAGTGATTTTATCACCAACTCTCCCACTTCATCACTGAGTTTATCATGATCCCTCCAACTTCATTAGAAAGTATATCATGATCTATCCCAGTTCATCATTCAGTTTAACTCCAACCCTCCCATTTCATCAGGGTGATAATGTCCAGCATTCCCGTTTAATCAGTGAGTTTATAACCAACACTCCCAGTTCATCAGTGAGTATATCACCAACACTCACCGTTTATCAGTGAGTTTATCACCAACTCCCAGTTCATCAGTGACTTTTTCAGCACTCCCAGTTCATTAGTGAGTTTATCACCAACTCTCGCACTTCATCAGTGATATAATCATGATTACTCCCAGTTCATCATTCAGTTTAACTCCAACATTCCCATTTCATTAGAGAGTTTATCACAACCCAGCAGTTCATCAGTGCGTTTATCACTAACGCCCAGTTCACCAGTGAGTTTATCACCAGCACTCCCAGTCCATCAGTGAAGTTATGACCAACTCTCCCACTTCATCAGTGAGTTATCATGATTGCTCCAAGTTCATCATTCAGTTTAACTCCAGCAGACACATTTAATCAGTGAGTTAATCACTGACACTCTCATTTAATCAGTGAGGTTATAAGCAACACTCCCAGATCATCAGTGAGTTTATAACCAATTCTCTCAGTTCATCAGTGAGTGCATCATCACCTGCGAGTTCAGCAGTGAAATTATCCCCATCTCCCAGTTTGCCAGTGAGATTAAGACCAGCTCCCTATTCATTAGTGAGTTTATCACCAGCACTCCAGTTCATTAGTGAGTTTATCACTAACACTCCCAGTTCATCAGTGAGGTTATCAGCAACTCTCCCACTTCATCAGTGAGTTATCATGATCACTCCCAGTTCATCATTCAGTTTAACTGAAGCAGTCCCATTTAATCAGTGATTTTATCAGCAACACTCCCATTTAATCAGTGAGCATATCACCAACACTCCCAGATCATCAGTGAGTTTATAACCAACTCTCTCAGTTAATCAGTGAGTTCGTCACCAGCACTCCCATGTCATCAGTGAGTTCAACACCACCTCCATGTTCATCAGTGAAATTATCCCCATCTCCCAGTTCGTTATTGAGAATAAGACCAGCTCCCTGTTCATTAGTGAGTTTATCACCAGCTCTCGCAGTTCATTAGTGAGTTTATCACTAACACTCCCAGTTCATCAGTGAGGTTATCAGCAACTCTCCCAATTCATCAGTGAGCTATCATGATCACTCCCAGTTCATCATTCATTTTAACTCCAGCAGACCCATTTAATCAGTGAGTTAATCACTGACACTCCCTTTTAATCAGTGAGGTTATCAGCAACACTCCCAGATCATCAGTGAGTTTATTACCAACTCTCTAAGTTCATCAGTGAGTTCATCATCAGCAGTCCCATTTCATCAGAGAGTTCATCATCACCTGCGAGTTCAGCAGTGAAATTATCCCCATCTCCCAGTTTGCCAGAGGGCTTAAGACCAGCTCCCTGTTCATTAGTGAGTTCATCACTAACAATCCCAGTTCATCAGTGAGGTTATGAGCAACTCTCCCACTTCATCATTGAGTTAGCATGATCACTCCCAGTTCATCATTCAGTTTAACTCCAGCAGTCCCATTTAATCAGTGAGTTTATCACCAACACTCCCATTTAATCAGTGAGGTTATCACCAACACTCCCAGATCATCAGTGAGTTTATAACCAACTCTCTCAGTTAATCAGTGAGTTCATCACCAGCACTCCCATTACATCAGTGAGTTCATCACCACTTCCGTGTTCATCAGTGAAATTATCCCTATCTCCTACTTCGTCAGTGAGATTAAGACCAGCTCCCCGTCCATTAGTTAGTTTACCAACAGCTCTCGCAGTTTATTAGTGAGTTTATTTCTAACACTCCCAGTTCATCAATGAGTTTATCACCAACTATCCCACTTCATCAGTGCGTTTATCATGATGACTGCCAGTTCATTCTTCAGTTTAATACCAACCCTCCCATTTCATCAGAGAGATAATATCCAGCACTCCCATTTAATCAGTGATTTTATCACCAACACTCCTAGTTCATCAGTGATTTTATAACCAACTCCCAGTTCATCAGTGATTTTATCACCAGCTCCCAGTTCATAAGTGACTTTATCACTAATCCAAGTTCATCAGTGAGTTTATCATGATCACTCCCAGTTCATCATTCAGTTTAACTCCAGCACTCCGATCTCATCAGAGAGTTTATCAACAACACTCCCAGTTCATGAGTGATTTTATAACCAACACTCTCAGTGCATCAGTGAGTTCATCATCATCAGTCGCATTTCATCAGTGTGTTCATTACCACCTCCGAGTTCATCAGTGAAATTATCCCCATCTCCCAGTTCGTCAGTGAGATTATCAAAACTCTCTTTTCATTAGTGAGTTTATCATTAGCACTCCCAGTTCATTAGTGAGTTTATCCCAACACTCCCAGTTCATGAGTGAATTAATAACAAACTCCCCATTCATCAGTGAGTTTATCACCAACGCTACCACTTCATCACCAACTCCCAGTTCATAAGTGACTTTATCACCAACTCCCAGTTTATCAGTGATTCTATCACCAACTCTCCCACTTCATCACTGAGTTTATCATGATCCCTCCAACTTCATTAGTGAGTTTATCATGATCTCACCCAGTTCATCATTCAGTTTAACTCCAACCCTCCTATTTCATCAGAGTGATAATCTCCAGCATTCCCATTTAATCAGTGAGTGTATCACCAACACTCCCAGTTCATCAGTGAGTTTATCACCAACACCCCCAGTTCATCAGTGAATTTATCACCAACTCCCAGTTCATCAGTGAGTTTATCACAACTCCCAGTTCATCAGTGAGTTTATCATGATCCCTCCAACTTCATCAGTGCGTTTATCATGATCACTACCAGTTCATCATTCAGTTTAACTCCAACACGCCCATTTCATCTGAGAGATTATCTCCAGCAGTGACATTTAATCAGTGACCTTATCACCAACACTCCCAGTCATCAGTGAGTTTATCACCAATGCTCCAAGTTTATCACCAACTCCCATTTCATCAGAGTTTATCACCAACACTACTATTCAATCAGTGAGTTTATCACCGACACTACCAATTCATCAGTCAGTTTATCACCAATCCCACTTCATCTGTGAGTTTATCACCATTTCAGAGTTCATCAGTGAAATTATCCCCACCTCCCCGTTCATCAGAGAGTTTATCACCAACTCCCAGTTCATCAGTGAATTTATCACCAACTCTCTCACTTCAACAGTGATTTTATCATGATCACTCCCAGTCCATCATTCAGTTTAACTCCAACATGCACATTTCACCAGAGAGTTAAGCATGAACAGTCCCGTTTAATCAATGAGTATATCACCAACACTCCCCGTTCATCAGTGAGTTAATCACCAACTCCCAGTTCATCAGTGACTTTATCAACAATCACAGTTGATCGGTGCGTTTATCACCAACTCTCCTACTTCAACAGTGATATTATCATGATCTCTCTCAGTTCATCATGCAGTTTAACTCCAACACTCCCATTTCATCTGAGAGTTTATCACCAACACTCATTCAATCAGCGAGTTTATCACCGACACTACCAAATCATCAGTCAGTTTATAACCAACACTCTCAGTTCATCAGTGAGTTCATCACTAGCAGTCCCATTTCATCAGTGAGTTCATCACCACTTCAGAGCTTATCAGTGAAATTATCCCCATCTCCCCGTTCTTCAGTGAGTTTATCACCAACTCCCAGTTCATCAGTGAATTTATCACCAACTCTCCGACTTCAACAGTGATTTTATCATGATCACTCCCAGTTCATCATTCAGTTTAACTCCAACACTCCCATTTCATCAGAGAGTTTATCACAACCTACCAGATCATCAGTGAGTTTATCACTAACTCCCAGTTCACCAGTGAGTTTATCATCAACACTACTATTCAATCAGTGAGTTTATCACCGACACTACCAAATCATCAGTCAGTTTATAACCAACACTCTCAGTTCATCAGTGAGTTCATCACCACTTCAGAGTTCATCAGTGAAATTCTCCCCATCTCCCAGTTCATCAGTGAGTTTATAACAAACTCTCCCACTTCAACAGTGATGTTATCATGATCACTCTGAGTTCATCATTCAGTTTAACTCCAACACTCCCTTTTCATCAGAGAGTTTATCACAACCTACCAGATCATCAGTGAGTTTATCACTAACTCCCAGTTCACCAGTGAGTTTATCACCAACACTCTTAATTCATCGATGAGTTTATCACCAACTCCCATTTCATCAGAGAGTTTATCACCAACACTACTATTCAATCACCGAGTTTATCACTGACACTACCAAATCATCAGTCAGTTTATCACCAACATTCTTGATTCATCGGTGAGTTTATAACCAACTCCCAGTTCATCAGTGAATTTATCACCAAATCTCCCAATTCATCAGCGAGTTATCCTGATCTCTCCTAGTCCATCATTGAGTTTAACTCCAGCAGTCCCATTTAATCAGTGAGTTAATCACCAACACTCCCTTTTAATCAGTGAGCTTATCACCAACACAACCATATCATCAGTGAGTTTATAACCAACTCTCTCAGTTCATCAGTGAGTTCACCACCAGCAGTCCCATTTCATCAGTGAGTTCAGCACCACCTCCGAGTTCAACAGTGAAATTATCCCCATCTCCCAGTTCGTCAGTGAGATTGAGGCCAGCTCCCTGTTCATTAGTGAGTTTATCACCAGCGCTCCTGGTTCATTAGTTAGTTTATCACTAACACTTCCACTTCATCAGTGAGTTTATTACAAACTCCCCATTCATCGGTGAGTTTATCACCAACACTCTGAGTTCATCAGTGAATTTTTCACGAACACCCACAGTTCAACAGTGGGTTTATCAACGTCACACAGTTCATCAGTCAGTGCATCACCAACTCCAAGTTCATCAGTGTGTTTACAACCAACTCCCAGTTCATAAGTGACTTTATCACAAACTCCCAGTTCATCAGTGAGGTTATCATCATCCCTCCAACTTCATCAGTGCGTTTATCATGATCACTACCAGTTCATCATTGAGGTTATCTCCAACACTCCCATTTCATCAGAGAGTTTTTCACCAACACTCCCATTTAATCAGTGAGTTTATCTCCGACACTCCCAAACCATCAGTCAGTTTATAACCAACATCTCAGTGCATCAGTGAGTTCATCATTAACAGTCGATTTCATCAGTGAGTTCATCACCACTTCAGAGTTCATCAGTGAAATTATCCCCATCTCCCAGCACGTCAGTGAGATTATCACCAACTCCCTGTTCATTAGTGAGTTTCCCACCAGCATTCCCAGTTCATTACTGAGTTTATCACCAACAATCCCAGTTCGTGGGTGAGTTTATAACAAACTCCCCATTCTTCAGTTAGTTTATCACCAAAACTCTTAGTTCCTCAGTGAGCTTTTCACAAAAAATCACAGTTCAACAGTGGGTTTATCCCGAACTCCCAGTTCATCAGTGAGTTAATCACCGACTCCCAGCTCACCAGTGACTTTATCAGCAATCCCAGTTCATCGGTACGTTTATCACCAACTCGCCTACTTCAACAGTGATATTATCATGATCTCTCTCAGTTCATCATTCAGTTTAACTCCAACACTCCCATTTCATCTGAGAGTTTATCACCAACACTCTCATTCAATCAGTGAGTTTACCACCGACACTACCAAATCATCAGTCAGTTTATAACCAACCCTCTTATTTCATCAGTGAGTTCATCACTAGCAGTCCCATTTCATCAGTGAGTTCATCACCACTTCAGAGCTCATCAGTAAAATTATCCCCATCTCCCCGTTCTTCAGTGAGTTTCTCACCAACTCCCATTTCATCAGTGAATTTATCACCAACTCTCCCACTTCAACAGTGATTTTATCATGATCACTCCCAGTTCATCATTCAGTTTAACTCCAACACTCCCTTTTCATCAGAGAGTTTATCACAACCTACCAGATCATCAGTGAGTTTATCACTAACTCCCAGTTCACCAGTGAGTTTATCACCAACATTCCCAGTTCATCAGTATGTTTATCAGGATCCCTCCAACTTAATCAGTGAGTTTTACATGATCACTCCCAGTCCATCATTCAGTTTAACTCCAACACTCCCATTTCATCAGAAAGATAATCACCAACACTCCGGTTTAAACAGTGAGTTTATCACCAACAACCCCAGTTCAACAGTGAGTTTATAACAAACACTCTCAGTTCATCAGTGAGTTTATCACAACCTACCAGATCATCAGTGAGTTTATCACTAACTCCCAGTTGACCAGTGAGTTTATCACCAACACTCTTCATTCATCGAGGAGTTTATCACCTACTCCCATTTCATCAGAGAGTTTATCACCAACACTACTATTCAAAAAGTGAGTTTATAACCGACACTACCAAATCAGCAGTCAGTTTATCACCAACATTCTTAATTCATCGGTGAGTTTATAACCAACTCCCAGTTCATCAGTGAATTTATCACCAACTCTCCCAATTCATCAGCGAGTTATCCTGATCTCTCCTAGTTCATCATTGAGTTTAACTCCAGCAATCCCATTTAATCAGTGAGTTAATCACCAACACTCCCTTTTAATCAGTGAGGTTATCACCAACACACCCATATTATCAGTGAGTTTATAACCATCTCTCTCAATTCATCAGTGAGCTCACCACCAGCAATCCCATTTCATCAGTGAGTTCAGCACCACCTCCGTGTTCATCAGTGAAATTATCCCCATCTCCCAGTTCGTCAGTCAGATTAAGACCAGCTCCCTGTCCATTAGTGAGTTTATCAACAGCTCTCGCAGTTTATACTTGAGTTTATTTCTAACACTCCCAGTTCATCAATGAGTTTATCACCAACTATCCCACATCATCAGTGAGTTTATCATGATCACTCCCAGTTCATTATTCAGTTTAATACCAACCCTCCCATTTCATCAGAGAGATAATCTCCAGCACTCCCATTTAATCAGTGATTTTATCACCAACACTCCCAGTTCATCAGTGATTTTATCACCAACTCCCAGTTCATCAGTGATTTTATCACCAACTCCCAGTTCATAAGTGACTTTATCACTAATCCCAGTTCATCAGTGAGTTTATCATGATCCCTCCAACTCCATCAGTAAGTTTATCATGATCACTCCCAGTTCATCATTCAGTTTAACTCCAGCACTCCGATCTCATCAGAGAGTTTATCAACAACACTCCCAGTTCATGAGTGATTTTATAACCAACACTCTCAGTGCATCAGTGAGTTCATCATCATCAGTCGCATTTCATCAGTGTGTTCATTACCACCTCCGAGTTCATCAGTGAAATTATCCCCATCTCCCAGTTCGTCAGTGAGATTATCAAAACTCTCTTTTCATTAGTGAGTTTATCATCAGCACTCCCAGTTCATTAGTGAGTCTATCCCAACACTTCCAGTTCATGAGTGAGTTAATAACAAACTCCCCATTCATCAGTGAGTTTATCACCAACGCTACCACTTCATCACCAACTCCCAGTTCATAAGTGACTTTATCACCAACTCCCAGTTTATCAGTGATTCTATCACCAAATCTCCCTCTTCATCACTGAGTTTATCATGATCCCTCCAACTTCATTAGTGAGTTTATCATGATCTCACCCAGTTCATCATTCAGTTTAACTCCAACCCTCCCATTTCATCAGAGTGATAATCTCCAGCATTCCCATTTAATCAGTGAGTTTATCACCAACACTCCCAGTTCATCAGTGAGTTTATCACCAATACCCCCAGTTCATCAGTGAATTTATCACCAACTCCCAGTTCATCAGTGAGTTTATCACGACTCCCAGTTCATCAGTGAGTTTATCATGATCCCTCCAACTTCATCAGTGCGTTTATCATGATCACTACCAGTTCATCATTCAGTTTAACTCCAACACGCCCATTTCATCTGAGAGATTATCTCCAGCATTGACATTTAATCAGTGACCTTATCACCAACACTCCCAGTCATCAGTGAGTTTATCACCAATGCTCCCAGTTTATCACCAACACCCATTTCATCAGAGAGTTTATCACCAACACTACTATTCAATCAGTGAGTTTATCACCGACACTACCAATTCATCAGTCAGTTTATCACCAATCCCACTTCATCTGTGAGTTTATCACCACTTCAGAGTTCATCAGTGAAATTATCCCCATCTCCCCGTTCATCAGTGAGTTTATCACCAACTCCCAGTTCATCAGTGAGTTTATCAACAACTCTCTCACTTCAACAGTGATTTTATCATGATCACTCCCAGTTCATCATTCAGTTTAACTCCAACACTCCCTTTTCATCAGAGAGTTTATCACAACCTACCAGATCATCAGTGAGTTTATCACTAACTCCCAGTTCACCAGTGAGTTTATCACCAACATTCCCAGTTCATCAGTATGTTTATCAGGATCCCTCCAACTTAATCAGTGAGTTTTTCATGATCACTCCCAGTCCATCATTCAGTTTAACTCCAACACTCCCATTTCATCAGAAAGATAATCACCAACACTCCGGTTTAAACAGTGAGTTTATCACCAACAACCCCAGTTCAACAGTGAGTTTATAACAAACACTCTCAGTTCATCAGTGAGTTTATCACAACCTACCAGATCATCAGTGAGTTTATCACTAACTCCCATTTGACCAGTGAGTTTATCACCAACATTCTTAATTTATCGATGAGTTTATCACCAACTCCCATTTCATCAGAGAGTTTATCACCAACACTACTATTCAATCACCGAGTTTATCACCGACACTACCAAATCAGCAGTCAGTTTATCACCAACATTCTTAATTCATCGGTGAGTTTATAACCAACTCCCAGTTCATCAGTGAATTTATCACCAACTCTCCCAATTCATCAGCGAGTTATCCTGATCTCTCCTAGTTCATCATTGAGTTTAACTCCAGCAATCCCATTTAATCAGTGAGTTAATCACCAACACTCCCTTTTAATCAGTGAGGTTATCACCAATACACCCATATTATCAGTGAGTTTATAACCAACTCTCTCAATTCATCAGTGAGCTCACCACCAGCAGTCCCATTTCATCAGTGAGTTCAGCACCACCTCTGAGTTCAACAGTGAAATTATCCCCATCTCCCAGTTCGTCAGTGAGATTGAGGCCAGCTCCCTGTTCATTAGTGAGTTTATCACCAGCACTCCTGGTTCATTAGTTAGTTTATCACTAACACTTCCACTTCATCAGTGAGTTTATTACAAACTCCCCATTCATCAGTGAGTTTATCACCAACATTCTTAGTTCATCAGTGAGTTTTTCATGAACACCCACAGTTCAACAGTGGGTTTAACACCGTCTCACAGTTCATCAGTCAGTTCATCACCAACTCCAAGTTCATCAGTGTGTTTATCACCAACTCCCAGTTCATAAGTGACTTTATCACCAACTCCCAGTTCATCAGTGAGTTTATCATGATCCCTTCAACTTCATCAGTGCGTTTATCCTGATCACTACCAGTTCATCATTGAGGTTATCTCCAACACTCCCATTTCATCAGAGAGTTTTTCACCAACACTCCCATTTAATCAGTGAGTTTATCTCCGACACTCCCAAATCATCAGTCAGTTTATAACCAACACTCTCAGTGCATCTGTGAGTTCAGCACCAGCAGTCCCATTTCATCAGTGAGTTCAGCACCACCTCTGAGTTCATCAGTGAAATTATCCCTATCTCCCAGTTCGTCAGTGAGATTAAGGACAGCTCCCTGTTCATTAATGAGTTTATCACCGGCACTCCCAGTTCATTAGTTAGTTTATCACAAACACTCCCACTTCATCAGTGAGTTTATTACAAACTCCTCAATCATCAGTGAGTTTATCACCAACACTCTTAGTTCATCAGTGAGTTTTTCACGAACACCCACAGGACAACAGTGGGTTTATCACCGTCTCACAGTTCATCAGTCAGTTCAGTATCAACTCCAAGTTCATCACTGTGTTTATCACCAACTCCCAGTTCATAAGTGACTTTATCAACAGCTCCCAGTTCATCAGTGAGTTTATCCTGATCCCTCCAACTTCATCATTGAGTTTATGATGATCATTCCCAGTTCAACATTCATTTGAACTCCAACACCCCCATTTCATCAGAGAGATAATCACCAACACTCCGGTTTAATCTGTGAGTTTATCACCAACACTCCCAGTTCAGCAGTGAGTTCATCACCAACACTCCCAATTCATCAGTGTGTTTATAAACAACACTCTCAGTCCATCAGGGTCTTTATCACCAACTTCCGCTTAGCAGTGATTTTATCACTAACTCCCAGTCCATCAGGGCCTTTATCACAAACACCCACAGTTCATCAGTGAGTTTATCACCAACTCCCAGTTCATCATTGAGTTTATGACCAACACTCCCAGTACATCCTTGAGTAAATCAGGATCCCTCCAACTTAAACAGTGAGATTTTCATGATCACTCCCAGTCCATCATTCAGTTTTACTCCAACAATCCCATTTCAGCAGAAAGATAATTACCAACATTCCGGTTTAATCAGTGGGTTTATCACCGACAACCCCAGTTCATGAGTGAGTTTATAACCAACATTCTCAGTGCATCAGTGAGATAATCACAACCTATCAGATCACCAGTGAGCTTATCACCAACACTCTTAATTCATCGATGAGTTTATCACCAACTCCCAGTTCATCAGTGAGGTTATCACCAACTCTCCCACTTCATCAGTGAGTTATCATGATCACTCCAGGTTCATCAGTGAGTTTATCATGATTACTCCCAATTCATCATTCAGCTGAACTCCAACATCCATTTCATCAGAGATAATCACCAACACTCCGTTTTAATCAGTGTGTTTATCACCAACAGCCCCAGTTCATGAGTGAGTTTATTACCAACATTCTCATTTCATCAGTGAGTTTATCACAAACTACCAGATCATCAGTGTTTTTATCACCAACTCTCGCTCCTCATCAGTGAGTTTATCAGGATCCCTCCAACTTTATCAGTGAGTTTATCAAGATCACTCCCAGTCCATCATTCAGTTTAACTCCAACACGCCCATTTCACCAGAGAGTTAAGCATCAACAGTCCCGTTCAATCAGTGAGTATATCACCAACAATCCCCCTTCATCAGTGAGTTAATCACCAACTCGCAGTTCATCAGTGACTTTATCAGCAATCACAGTTTATCACCAACTCTCCTACTTCAACAGAGATTTTATCATGATCACTCCCAGTTCATCATTCAGTCTAACTCCAACACTCCCATTTCATCAGAGCGTTTATCACCAATACTCTCATCCAATCAGAAAATTTATCACCGACACTACCAAATCATCAGTCAGTTTATAACCAACACTCTCAGTTCATCAGTGAGTTCATCACTAGCAGTCCCATTTCATCAGTGAGTTCATCACCACTTCAGAGTTCATCAGTGAAATTATCCCCATCTCCCCGTTCATCAGTGAATTTATCACCAACTCTCCCACTTCAACAGTGATTTTCGCATGATCACTCACAGTTCATCATTCAGTTTAACTCCAACACTCCCGTTTCATCAGAGAGTTTATCAAAACCTACCAGATCATCAGTGAGTTTATCACTAACTCCCAGTTAACCAGCGAGAATATCAGCAACACTCTTAGTTCATCGGTGAGTTTATCACCAACTCCCAATTCATCAGAGAGTTTATCACCAACACTCCCAGTACATCCGTGAGTTAATCAGGATCTCTCCAACTTAAACAGTGAGATTTTCATGATCACTCCCAGTCCATCATTCAGTTTTACTCCAACACTCCCATTTCATCAGAAAGATAATTACCAACATTCCGGTTTAATCAGTGAGTTTATCACCAACAACTCCAGTTCATGAGTGAGTATATAACCAACATTCTCAGTGCATCAGTGAGATAATCACAACATATCAGATCATCAGTGAGTTTATCACCAACACTCTTAATTCATTGGTGAGTTTATCACCAACACTCCCAGTTCATCAGTGAGGTTATCACCAACTCTCCAACTTCATCAGTGAGTTCATCATGATCATTCCAACTTCATCAGTGAGTTTATCATGATTACTCCCAGTTCATCATTCAGTTGAATTCTAACACCCATTTCATCAGAGAGATAATCACCAACACTGCGGTTTAATCAGTGAGTTTATCACCAACAGCCCCAGTTCATGAGTGAGTTTATAACCAACATTCTCAGTTCATCAGTGAGTTTATCACAACCTACCAGATCATCAGTGAGTTTATCACTAACTCCCAGTTCAGCAGTGAGTTTATCACCAACACTCTTAGTTCATCGGTTATTTTATCACCATCTCCCAGTTCATCAGTTTGTTTATCACCAACAATCCCAGTTCATCAGTGAGGTTATCACCAACTCTCCCTATTCTTCAGTGAGTAATCATGATCACTCCCAGTTCATCATTCAGTTTAACTCCAGCAGTCCCATTTAATCAGCGAGTTAATCACCAACACTCCCTTTTAATCAATGTGGTTATCAGCAACACTCCCAGATCATCAGTGAGTTTATAACCAACTCTCTCAGTTCATCAGTGAGTTCTCCACCAGCAGTCCCATTTCATTAGTGAGTTCATCACCACCTCCGAGTTCATCAGCGAAATTATCGCCTTCTCCCAGTTCGTCAGTGAGATTGAGGCCAGCTCCCGGTTCATTCGTGAGTTTATCACCAGCACTGCCATTTCATTAGTGAGTTTATCACGAACACTCCCAGTTTATCAGTGAGTTTATAACAAACTCTCCCACTTCATCAGTGATTTATCATGATCACTCCCAGTTCATCATTCAGTTTAACAGCAACGCTCCTGATTAATCAGTGATTTTATCACCAACACTCCCATTTAATCAATGAAGATATCACCAACACTTGCAGATCCTCATTGCACTTATAACCAGCTCTATCAGTTCATCAGTGAGTTCATCACCATCTCCGAGACGTTCACTGAAATTAATCCCATCTCCAAGTTCGTCAGTGAGATTAAGAGCAGCTCCCGGTTCAATTGTGAGTTTATCACCAGCACTCCCAGTTCATTAGTGAGTTTATCACTAACACTCCCACTTCATCAGTGAGTTTATAACAAACTCCCCATTCATCAGTGAGTTTATCACCAGCACTCTTAGCTCATCAGTTAGTTTTTCACGAACACCCACATTTCAACAGTGGGTTTATCACCATCTCGCAGGTCATCAGTCAGTCCATCAGCAACTCCAAGTTCATCAGTGTGTTTATCATCTAATCCCAGTTCATAAGTGACTTTATCACCAACTCCCAGTTCATCAGTGAGTTAATCACCAACTCTCCCACTTCATCAGTGAGTTTATCATGATCCCACCAACTTCTTCAGTTAGTTTATCATGATTACTCCCAGTCCATCATTCAGTTTAACTCCAACACGCCCATTTCACCAGAAAGTTCAGCATCAACAGTCCCGTTAATCAGTGATTATATCACCAACACTCCCCTTTCATTAGTGAGTTAATCACCAACTCCCAGTTCATCAGTGACCTTATCAGCAATCACAGTTCATCAGGGAGTTTATCAACAAGTCTCCTAATTCAACAGTGATTTTATCATGAGCACTCCCAGTTCATCATTCAGTTTAACACCAACACTCCCATTTCATCAGAGTTTATCACCAATACTCACATTCAATCAGTGAATTTATCACCGACACTACCAAATCATCAGTCAGTTTATTACCAACACTCTCAGTTCATCAGTGAGTTCATCACTAGCAGTCCCATTTCATCAGTGAGTTCATCACCACTTCAGAGTTCATCAGTGAAATTATCCCCATCTCCCCGTTCATCAGTGACCTTATCTCCAACTCTCAGTTCATCAGTGAATTTATCACCAACTCTCCCACTTCAACAGTGATTTTATCATGATCAATCCCAGTTCATCATTCAGTTTAACTCCAATACTCCCATTTTATCAGAGAGTTTATCACAACCTACCAGATCATCAGTGAGTTTATAACTATATCCCAGTACACCAGTGAGTTTATCACCAACACTCTTAGTTCATCGGTGAGTTTATCACCAACTCCCATTTCATTAGTGAGTTTATCACCAACACTCCCAGTTCATCAGAGAGTTTATCAGGATCCCTCCAACTTTATCAGTGAGTTCATCATGATCATTCCCAGTCCATCATTCAGTTTAACTCCAACTCTCCCATTTCATCAGAAAGATAATCACCAACACTCCGGTTTAATCAGTGAGTTTATCACCAACACCCACAGTTCATGAGTGAGTTTATCACTAACACTCCCACTTCATCAGTGAGTGTATAACAAACTCCCCATTCATCAGTGAGTGTATCACCAGCACTCTTAGCTCATCAGTGAGTTTTTCACGAACACCCACATTTCAACAGTGGTTTTATCACCATCTCGCAGGTCATCAGTCAGTCCATCAGCAACTCCAAGATCATCAGTGTGTTTATCATCTACTCCCAGTTCATAAGTGACTTTATCACCAACTCCCAGTTCATCAGTGAGTTAATCACCAACTCTCCCACTTCATCAGTGAGTTTATCCTGATCCCTCCAACTTCATCATTGAGTTTATGATGATCACTCCCAGTTCATCATTCACTTGAACTCCAGCGCTCCCATTTCATCAGAGAGATAATCACCAACACTCCGGTTTAATCTGTGAGTTTATCACCCACACTCCCAGTTCAGCAGTGAGTTCATCACCAACACTCCCAATTCATCAGTGTGTTTATAAACAACACTCTCAGTCCATCAGTGCCTTTATCACAACTTCCAGCTTATCAGTGATTTTATCACTAACTCCCAGTCCATCAGGGCCTTTATCACCAACACCCACAGTTCATCAGTGAGTTTATCACCAAATCTCCCACTTCATCAGTGTGTTTATCTTGATCACTCCAAATTCATCAGTGAGTTTATCATGATCACTCCCAGTTCATCATTCAATTTAACTCCAATTCTCCCATATAATCAGTAACTTTATCCCCAAAACTCTTAGTTCCGCCGTGAGTTTTTCACGAAAACCCACAGTTCAACAGTGGGTCTGTCCCGAACTCCCAGTTCATCAGTGTTTTTATCACCAACTCTCGCTCCTCATCAGTGAGTTTGTCAGGATACCTCCAACATTATCAGTGAGTTTATCAAGATCACTCCCAGTCCATCGTTCAGTTTAACTCCAACATGCCCATTTCACCAGAGAGTTAAGCATCAACAGTCCCGTTTAATCAGTGAGTATATCACCAACACTACCCGTTCATCAGTGAGATGAGTTCATGAGTGAGTTTATAACCAACACTCAGTTCATCAGTGAGTTTATCACAACCTACCAGATCATCAGTGAGTTTATCACTAACTCCCATTTGACCAGTGAGTTTATCACCAACATTCTTAATTTATCGATGAGTTTATCACCAACTCCCATTTCATCAGAGAGTTTATCACCAACACTACTATTCAATCACCGAGTTTATCACCGACACTACCAAATCAGCAGTCAGTTTATCACCAACATTCTTAATTCATCCGTGAGTTTATAACCAACTCTCTGAGTTCATCAGTGAGTTCACCACCGTCAATCCCATTTCATCAGTGAGTTCAGCACCACCTCTGAGTTCATCAGTGAAATTATCCCTATCTCCCAGTTCGTCAGTGAGATTAAGGCCAGCTCCCTGTTCATTAGTGAGTTTATCACCAGCACTAACAGTTCATTAGTTACTTTATCACGAACACACCCCCATTTCATCAGTGCGTTTATTACAAACTCCCCATTCATCAGTGAGTTTATCACCAAAACTCTTAGTTCCTCAGTGAGTTTTTCACGAAAACCCACAGTTCAACAGTGGGTCTATCCCGAACTCCCAGTTCATCAGTGTTTTTATCACCAACTCTCGTTCCTCATCAGTGAGTTTATCAGGATCCCTCCAACTTTATCAGTGAGTTTATCAAGATCACTCCCAGTACATCGTTCAGTTTAACTCCAACGCACCCATTTCACCAGAGAGTTAAGCATCAACAGTCCCGTTTAATCAGTGAGTATATCACCAACAATCCCCATTCATCAGTGAGTTAATCACCAACTCGCAGTTCATCAGTGACTTTATCAGCAATCACAGCTCATCAGTGAGTTTATCACCAACTCTCCTACTTCAACAGAGATTTTATCATGATCACTCCCAGCTCATCATTCAGTTTAACTCCAACACTCCCATTTCATCAGAGAGTTTATCACCAACACTCTCATTCAATCAGTGAATTTATCACCGACACTACCAAATCATCAGTCAGTTTATAACCAACACTCTCAGTTCATCAGTGAGTTCATCACTAGCAGTCCCATTTCATCAGTGAGTTCATCACTACTTCAGAGTTCATCAGTGAAATTATCCCCATCTCCCCATTTATCAGTGAGTTTATCACCAACTCCCAGTTCATCTGTGTATTTATCACCAACTCTCGCAACTTCAACAGTGATTTTCTCATGATCACTCACAGTTCAAATTTCAGTTTTATTCCAACACTCCTGTTTCATCAGAAAGATAATTACCAACATTCCGGTTTAGTCAGTGAGTTTATCACCAACAACCCCAGTTCATGAGTGAGTTTATAACCAACATTCTCAGTGCATCAGTGAGATAATCACAACATATCAGATCATCAGTGAGTTTATCACCAACACTCTTAATTCATCGGTGAGTTTATCACCAACACTCCCAGTTCATCAGTGAGGTTATCACCAACTCTCCCACTTCATCAGTGAGTTTTCATGATTACTCCCAGTTCATGATTCAGTTGAACTCCAACATCCATTTCATCAGAGAGATAATCACCAACACTCGGGTTTAATCAGAGTGTTTATCACCAACAGCCCCAGTTCATGAGTGAGTTTATAACCAACATTCTCATTTCATCCGTGAGTTTAAAACAAACTACCAGATCATCAGTGAGTTTATCACTGACTCCCAGTTCACCAGTGAGTTTATCACCAGCACTCTTAGTTCATCGGTGAGTTTTTCACCAACTCCCCATTCATCAGTGTGTTTATCACCAACTCCCCGTTCATCAGTGACTTTATCAGGATCCCTCCAACTTTATTAGTGAGCTTATCATGATCATTCCCAGTCCATCATTCAGTTTAACTCCAACAGTCCCTTTTCATCCGAAAGATAATCACCAACACTCTGGTTTATTCAGTGGGTTTTTCACCAACACCCCCAGTTCATGAGTAAGTTTATAACCAACACTCTCAGTTCATCAACGATTTTATCTAAACCTACCAGATCATCAGTGAGATTATCACCAACTCTCGCACTTCATTAGTGAGTTCATCATGATCATTCCAACTTCATCAGTGAGTTTATCATGATTACTCCCAGTTCATCATTCAGTTGAATTCTAACACCCATTTCATCAGAGAGATAATCACCAACACTGCGGTTTAATCAGTGAGTTTATCACCAACAGCCCCAGTTCATGAGTGAGTTTATAACCAACATTCTCAGTTCATCAGTGAGTTTATCACAACCTACAGATCATCAGTGAGTTTATCACTAACTCCCAGTTCAGCAGTGAGTTTATCACCAACACTCTTAGTTCATCGGTGATTTTATCACCATCTCCCAGTTCATCAGTTTGTTTATCACCAACACTCCCAGTTCATCAGTGAGGTTATCACCAACTCTCCCAGTTCATCAGTGAGTAATCATGATCACTCCCAGTTCATCATTCAGTTTAACTCCAGCAGTCCCATTTAATCAGCGAGTTAATCACCAACACTCCCTTTTAATCAGTGAGGTTATCACCAACATCAGTGAGTTTATAACCAACTCTCTCAGTTCATCAGTGAGTTCTCCACCAGCAGTCCCATTTCATCAGTGAGTTCATCACCACCTCCGAGTTCATCAGCGAAATTATCGCCATCTCCCAGTTCGTCAGTGAGATTGAGGCCAGCTCCCTGTTCATTAGTGAGTTTATCACCAGCACTGCCATTTCATTAGTGAGTTTATCACGAACACTCCCAGTTCATCAGTGAGTTTAAAACAAACTCTCCCACTTCATCAGTGATTTATCATGATCACTCCCAATTCATCATTCAGTTTAACAGCAACACTCCTGATTAATCAGTGATTTTTATCACCAACACTCCCACTTAATCAATGAGGATATCACCAACACTTCCAGATCCTCATTGCATTTATAACCAGCTCTATCAGTTCATCAGTGAGTTCATCACCATCTCTGAGACGTTCACTGAAATTAATCCCATCTCCAATTTCGTCAGTGAGATTAAGAGCAGCTCCTGGTTCATTTGTGAGTTTATCACCAGCACTCCCAGTTCATTAGTGAGTTTATAACAAACTCCCCATTCATCAGTGAGTGTATCACCAGCACTCTTAGCTCATCAGTTAGTTTTTCACGAACACCCACATTTCAACAGTGGGTTTATCACCATCTCGCAGGTCATCAGTCAGTCCATCAGCAACTCCAAGTTCATCAGTGTGTTTATCATCTAATCCCAGTTCATAAGTGACTTTATCACCAACTCCCAGTTCATCAGTGAGTTAATCACCAACTCTCCCACTTCATCAGTGAGTTTATCATGATCCCTCCAACTTCATCATTGAGTTTATGATGATCACTCCCAGTTCATCATTCACTTGAACTCCAACACTCCCATTTCATCAGAGAGATAATCACCAACACTCCGGTTTAATCTGTGAGTTTATCACCCACACTCCCAGTTCAGCAGTGAGTTCATCACCAACACTCCCAATTCATCAGTGTGTTTATAAACAACACTCTCTGTCCATCAGTGTCTTTATCACAACTTCCAGCTTATCAGTGATTTTATCACTAACTCCCAGTCCATCAGGGCCTTTATCACCAACACCCACAGTTCATCAGTGAGTTTATCACCAACTCTCCCACTTCATCAGTGTGTTTATCTTGATCACTCCAAATTCATCAGTGAGTTTATCATGATCACTCCCATTTCATCATTCAATTTAACTCCAATTCTCCCATATAATCAGTAACTTTATCCCCAAAACTCTTAGTTCCTCAGTGAGTTTTCCACGAAAACCCACAGTTCAACAGTGGGTCTATCCCGAACGCCCAGTTCATCAGTGTTTTTATCACCAACTCTCGCTCCTCATCAGTGAGTTTGTCAGGATCCCTCCAACTTTATCAGAGAGTTTATCAAGATCACTCCCAGTCCATCGTTCAGTTTAACTCCAACATGCACATTTCACCAGAGCGTTAAGCATCAACAGTCCCGTTTAATCAGTGAGTATATCACCAACACTCTCCGTTCATCAGTGAGTTAATCAACAACTCACAGTTCATCAGGGACTTTATCAGCAATCACAGTTCATCAGTGAGTTTATCACCAACTCTCCTACTTCAACAGAGATTTTATCATGATCACTCCCAGTTCATCATTCAGTTTAACTCCAACAATCCCATTTCATCAGAGAGTTTATCACCAACACTCTCATTCAATCAGTGAATTTATCACCGACACTACCAAATCATCAGTCAGTTTATAACCAACACTCTCAGTTCATCAGTGAGTTCATCACTAGCAGTCCCATTTCATCAGTGAGTTCATCACCACTTCAGAGTTCATCAGTGAAATTATCCCCATCTCCCTGTTCATCAGTGAGTTTATCACTAACTCTCAGTTCATCAGTGAATTTATCACCAACTCTCCCACTTCAACAGTGATTTTCTCATGATCACTCACAGTTCATCATTCAGTTTAACTCCAACACTCCCGTTTCATCAGAGAGTTTATCACAACCTACCAGATCATCAGTGAGTTTATCACTAACTCCCAGTTCATCAGAGAGTTTAGCACCAACACTCCCAGTACATCCGTGAGTTAGTCAGGATCCCTCCAACTTAAACAATGAGATTTTCATGATCACTCCCAGTTCATCATTCAGTTTTACTCCAACACTCCCATTTCATCAGAAAGATAATTACCAACATTCCGGTTTAATCAGTGAGTTTATCACCAACAACCCCAGTTCATGAGTGAGTTTATAACCAACATTCTCAGTGCATCAGTGAGATAATCACAACCTATCAGATCATCAGTGAGTTTATCACTAACTCCCTGTTCACCAGTGAGTTTATCACCAACACTCGCAATTCATCGGTGAGTTTATCACCAACTCCCAGTGCATCAGTGAGGTTATCACTAACTCTCCCACTTCATCAGTGAGTTATCATGATCACTCACATTTCATCAGTGAGTTTATCATGATTACTCCCAGTTCATCATTCAGTTGAACTCCAACATCCATTTCATCAGAGAGATAATCACCAACACTCCAGTTTAATCAGTGTGTTTAACACCAACAGCCCCAGTTCATGAGTGAGTTTATAACCAACATTCTCATTTCATCAGTGAGTTTATCACAAACTTCCAGATCATCAGTGAGTTTATCACTGACTCCCAGTTCACCAGTGAGTTTATCAACAACACTCTTAGTTCATCAGTGAATTTTTCAACAACTCCCCGTTCCTCAATGTGTTTATCACCAACTCCCAGTTCATCAGTGACTTTATCAGGATCCCTCCAACTTTATTTTTGAGTTTATCATGATCATTCCCAGTCCATCATTCAGTTAAAAAACAACACTCACATTTCATCAGAAAGATAATCACCAACACCCCGGTTAAATCTGTGAGTTTATCACCAACAGCCCCAGCTCATGAGTGAGTTTATAACCAACACTCAGTTCATCAGTGACTTTATCAAAACCTACCAGATCATCAGTGAGTTTATCACTAACTCCCAGTTTTCCAGTGAGTTTATAACCAACACTCCCACTTCATCAGTGAGTTATCATGATCACTCCCAGTTCATCATTCAGTTTATCTCCAGCAGTCCCATTTAATCAGTGAGGGTATCACGAACACACCCATATCATCTGTGAGTTTATAACCAACTCTCTGAGTTCATCAGTGAGTTCACCACCAGCATTCCCATTTCATCAGTGAGTTCAGCACCACCTCTGAGTTCATCAGTGAAATTATCCCTATCTCCCAGTTCGTCAGTGAGATTAAGGCCAGCTCCCTGTTCATTAGTGAGTTTATCACCAGCACTACCAGTTCATTAGTTACTTTTTCACTAACACTCCCACTTCATCAATGAGTTTATTACAAACTCCCCATTCATCAGTGAGTTTTTCACGAACACCCGCCGTTCAACAGTGGGTTTATCACTGTTCATCAGTCAGTTCAGCACCAACTCCAAGTTCATCAGTGTGTTTATCACCAACTCCCAGTTCATAAGTGACTTTATCACCAGCTCCCAGTTCATCAGGGAGTTTATCACCAACTCTCCCACTTCATCAGTGAGTTTATCATAATCCCACCAACTTCTTCAGTTAGTTTATCATGATTACTCCCAGTCCATCATTCA
This sequence comes from Carcharodon carcharias, assembly GCF_017639515.1. Taxonomy (NCBI): domain Eukaryota; kingdom Metazoa; phylum Chordata; class Chondrichthyes; order Lamniformes; family Lamnidae; genus Carcharodon; species Carcharodon carcharias. The sequence continues at coordinate 68,487,983 of NC_054475.1, forward strand.
GTTTAGCTCCAACACGCCCATTTCACCAGAAAGTTCAGCATCAACAGTCCCGTTTAATCAGTGAGTTAATCACCAACTCCCAGTTCATCAGTGACCTTATCAGCAATCACAGTTCATCAGGGAGTTTATCAACAAGTCTCCTAATTCAACAGTGATTTTATCATGAGCACTCCCAGTTCATTATTCAGTTTAACACCAACACTCCCATTTCATCAGAGAGTTTATCACCAACACTCCTATTCAATCAGTGAGTTTATCACCGACACTACCAAATCATCAGTCAGTTTATTACCAACACTCTCAGTTCATCAGTGAGTTCATCACTAGCAGTCCCATTTCATCAGTGAGTTCATCACCACTTCAGAGTTCATCAGTGAAATTATCCCCATCTCCCCGTTCATCAGTGACTTTATCACCAACTCTCAGTTCATCAGTGAATTTATCACCAACTCTCCCACTTCAACAGTGATTTTATCATGATCAATCCCAGTTCATCATTCAGTTTAACTCCAATACTCCCATTTTATCAGAGAGTTTATCACAACCTACCAGATCATCAGTGAGTTTATAGCTAAATCCCAGTACACCAGTGAGTTTATCACCAACACTCTTAGTTCATCGGTGAGTTTATCACCAACTCCCATTTCATCAGTGAGTTTATCACCAACACCCCCAGTTCATGAGTGAGTTTATAACCAACACTCTCAGTTCATCAGTGAGTTTTTCAAAACCTACCAGATAATCAGTGAGTTTATCACCAACTCCCGCACTTCATCACTGAGTTTATCATGATCCCTCCAACTTCATCAGTGAGTTTATCATGATTCCTCCCATTTCATGATTCAGTTGAACTCCAACTCCCATTTCATCAGAGAGATAATCACCAACACTGCGCTTTAATCAGTGAGTTTATCACCAACAGCCCCAGTTCATGAGTGAGTTTATAACCAACATTCTCAGTTCATCAGTGAGTTTATCACAACCTACCAGATCATCAGTGAGTTTATCACTAACTGCCAGCTCACCAGAGAATTTATCACCAACACTCTTAGTTCATCGGTCATTTTATCACGATCTCCCCGTTCATCACTGAGTTTATCACCAACACTCCCAGTTCATCAGTGAGTTTATAACCAACTCTCTCAGATCATCAGTGAGTTCACCACCAGCAGTCCCATTTCATCAGTGAGTTCATTACCACCTCCAAGTTCATCAGTGAAATTATCGCCATCTCCCAGTTCGTCAGTGAGATTAAGGCAAGCTCCCTGTTCATTAGTGAGATTATCACCAGCACTCCCAGTTCATTAGTGAGTTTATCACTAACACTCCCACTTCATCAGTGAGTTCATAACAAACTCTCCCACTTCATCAGTGAGTGTATCACCAACACTCTTAGTTCATCAGTGATTTTTTCACGAACACCCACATTTCAGCAGTGGGTTTATCACCATCTCGCAGTTCATCAGTCAGTCCATCACCAACTCCAAGTTCATCAGTGTGTTTATCACCAACTCCCAGTTCATAAGTGACTTTATCACCAACTCCCAGTTCATCAGTGAGTTAATCACCAACTCGTCCACTTCATCAGTGAGTTTATCCTGATCCCTCCAACTTCATCATTGAGTTTATTATGATCACTCCCAGTTCATTATTCATTTTAACTTCAACACTCCCATTTCATCAGAGAGATAATCACCAACACTCCGGTTTAATCTGTGAGTTTATTACCCACACTCCCAGTTCATCAGTGAGTTCATCACCAACACTCCCAATTCATCAGTGTGTTTATAGCCAAAACTCTCAGTCCATCAGTGTCTTTATCACCAACTGCCAGCTTATCAGTGATTTTATCACTAACTCCCAGTCCATCAGGGCCTTTATCACCAACACCAACAGTTCATCAGTGAGTTTATCACCAACTCTCCCACTTCATCAGTGTGTTTATCTTGATCACTCCAAGTTCATCAGTGAGTTTATCATGATCACTCCCAGTTCACCATTCAATTTAACTCCAATTCACCCATATAATCAGTGAATTTATCCCCAAAACTCTTAGTTCCTCAGTGAGTTTTTCACGAAAACCCAAAGTTCAACAATGGGTTTATCCCGAACTCCCAGTTCATCAGTGATTTTATCACCAACTCTCGCTCCTCATCAGTGAGTTTGTCAGGATCCCTCCAACTTTATCAGTGAATTTATCATGTTCACTCCCAGTCCATCGTTCAGTTTAACTCCAACACGCCCACTTCACCAGAGAGTTAAGCATCAACAGTCCTGTTTAATCGGTGAGTGTATCACCAACACTCTCCTTTCATCAGTGAGTTAATCACCAACTCCCAGTTCATCAGTGACTTTATCAGCAACCACAGTTCATCAGTGAGTTCATCACTAGCAGTCCCATTTCATCAGTGAGTTCATCACCAACTCCCAGCTCATCAGTGAATTTGTCACCAACTCCCAACTTCAACAGTGATTTTCTCATGATGACTCCCAGTTCATCATTCAGTTTAACTCCAACACTCCCGTTTCATCAGAGTGTTTATCACAACCTGCCAGATCATCAGTGAGTTTATCACTAACTCCCAGTTCACCAGTGAGTTTATCACCAACTCCCAGTTCATCAGTGATTTATCACCAACTCTCCACTTCAGCAGTGATTTTCTCATGATCACTCCGAGTTCATCATTCAGTTTAACTCCAACACTCCCATTTCATCAGAGAGTTTATCACAACCTGCCAGATCATCAGTGAGTTTATCACTAACTCCCAGTTCACCAGTGAGTTTATCACCAACACTCTTAGTTCATCGGTGAGTTTATCACCAACTCCCATTTCATCAGAGAGTTTATCACCAACACTCCCATTCAATCAGTGAATTTATCACCGACACTTCCAAATCATCAGTCAGTTTATAATCAACACTCTCAGTTCATCAGTGAGTTCATCACTAGCAGTCCCACTTCATCAGTGAGTTCATCACCACTTCAGCGTTCATCAGTGAAATTATCCCCATCTCCCCGTTCATCAGTGAATTTATCACCTACTCCCAGTTCATCATTGAATTTATCACCAACTTTCCAACTTCAACAGTGATTTTATCATGATCACTCCCAGTTCATTATTCAATTTAACTCCAACAGTCCCGTTTCATCAGAGTTTATCGCAACCTACCAGATCATCAGTGAGTTTATCACTAACTCCCAGTTCACCAGTGAGTTTATCACCAACACTCTTAGTTCATCAGTGAGTTTATCACCAACTCCCTGCTCATCCGTGAGTTTATCACCAACACTCCCAGTACATCCGTGAGTTTATCAGGATCCCTCTAAACTAAACAGTGAGATTTTCATGATCACTCCCAGTCCATCATTCAGTTTTACTCCAACACTCCCATTTCATCAGAAAGATAATTACCAACATTCCGGTTTAATCAGTGAGTTTATCACCAACAACCCCAGTACATGAGTGAGTTTATAACCAACATTCTCTGTGCATCAGTGAGATAATCGCAACCTCTCATATCATCAGTGAGTTTATCACTAACACCCTGTTCACCAGTGAGTTTATCACCAACACTCTTAATTCATCGGTGAGTTTATCACCAACTCCCAGTTCATCAGTGATTTATCATGATCACTCCCAGTTCATCAATGAGTTTATCATGATTACTCCCAGTTCATCATTCAGTTGAACTCCAACATCCATTTCATCAGAGAGATAATCACCAACACTCCGGTTTAATCAGTGAGTTTATCATCAACAGCCCCAGTTCATGAGTGAGATTATAACCAACATTCTCAGTTCAGCAGTGAGTTTATCACAAACTACCAGATCATCAGTGAGTTTATCACTAACTCCCAGTTCACCAGTGAGTTGATCACCAAAACTCATCGGTGAGTTTTTCACCAACTCCCCGTTCATCAGTGAATTTATCACCAACTCCCAATTCATCAGTGACTTTATCACCAACTCTCCCACTTCAACAGTGATTTTATCATGATCACTCCCAGTTCATCATTCAGTTTAACTCCAACACTCCCATTTCATCAGAGAGTTTATCACAACTTACCAGATCATCAGTGAGTTTATCACTAACTCCCAGTTCACCAGTAAGTTTATCACCAACACTCTTAGTTCATCGGTGAGTTTATCACCAACTCCAAGTTCATCCGTGTGTTTATCACCAACTCCCAGTTCATAACTGACTTTATCACCAGCTCCCAGTTCATCAGTGAGTTTATCACCAACTCTCCCACTTCATCAATGATTTTATCATGATCCCTCCAACTTCATCAGTTAGTTTATCATGATTACTCCTATTTCTTCATTCAGTTGAACTACAACACTCCCATTTCATCTGAGAGATAATCACCAACACTCCGGTTTAATCAGTGAGTTTATCACCAACACTCCCCTTTCGTGAGTGAGATAATAAGCAACACTACCAGTTCATCAGTGAGTTTATCACCAACTATCCCACTTCATCAGTGAGATAATCAGCAACACTCCCAGTTCATCAGTGAGTTTATCAGGATCCCTCCAACTTTATCAGTGAGATTATCATGATAATTCCCAGTCCATCATTCAGTTTAACTCCAACACTCCCATTTCATCAGAAAGATATTCACCAACACTCCGGTTAATCAGTGAGTTCATCACCAACACTCCCAGTTCATCAGTGAGATAATCAGCAAAACTCCCAGTTCATGAGTGAGTTTATAACCAACACTTTCAGTTCATCAGTGAGTTTATCAAAACCTGCCAGATCATCAGTGAGTTTATCACTAACTCCCAGTTCACCAGTGAGTTTATCACCAACACTCTTAATTCATTGGTGAGTTTATCACCAATTCCCAGTTCATCAGTGAGGTTATCACCAACTCTCCCACTTCATCCGTGAGATATCATGATCACTCCCAGTTCATCATTTAGTTTATCTCCAGCAGTCCCATTTAATCAGTGAGTTAATCACCAACACTCCCTTTTAATCAGTGAGGTTAACACCAAGACACCCATATCATCATTGAGTTTATAACCAACTCTCTCAGTTCATCAGTGAGTTCACCACCAGCAGTCCCATTTTATCAGTGAGTTCAGCACCACCTCCGAGTTCATCAGTGAAATTATCCCCATTTCCCAGTTCTTCAGTGAGACTAAGGCAAGCTCCCTGTTCATTGGTGAGTTTATCACTAACACTCCCACTTCATCAATGAGTTTATAACAAACTCCCCATTCATCAGTGAGTTTATCACCAACACTCTTAGTTCATCAGTGAGTTTTTCATGAACACCCACAGTTCAACATTGGGTTTATCACCGTCTCGCAGTTCATCAGTCAGTTCATCACCAACTCCCAGTTCATAAATCCAACCCTCCCATTTCATCAGACAGATAATCTCCCGCACTCCCAATTAATCAGTGATTTTATCACCAACACTTCATGTTCATCAGGACTTTATCACCAACACTCCCAGTTCATCAATGACTTTATCACCAACTCCCAGTTCATCAGTGAGTTTATCACCAACTCTCCCAACTTCATCTGTGAGTTTATCATGATCCCTCCAACATCATCAGTGAGTTTATCCTGATTACTCCCAGTTCATCATTCAATTGAACTCCAACATCCATTTCATCAGAGAGATAATCACCAACACTCCAGTTAAATAAGTGAGTTTATCACCAACACCCCCAGTTCATGAGTGAGTTTATAACCAACATTCTCAGTTCATCAGTGAGTTTATCATCACCTCCCAGATCATCAGTGAGTTTATCACTAACTCCCAGTTCACCAGTGAGTTTATCACCAACACACCCATATCATCAGTGAGTTTATAACCAATTCTCTCAGTTCATCAGTGAGTTCACCACCAGCAGTCCCATTTCATCAGTGAGTTCAGCACCACCTCCGTGTTCATCCGTGAAATTATCCCCATTTCCCAGCTCGTCAGTGAGATTAATGCCAGCTCCCTGTTCATTGGTGAGTTTATCACCAGCACTCCCAGTTCATTAGTGAGTTTATCACTAACACTCCCACTTCATCAGCGAGTTTATAACAAACACCCCATTCATCAGTGAGTTTATCACCAAAACTCTTAGTTCATCAGTGTGTTTTTCACGAACACCCACAGTTCAACAGTGGGTTTATCACCGTCTCGCAGTTCATCAGTCAGTTCATCACCAACTCCAAGTTCATCAGTGTGTTTATTAGCAACTCCCAGTGCATAAGTGACTTTATCTCCAACTATCCCACTTCATCAGTGAGTTTATCATGATCACTCCCAGTTCATCATTCAGTTTAACTCCAACCCTCCCATTTCGTCAGATAATCTCCCGCGCTCCCATTTAATCAGTGATTTTATCACCAACACTCCATGTTCATCAGGAGTTTATCACCAGCACTCCCAGTTCATCAGTGAGTTTATCACCAACTCCCAGTTCATCAGTGATTTTATTACCAACTCCCAGTACATAAGTGACTTTATCACCAACTCCCAGTTCATCAGTTTATCACCAACTCTCCCACTTCATCAGTGAGTTTATCATGATCCCTCCAACTTCATCAGTGAGTTTATCATGATTACTCCCAGTTCATCATTCAGTTGAACTCCAACATCCATTTCATCAGAGAGATAATCACCAACACTCCGGTTTAATCAGTGAGTTTATCACCAACAGCCCCAGTTCATGAGTGCGTTTATAACCAACATTCTCAGTTCATCAGTGAGTTTATCACAACCTACCAGATCACCAGTGAGTTTATCACTAACTCCCAGTTCACCAGTGAGTTTATCACCAAAACTCTGATTTCATCGGTGAGTTTATCACCAACTCCCAGTTCATCAGTGAGTTTATCACCAACACTCCCAGTTCATCAGTGAGGTTATCACCAACTCTCCCACTTCATCAGTGAGTTATCATGATCACTCCCAGTTCATCATTCAGTTTAACTCCAGCAGTCCCATTTAATCAGTGAGTTAATCATCAACACTCCCTTACAATCAGTGAGGTTATCACCAACTCTCCCACTTCATCAGTGAGTTATCATGATCACTCCCAGTTCATCATTCAGTTTAACACCAACACTCCCATTTAATCAGTGAGTTTATCACCGACACTTCCAGATCATCATTGCGTTTATAATCAACTCTCTCATTTCATCAGTGAGTTCATCACCATCTCCGAGACAATCAGTGAAATTAACCCCATCTCCCAGTTCGTCAGTGAGATTAAGACCAGCTCCCGGTTCATTTGTGAGATTTTTCTCCAGCCCTCCCAGTTCATTAGTGAGTTTATCACTAACACTCCCACTTCATCAGTGAGTTTATAACAAACTCCCCATTCATCAGTGAGTGTATCACCAACACTCTTAGTTTATCATTGAGTTTTTCACGAACACCCACAGTTCAACAGTGGGTTTATCACCATCTCGCAGTTCATCAGTCAGTTCTTCACCAACTTCAAGTTCATCAGTGTGTTTATCACCAACTCCCAGTTCATCAGTGAGTTAATCACCAACTCGCCCACTTCATCAATGAGTTTATCTTGATCACTCCAACTGCATCAGTGAGTTTATCATGATCACTCACAGTTCATCGTTCAGTTTATCTCCAATTCTCCCATTTCATCAGAGTGTTTATCACCAACACTCCCATTTAATCAGTGATTTTATCACCAACACTCCCAGTTCATCAGTGAGTTAATCACCAACTCCCAGTTCATCAGTGAGCTTATCACCAACTCCCAGTTCTTAAGTGACTTTATCAGCAATCCCAGTTTATCAGTGAGTTTATCAGCAACACTGCCAATTCATCAGTGAGTTTATCACCAACACTGCCAGTTCATCAGTGAGTTTATCACCAACTCTCCCACTTCATCAGTGCATTTATCATGATCACTCCCAGTTCATCATTCAGTTTAACTCCAACACTCCCATTTCATCAATGAGTTTATCACCAACACTCCCTGATCATCAGTGAGTTTATCACGCAACAATCCCAGTTCATCTGTGAGTTTATAACCAACATTTTCAGTTCATCAGTGAGTTTATCACCAGCAGTCCCAGTTCATCAGTGTGTTTATCAACACCTCCGAGGTCATCAGTGGAATTATCCGCATCTCCCAGTTCGTCAGTGAGATTATCACCAACTCCCTATTCATTAGTTAGGTTATCACCAGCACTCCCAGTTCATTAGTGAGTTTATCACCAAACCTCCCAGTTCAAGAGTGAGGCTATAACAAACTCCCCATTCATCAGTGAGTTTATCATCAATACTCCCAATTCATGAGTGAGTTTATCACAATCTCCCCATTCATCAGTGAGTTTAACACCACCTCTGAGTTCATCAGTGAGATTATCCCCAACTCCCAGTTCATCAGTGAGTTGATCACCATCTCCCTTTTCATCAGTCTGTGTTTGTCACCAGCTCTCAGTTCATCAGTGAGTTTATCACCATCACTTCCAGTTCATCAGTGAGTTTATCACCAACTCTCTCACTTCATCAAGGAGTTTATCTTGATCACTTGCAGTTCATCATTCAGTTTAACTCCAAAACTCCCATTTAAACTGTGAGTTTATCACCAACTCTCCCTGTTCATCAGTGAGTTCATCAACAACACTCCCAGTTCATCAGTGAGTTTATAACCAACACTCTCAGTTCATCAGTGAGTTCATCACCATCAGTCCCACTTCATCAGTGAGTTTATAACCACATCTGAGTTCATCAGTTAAATTATCCCCATCTCCCATTTCGTCAGTGAGATAATCCCCAACTACCTGTTCATTAGTGAGTTTCTCACCAGCACTCCCATTTCATCATTGCATTTACCACGAACACTCACAGTTTATCAGTGAGTTTATCACAAACACCCCATTCATCAGTGAGTTTAACTCCACCTCTGAGTGCATCAGTGAGATTATCCACAACTCCTGGTCCATCAGTGAGTTGATCACAATCTCCCAGCTCATTAGTGAGTTTATCACCAATGTTCCCATTTCTTCAGTGCATTTATCACCAACTCTGTTAGTTCATCGGTGAGTTTTTCACGAACACTCACAGTTCAACAGTGGGTTTGTCACCAACTAGCAGTTAATCAGTGAGTTTATCACCAACTCCCAGTTCATCATTGAGTTTATCGCCAACTTGCCCACTTCATCAGTAAGTTTATCATGATCACCCCAACTTCATCCTTGAGTTTATCATGATCACTCCTAGTTCTTCATTCAGTTTATCTCCAATACTCCCATTTCATCAGAGTGTTTATCACCAACACTCCAATCTAATCACTGAGTTTGTCACCAACACTCACAGTTCATCAGTGAATTTATCACCAACTCCCAGTTCATCATTGAGTTTATCACCAACACTCCCTGTTCATCAGTGAGTTTATCACCAACTCCCAGTTCATCAGTGAGTTCATCACCAGCAGTCCCAGTTCATCAGTGAGTGTATCACCACATCCGAGTTCATCAGTTATTATCACAACACCCCCAGCCCATCAGTGAGTTTATCAAAACTCACAGTTCATTCAGTTTAACTCGAACACTCACATTTTGTCAGAGAGTTTTTCACCAACACTACCATTTAATCAGTGAGTTTATCACCAACTCTCCCAGATCTTCAGTGAGTTTATCACCAACATTCCCAGTTCATCAGTGAGTTTATAAACAACACTCGCAGTTCATCAGTGTGTTTATCACGAACTCTTCCACATCATCAGTGTGTTTATCACCACCTCCGAGTTCATCAGTGAAATTATCCCCATCTCCCATTTCGTTAGTGAGATTATCTTTAACTCCCTGTTCATTATTTAGATAATCACCAGCACTCCCAGTTCATCAGTGTGTTTATCACGAACACTCCCAATTCATCAGTGAGTTTTGATGATCACTCCCAGTTCATCATTCAGTTTAACTCCAACACTCTCATTTAATCAGTGAGTTTATTACCAACATTCCCAGTTCATCTGTGAGTTTATCGCCAAAACTCCCAGTTCATCAGTGTGTTTATAAACAACATGCTCAGTTCATCAGTGAATTTATCACCAACTACCAGCTCATCAGTGAGTTTATCACTAATTCCCAGTTCATCAGTGAGTTAATCTGCATCTCTCCCACTTCATCAATGCCTTTATCATGATCACTCCAACTTCATCATAGAGTTTATCATGATCACTCCCAGTTAATCATTCAGTTGAACTCCAAAGCTCGCATTTCATCAGAGATTTTAACATCAACACTCCCATTTAATCAATGAGTTTATCAACAACACTCCCAGTTCATCAGTGAGATTATCACTATATCCCAGTTCATAAGCGCCTTTATCACCAATCCCCCTTCATCAGTGAGATTATCCCCAACTCCCAGTTCATCAGTGAGTTGAGCACCATCTCCCTGTTCATCGGTGAGTTTATCACCATTACTCCCAGTTCATCAGTGCGTTTATCAGGAACACTCTTAGTTCATCAGTGAGTTTTTCACAAACACTCACAGTTCAACAGAGGGTTTTTAACTAACTCCCAGTTCATCAGCGAGTTTATCAACAACACTCCCAGTACATCAGTGAGTTTATCATCAACTATCCCACTTCATCAGTGAGTTTATCATGATCACCCCCAGTTCATTCAGTTTAATGTCAACAATCCCATTTGGTCAGAGAGATTTACACCAACACTCCCATTTAGTCAGTGAGTCTATCACCAACATTCCCAATTCATCAGTGAGTTTATAACAAATATTCCAAGTTCATCAGTGAGTTTATCATGATCACCCCCAGTTCATCCAGTTTAACTCTAACAATGCCATTTGTTCAGAGAGTTTTATACCAACACTCCCATTTCATCAGAGGGACTGTCACTGAATCCCTGTTCATTAGTGAGTTTATCACCAGCACTCCCACATCATCAGTGAGTTTATCACCCCCTCCGAGTTCATCAGTGAAATTATCCGCATCTCCCATTTCGTTAGTGAGATTATCTTTAACTCCCTGTTCATTATTTAGATAATCACCAGCACTCCCAATTCATCTGTGCGTTTATCACTAACAATCCCAGTTCATAAGAGAGTTTATCACAATTTCCCCATTCATCAGTGAGTTTAACACCACCTCCGAGTTCATCCGTGAGATTATCCCCAACTCCCAGTTCATCAGTGAGTTTATCACCAACTCTCCCACTTCATCAGGGAGTTTATCATGATCACTCCAAGTTCATCATTCAGTATAACTCCAACACTCCCATTTAATCTGTGGGTTTATCACCAACTCTCCCTGACCATCAGTGATTTCATCAACAACGCTCCCAGTGAGATTACCCCAACTCTCAGTTCATCAGTGAGTTGATCACCATCTCCCTGTTCATCAGTGAGTTTATCACCATTACTCCCAGTTCATCAGTTATTTATGATGAACACTCACAGTTCATCAATGAGTTTATCATGAACGCTCACAGTTCAACAGTGCGTTTATCAGCAGCACTCTTAGTTCATCAGTGAGGATTTCACGAACACTCCCAGTTCAACAATGTGTTTGTCACCAACTCACAGTTAATCAGTGAGTTTATCACCAACTCCCAGTTCATAATTGAGTTTATCATCAACTTCCAGTTTCTCAGTGAGTTTATCACCAACACTCCCAGTTCATCACTGAGTTTTCATGATCACTCCCAGTTCATCATTCAGTTTAACTCCAACACTCTCATTTAATCAGTGAGTTTATTACCAACACTCCCAGTTCATCTGTGAGTTTATCGCCAACACTCCCAGTTCATCAGTATGTTTATAAACAACACGCTCAGTTCATCAGTGAATTTATCACCAACTACCAGCTCATCAGTGAGTTTATTACTAATTCCCAGTTCATCAGTGAGTTAATCTGCATCTCTCCCACTTCATCAGTGCCTTTATCATGACCACTCCAACTTCATCACTGAGTTTATCATGATCACTCCCAGTTAATCATTCAGTTGAACTCCAACGCTCCCATTTCATCAGAGATTTTAACACCAACACTCCCGTTTAATCAATGAGTTTATCAACAACTCTCCCAGTTCATCAGTGAGATTATCACTATATCCCAGTTCATAAGCGCCTTTATCACCAATCCCCCTTCATCAATGAGATTATCCCCAACTCCCAGTTCATCAGTGAGTTGATCACCATCTCCCCGTTCATCGGTGAATTTATCACCATTACTCCCAGTTCATCAGTGCGCTAATCAGGAACACTCTTAGTTCATCAGTGAGTTTTTCACAAACACTCACAGTTCAACAGAGGGTTTTTAACCAACTCCCAGTTCATCAGCGAGTTTATCACCAACACTCCCAGTACATCAGTGAGCTTATCATCAACTCTCCCACTTCATCAGTGAGTTTATCATGATCACCCCCAGTTCATTCAGTTTAATGTCAACACTCCCATTTGGTCAGAGAGATTTACACCAACGCTCCCATTTAATCAGTGAATTTGTCACCAACGTTGCCAGTTCATCAGTGAGTTTATAACAAATATTCCAAGTTCATCAGTGAGTTTATCATGATCACCCCCAGTTCATCAAGTTTAACTCCAACACTGCCATTTGGTCAGAGAATATTACACCAACACTCCCATTTCGGCAGTGGGATTAACACAGACTCCCTGTTCATTAGTATGTTTTTCACCAGCACTCCCAGTTCATCAATGCGTTTACCACCAACACTCCCAGATCATGAGTGAGTTTATCACAAACTCCCCATTCATCAGTGAGTTTAACATCACCTCCAAGTTCTTCAGTGAAACTATCCCCAACTCCCAGATCATCAGTGAGTTTATCATGAACACTCACAGTTCAACAGTGAGTTTATCACCAACACTCTTAGTTCATCAGTGAGTTTTTCACAAACACTCACAGTTCAACAGAGGGTTTGTCACCAACTCCAAGTTCATCAGCGATTTTATCACCAACACTCCCAGTTCATCAGTGAGTTTATCACCAACTCTCCCACTTCATCAGTGAGTTTATCATGATCACCCCCAGTTCATTCAGTTTAACTGCAACACTCCCAATTGGTCAGAGAGTTTTACAACAACACTCCCATTGAATAAGTGAGTTTATCACCAACTCTCCCCATTCATCAGTGAGTTTATCACCAACATTCCCAGTTCATCAGTGAGTTTATAACAAGTACTCCTAGTTCATCATTGAGTTTATCACCTACTCTCCCACCTCATCAGTGAGTTTATCATGATAACCCCCAGTTCATTCAGTTTAACTCCAATTCTCCCAGTTGGTCAGAGAGTTTTACACCAACACTTCCATTTAATCAGTGAGTTTATCACCAACTCTCCCGGATCTTCAGTGAGTTTATCACCAACTTTCCCAGTTCATCACTGAGTTTATAATTAACACTCCCAGTTCATCAATGAGTTTATCACCGACACTCCCATTTAATCATTGAGTTTATCACCAACTTTCCCAGATCATCAGTGAGTTTATCAACATATCCCCAACTCCCATTTCATCAGTGAGTTTATCACCAACTCCCAGTTCATAGGTGACTTTATCACCTACTCCCACTTCATCAGTGTGTTTATTACCAAAACTCCCAGTTCATCAGTGAGTTCTTCACCACCAGTGCCAGTTCATCAATCAGTTTATCAACATCTCCGAGTTCTTCAGTGAAATTATCCCCATCTCCCTGTTCATCAGTGTTTATCACCAACTCCCTGTTTATTAGTGAGTTTATCACCAACGCTCCCAGTTCATGAGTCAGTTTATTCCAACCTCCCCATTCATGAGTGAGATTAACACCACCTCCGAGTTCATCAGTGAGATTATCCCCTACTCCCAGTTCATTATTGAGTTGATCACGATCTCCCTGTTCATGAGTGAGTTTATGAACAATACTAGCAGTTCATCAGTGAGTTTTTCACGAACACTCACAGTTGAACAATGGGTTTGTCACCGTCTCCCATTTCAATAGTTAGTTAATCACCAATTCCCAGTTTATCAGTGAGTTTATCAGCAACTCCCAGTTTAAAAGAGAGTTTATCACCAACACTCCCGTTAATCAGTGAGTTTATCACCAACTAACAGTTCATTCAGGTTAACTCCAACACTCCCATTTTGTCAGAGAGTTTTCAACAACACTCCCATTTGATCAGTGAGTTTATCACCAACTCTCCCAGATCTTCAGTGAGTTTATCACCAACGTTCCCTGTTCATCAGTGAGTTTATAACCAAAACTAGCAGTTCATCAGTGTGTTTATCACCAACTCTCCCACATCATCATTTCGTTTATCACCACCTCCGAGTTCATTAGTGAAATTACCCCATTTCCCATTTCGTTAGTGAGATTATCTTTAACTCCCTGTTCATTATTTAGATAATCACCAGCACTCCCAATTCATCTGTGCGTTTATCACTAACAATCCCAGTTCATAAGAGAGTTTATCACAATTTCCCCATTCATCAGTGAGTTTAACACCACCTCCGAGTTCATCCGTGAGATTATCCCCAACTCCCAGTTCATCAGTGAGTTTATCACCATCTCCCAGTTCATCAGTGAGTTTATCACCGACTCTCTCACTTCATCAGGGAGTTTATCATGATCACTCCAAGTTCATCATTCAGTTTAACTCCAACACTCCCATTTAATCTGTGGGTTTATCACCAACTCTCCCTGACCATCAGCGAGTTCATCAACAACACTCCCAGTGAGATTATCCCCAACTCTCAGGTCATCAGTGTGTTGATCACCATCTCCCTGTTTATCAGTGAGTTTATCACCATTACTCCCAGTTCATCGGTTATTTATGATGAACACTCACATTTTATCAGTGAGTTTATCATGAACGCTCACAGTTCAACAGTGCGTTTATCAGCAGCACTCTTAGTTCATCAGTGAGGATTTCACGAACACTCCCAGTTCAACAATGTGTTTGTCACCAATTCACATTTAATCAGTGAGTTTATCAATAACTCCCAGTTCATAATTGAGTCTATCATCACCTTCCAGTTTCTCAGTGAGTTTATCACGAACACTCCCTGTTCATCAGTGACTTTATCACGAACTCTCCCATTTCATCAGTGAGTTTTCATGATCACTCCCAGTTCATCATTCAGTTTAACTCCAACACACTCAGTTAATCAGTGAGTTTATTACCAACACTCCCAGTTCATCTGTGAGTTTATCGCCAACATTCCCAGTTCATAAGTGTGTTTATAAACAACACACTCAGTTCATCAGTGAATTTATCACCAACTACCAGCTCATAAGTGAGGTTATCACTAATTCCCAGTTCATCAGTGAGTTAAACTCCATCTCTCCCACTTCATCAGTGCCTTTATCATGATCACTCCAACTTCATCTCAGAGTTTATCATGATCACTCCCAGTTAATCATTCAGTTGAACTCCAACGCTCCCATTTCATCAGAGATTTTAACACCAACACTCCCGTTTAATCAATGAGTTTATCAACAACTCTCCCAGTTCATCAGTGAGATTATCACTATATCCCAGTTCATAAGCGCCTTTATCACCAATCCCCCTTCATCAATGAGATTATCCCCAACTCCCAGTTCATCAGTGAGTTGATCACCATCTCCCTCTTCATCAGTGAATTTATCACCATTGCTCCCAGTTTATCAGTGCGCTTATCAGGAACACTCTTAGTTCATCAGTGAGTTTTTCACAAACACTCACAGTTCAACAGAGGGTTTTTAACCAACTCCCAGTTCATCAGCGAGTTTATCACCAACACTCACAGTACATCAGTGGGTTTATCATCAACTCTCCCACTTCATCAGTGACTTTATCATGATCACCCCCAGTTCATTCAGTCTAATGTCAACACTCCCATTTGGTCAGAGAGTTTTACACCAACACTCCCATTTAATCAGTGACTCTATCACCAACATTCCCAGGTCATCAGTGAGTTTATAACAAATATTCCAAGTTCATTAGTGAGTTTATCATGATCACCCCCAGTTCATCAAGTTTAACTCCAACACTGCCATTTGGTCAGAGAGTATTACACCAACACTCCCATTTCATCAGTGGGATTATCACCGACTCCCTGTTCATTAGAGTGTTTATCACCAGCACTCCCAGTTCATCAGTGAGTTTACCACCAATACTCCCAGTTCATGAGTGAGTTTATCACAAACTCCCCATTCATCAGTGAGTTTAACATCACCTCCAAGTTCTTCAGTGAAACTATCCCCAACTCCCAGATCATCAGTGAGTTTATCATGAACACTCACAGTTCAACAGTGAGTTTATCACCAACACTCTTAGTTCATCAGTGAGTTTTTCCCAAACACTCACAGTTCAACAGAGGGTTTGTCACCAACTCCAAGTTCATCAGCGATTTTATCACCAACACTCCCAGTTCATCAGTGAGTTTATCACCAACTCTCCCACTTCATCAGTGAGTTTATCATGATCACCCCCAGTTCATTCAGTTTAACTGCAACACTCCCAATTGGTCAGAGAGTTTTACAACAACACTCCCATTTAATAAGTGAGTTTATCACCAACTCTCCCCATTCATCAGTGAGTTTATCACCAACATTCCCATTTCATCAGTGAGTTTATAACAAATACTCCCAGTTCATCAGTGCATTTATCACCAACACTCCCAGTTCGTCAGTGAGTTTATCACCAACTCTCCCACTTCATCAGTGAGTTTATCATGATAACCCCCAGTTCATTCAGTTTAACTCCAACTCTCCCATTTGGTCAGAGAGTTTTACACCAACACTCCCATTTAATCAGTGAGTTTATCACCAACTCTCCCAGATCTTCAGTGAGTTTCTCACCAACATTCCCAGTTCATCACTGAGTTTATAATAAACACTCCTAGTTCATCAGTGAGTTTATCACCAACACTCCCATTTAATCATTGAGTTTATCACCAACTCTCCCTGATCATCAGTGAGTTTATCAACATATCCCCAACTCCCATTTCATCAGTGAGTTTATCACCAACTCCCAGTTCATAGGTGACTTTATCACCTACTCCCACTTCATCAGTGTGTTTATTAACAACACCCCCAGTTCATCAGTGAGTTCATTACCACCAGTGCCAGTTCATCCATCAGTTTATCAACACCTCCGAGTTCTTCAGTGAAATTATCCCCATCTCCCTGTTCGTCAGTGAGTTTATCACCAACTCCCTGTTGATTTGTGAGTTTATCACCAGCACTCCCACTTCATCAGTCAGTTTATCACCAACACTCCCAGTTCATCAGTGAGTTTATCACCAACGCTCCCAGTTCATGAGTCAGTTTATTACAACCTCCCCATTCATGAGTGAGTTTAACACCACCTCCGAGTTCATCAGTGAGAATATCCCCAACACTCAGTTCATTACTGAGTTGATCACGATCTCCCTGTTCATGAGTGAGTTTATGAACAATACTAGCAGTTCATCAGTGAGTTTTTCACGAACACTCTCAGTTGAACACTGGGTTTGTCAACATCTCCCATTTCAATAGTTAGTTAATCACCAATTCCCAGTTTAACAGTGAGTTTATCAGCAATTCCCAGTTTAAAAGAGAGTTTATCACCAACACTCCCGTTAATCAGTGAGTTTATCACCAACTCACAGTTCATTCAGGTTAACTCCAACACTCCCATTTTGTCAGAGAGTTTTCACCAACACTCCCATTTAATCAGTGAGTTTATCTCCAACTCTCCCAGATCATCAGTGAGTTTATCACCAACATTCCCAGTTCTTCAGTGAGTTTATAACCAACACTCGCAGTTCATCAGTGAATTTATCACCAACTCTCCCACATCATCAGTGTGTTTATCACCACCTCCGAGTTCATCAGTGAAATTATCCCCATCTCCCATTTCGTTAGTGAGATGATCTTTAACTCCTTGTTCATTATTTAGATAATCACCAGCACTCCCAATTCATAAGAGAGTTTACCACAAATTCCCCATTCATCAGTGAATTTAACGCCACCTCCGAGTTCATCCGTGAGATTATCCCCAACTCCCAGTTCATCAGTGAGTTTATCACCAACTCCCAGTTCATCAGTGAGTTTATCACCAACTCTCCCACTTCATCAGGGAGTTTATCATGATCACTCCAAGTTCATCATTCAGTTTAACTCCAACACTCCCATTTAATCTGTGGGTTTATCACCAACTCTCCCTGACCATCAGAGAGTTTATCACCATTACTCCCAGTTCATCAGTTATTTATGATGAACTCTCACAGTTCATCAGTGAGTTTTTCATGAACGTTCACAGTTCAACAGTGCGTTTATCAGCAGCACTCTTAGTTCATCAGTGAGGATTTCACGAACACTCCCAGTTCAACAATGTGTTTGTCACCAACTCCCAGTTAATCAGTGAGTTTATCACCAACTCCCTGTTCATCAGTGTGTTTGAGTTTTTCACCAACTCCCAGTTCATAATTGAGTTTATCATCAACTTCCAGTTTCTCAGAGAGTTTATCGTCAACACTCCCAGCTCATCAGTGACTTTATCACGAACTCTCCCACTTCATCAGTGAGTTTTCAAGATCACTCCCAGTTCATCATTCAGTTTAACTCCAACACTCTCATTTAATCAGTGAGTTTATTACCAACACTCCCAGTTCATCTGTGAGTTTATCGCCAACACTCCCAGTTCATCAGTATGTTTATAAACAACACGCTCAGTTCATCAGTGAATTTATCACCAACTACCAGCTCATCAGTGAGTTTATCACTAATTCCCAGTTCATCAGTGAGTTAATCTGCATCTCTCCCACTTCATCAGTGCCTTTATCATGATCACTACAACTTCATCACAGAGTTTATCATGATCACTCCCAGTTAATCATTCAGTTGAACTCCAACGCTCCCATTTCATCAGAGATTTTAACACCAACACTCCCGTTTAATCAATGAGTTTATCAACAACACTCCCAGTTGATCAGTGAGATTATCACGATATCCCAGTTCATAAGCGCCTTTATCACCAATCCCCCTTCATCAGTGAGATTATCCCTAACTCCCAGTTCATCAATGAGTTGATCACCATCTCCCTGTTCATCGGTGAGTTTATCACCATTGCTCCCAGTTCATCAGTGCGCTTATCAGGAACACTCTTAGTTCATCAGTGAGTTTATCATCAACTCTCCCACTTCATCAGTGAGTTTATCATGATCATCCCCTGTTCATTCAGTCTAATGTCAACACTCCCATTTGGTCAGAGAGTTTTACACCAACACTCCCATTTAATCAGTGAGTCTATCACCAACATTCCCAGATCATCAATGAGTTTATAACAAATATTCCAAGTTCATCAGTGAGTTTATCATGATCACCCCCAGTTCATCCAGTTTAACTCCAACACTGCCATTTGGTCAGAGAGTTTTAAAGCAACACTCCCATTTCATCAGTGGGATTATCCCCGACTCCCTATTCATTAGAGTGTTTATCACCAGCACTCCCAGTTCATCAGTGCGTTTACCACCAATACTCCCAGTTCATCAGTGTGATTATCTCCAACTCCCCATTCATCAGTGAGTTTAACATCACTTCCGAGTTCATCTGTGAGATTTTCCCCAACTCCTAGTTCATCAGGGAGTTGATCACCATCTCCCTGTTCATCAGTGAGTTTATCACCAATTTTCCCAGTTCATCAGTGCATTCATCACGAACACTCACAGTTCATCAGTGAGTTTTTCATGAACGCTCACAGTTCAACAGTGAGTTTATCACCAACACTCTTAGTTCATCAGTGAGTTTTTCACGAACACTCACAGTTCAACAGTGGGTTTGTCACCAACTCCCAGCTCATCTAGTGAGTTTATCACCAACTCCCAGTTCATAATTGAGTTTATTACCATCTCCCTGTTTATCAGTGTGTTTTTCACCAACTCTCCCACTTCATCAGTGAGTTATCATGATCACTCCTAGTTCATCATTCAGTTTAACTCCAACATTCCCATTTCATCAGAGAGTTTATCACTAACATTCATGTTTAATCAATGACTTTAGCAACAACACTCCCAGTTCATCAGTGCGTTTAGGAACAACACTCCCTGTTCATCAGTGATTTTATCTCCAAATCCCATTCATATATTCCTTTATCACCAATCCAACTTGATCAGTGAGTTTATCACCAGCACTCCCAGTTCATGAGTGAGTTTATCACAAACTCCCCATTCATCAGTGACTTTAACAACACCTCCGAGTTCATCAGTGAGATTATCCCCAAATCCCTGTTCATCAGTGAGTTTATCACCAATACTCCCAGTTCATCAGTGCTTTTATCATGAACACTCACAGTTCATCAGTGAGTTTATCGTGAACACTCACAGTCCAACAGTGGGTTTCTCACCAACTCCCAGTTCATCAGTGACTTTATCAGCAACTCCCTGTTCATCACTGAGTTTATCACCAACTCCCAGTTCATCAGCGAGTTTATCACCAACTCCCAATTCATAACTGAGTTTATCACCAATTCCCAGTTCATCAGTGAGTTTATCACCAGCATTACCAGGTAATCAGTGATTTTATAACCAACAATCTTAGTTCATCAATGAGTTTATCACAAACTACCAGATCATCATTGAGTTTATCACTAACTCCAAGTTCGTCATTGACTTTATCACCAACACTCTTAGTACATCAGTGAGTTTTTCACGAACACCCACAGTTCAAGAGTGGATTTATAACCAACTCCCAGTTCATCAGTGAGTTTATCACAAACTCCCAGTTCATCAGTGAGTTAAACACCAACTCTCTCAGATCATCAGTGAGTTTAACAACATATCCCCAACTTCCAGTTTATCAGTGAGTTTATCACCAACTCCCAGTTCATAGGTGACTTTATCACCTACTCCCACTTCATCAGTGTGTTTATTACCAACATTCCCAGTTCATCAGTGAGTTCATCACCACCAGTCCCAGTTCATCAATCAGTTTATCAACACCTCCGAGTTTTTCAGTGAAATTATCCCCATCTCCCTGTTCGTCAGTGAGTTTATCACCAACTCCCTGTTGATTAGTGAGTTTATCACCAGCACTCCCACTTCATCAGTGAGTTTGTCACCAGCTCCCAGTTCATCAGTGAGTTTATCATCAACTCCCAGTTCATCAGTGTGTTTACCATCAACACCCAGTTCATAAGTGAGTATATCACCAACTCCCATTTCATCAGTGAGTTTATCACCAACTCCCAGTTCATAAGTGACTTTATCACCTACTCCAAATTCATCAGTGAGTTTATCTCCTAAACTCCCAGTTCATCAGTGAGTTTATCACCTACATCTCAGTTCATCCGTGAGTTTATGTCCAACTCCCCCACGTCATCAGTGAGTTTATCATGATCACTCCCAGTTCATCATTCAGCTTAACTCCAACACTCCCATTGCATCAGAGAGATTATCACCAATACTCCCATTTAATCATAGAGTTGATCACCAAAAATCCCAGTTCATCAGTGCGTTTATCACCAACTACCAGCTCGTCAGTGAGTTTATCACTAACTCCCAGTTCATCAGTGAGTTTATCGCCAACACCCACAGTTCATCAGTGAGTTTATCATGCTCACTCCAACTTCATCAGTGAGTTTATCATGATCACTCCCAGTTCATCATTCAGTTTAACTACAACACTCCCATTTCATCAGAGAATTTATCACCAACATTCCCGTTCAATCAGTATGTTTATCAACATTCCCCCCCCCCACCTTTCATCAGTGAGTTAATCACCAACACTCCCAGGTCATCAGTGCGTTTATCACTAACAATCCCATTTCATCAATGAATTTATCACCAACTCTCAGTTCATCAGTCACTTTATCACCAACAATCCCAGTTCTTAAATGAATTTATCACAAGCTCGCAGTTTAACAGTGAGTTTATCACCAACTCCCTGTTCATTAATGAGTTTTTTCACAAGCACTCCAACTTCATCAGTGAGTTTAGCACCAACACTCCCAGTTCATTAGCAAGTTTATCACCAACACTCCCAGTTCATGAGTGAGCTTATAACAAATTCCCCATTCATCAGTGAGTTTTTCACCAACACTCCCAATTCATGAGTGAGTTTATCACAATCTCCCCATTCATCAGTGAGTTTAACACCACCACCCAGTTCATCAGTGAGTTGATCATCATCTCCCTGTTCATCAATGAGTTTATCACCAACTCCCAGTTCATCAGTGAGTTGATCATCATCTCCCTGTTCATCAATGAGTTTATCACCAACTCCCAGTTCATAAGTGACTTTATTACCTACTCCCAGTTCATCAGTGATTTTATCACCAACGCTCCCAGTTCATGAGTCAGTTTATTACAACCTCCCCATTCATCAGTGAGTTTAACACCACCTCAGAGTTCATCAGTGAGATTATCCCGAACATCCCGGTTACCATCTCCCTGTTCATAAGTGAGATTATCACCAATACTCCCAGATCATCAGTGCATTTATCATGAACACTCACAGTTCATCAGTGAGTTTTTCACGAATACTCACAGTTCAATATTGGGTTTGTCACCAACTCCCAGTTCATCAGTGAGTTTATCACCAACACTCCCAGTTCATCAGTGAGTTTATTAACTACTCTCCCTCT
Organism: Carcharodon carcharias; assembly: GCF_017639515.1. Classification (NCBI taxonomy): domain Eukaryota; kingdom Metazoa; phylum Chordata; class Chondrichthyes; order Lamniformes; family Lamnidae; genus Carcharodon; species Carcharodon carcharias. The sequence continues at coordinate 68,510,543 of NC_054475.1, forward strand.
TCATCAGTTAGTTATCATGATTACTCCCAGTTCATCTCTAAGTTTAACTCTTTATCTTTAACTCTTCATCTCTAGTTTAACTCTAATACTCGCATTTAATCTTTGAGTTTATCACCAACACTCCCAATTCATCAGTGAGTTTATCACCAACGCTCCCAGTTCATCAGTGTGTTTATAACCAGCACTCTCAGTTCATCAGTGACTTTATCACCAACTACCAGCTCATCAGTGAGTTTATCACAAACTCCCAGATCATTGGTGAGTTTATCACCAAATCCCAGTTCATCAGTCACTTTATCACCAGCAATCCCAGTTCATAAGTGAATTTATCACCAACTCCCACTTCATCAGTGAGGTTATAACCAACTCCCTGTTCATCATTGAGTTTATCCCCAACTCTCCCTGTTCATGAGTTATTTTATTACCAACACTTGCAGTTCATCTGTAAGTTTATCATGATCCCTCCCTGTCCATCTGTGATTTTATCACCAACTCCCACTTCATTAGTGAGTTTATCACCAACTCCCAATTCATCAGTGATTTTATCAACTCTCCCAGTTCATCAGTGAGTTTATTACCAATAATCCCAGTTCATCAGAGGTTTTATCACTAACAATCCCATTTCATCTGTGAATTTATCACCATCTCCCATTTAATCAATCACTTTATCACCAGCAATCCCCGTTCATAAGTGAGTTTATCAACTCACAGTTCATCCGTGAGTTTATCGCCAACTCCCAGTTGATCAGTGGGTTTATCACGAACTCTCAGTTTATCATTGAGTTTGTCACCAACTCCCCCAGTTCATCAGTGAGTTTATCACCATCTCCCAGTTCATCAGTGATTTTATCATCAACATTCCCAGGTCATCATTGAGTTTATCACCAATCATCCCAGTTCATCTGTGAGTTTATCATGATCACTCCCAGTCCATTAGTGAGTTTATCACCAACTCCAACTTCGTTAGTGTGTTTATCCACAACTTCCAGTTCATTGGTGAGTTTATCACCAGTTGCCGGTTCATCATTGAGTTTATCACCAACAATCCCAGTTCATCCGTGTGTTTATAGCGAATTCCCAGTTCATCAGTGAGTTTATTACTAACTCTCAGTTCATCAGTGAGTTTATCAACCTCTCCTCCAGTTTATCAGTGAGTTTTTCACCAACTCCCATTTCATCCGTGATTTTAACACCAACTGCCACTTGTCAGTGAGTTTATAACCAACTCCATGTTCATCAGTGAGTTGATCAGCAACTCTCCAATTTCATCAGTGAGTTAATCACCGACTCACTGTTCATCAGTGAAGTTAGCTCGATCTCCCAGTTCAGCAGCGAATTTATCACCAACTCTGCCTCTACATCACTAAGTTTGTCACCAACTTCCAATTCATCAGTCAGTTTAACACCATCACTCCCAGTCCATCAGTTTGTTTATCAGCAAAACTCCCAGTTCACCAGTGAGTTTATCACTAACACTCCCATTTCATCTGTGGGTTTATCACCAACTCCCTCAGTTCATCAGTGAGTTTATCACCAACTCACTGTTCATCAGTGAGTTTAGCTCAATCTCCCCGTTCATCAGCGAATTTATCACCAACTCTGCCTCTACATCAATCAGTTTGACACCAACTTCGAGTTCATCAGTGAGTTTATCACCAACTCCCAGTACATTAATGAGTTTATCAACAACAATCCCAGTTCATCTGTGAATTTATCACTAACTTACAGTTCATCAGTGAGCGTTTCACCAACTCACAGTTCATCAGTGTGTTTATAGCTAACTCCCAGTTCATCATTGAGTTTATTACTAACTTTCAGTTCATCACTGAGATTATTACCAAATCCCAGTTCATCAGTGAGTTTATCATGAACTCTCAGTTCATCAGTGAGTTTGTCACCAATTTCCAGTTTATCAGTGTGTTTATCACCAACACTCCCAGTTCATCAATGAATTTAATGCCAACTCCCAGCTCATCAGACTCTTTATCGCCAACTCCCTGTTCATCACTGACTTTACCCCCAACTCCCTGTTCATCATTGAGTTTATCACCAACTCTCCCAGTTCATCAGTGAGCTTACCACATACTACTAGTTCATCAGTCAGTTTATTACCAACACACCCTGTTCATCAGTGAGTTTATCACTAACCCACTGTTCATCAGTGTGTTTATCACTAACTGCCAGTTCATCAGCGACCTTTTCACCAACTCACTGTTCATCAGTGAGTTTATCAACAATTCCCAGTTCATCAATGAGTTTATCACCAACTCCCAGTTCATCTGTGAGTTTATCACCAACTTGCAGTTCATCAGTGAGTTTATCCCTAACTCTCCGTTTCTCAGTGAATTTATTACCAACACTCTTAGTTCACCAGTGAGTTTATCACCAACTCTCAGTTCATCAGTGAGTTTATTACCAACACTGTCAGTTGGTCAGTGAGTTTATCACCAACTCCCAGTTCATCAGTGAGTTTATCGCCAACTCCCAGTTCATCAGTGAGTTTATCACCAACTCCCAGTTCATCAGTGAGTTTATTACTAACTCTCAGTTCATCAGTGAGTTTATCACCATCTCCCCCAGTTTATCAGTGAGTTTATCAACAACTACTGTTCATCACTGAGATTATCACCAACTCCCAGTTCACCAGTCAGTTTTTGATGAACTCCCAGTTCATCAGTGAGTTTATCACAAACTCACTGTTCATCTGTGAGTTTAATGCCAACTCCCAGTTTATCAGTGAGTTTATCGCAAATGCCCAGTTCATCAGTGAGTTTATCGCCAACTCTCCCATTTCATCAGTGAGTTTGTCAGATACTCCCAGTTCATCAGTGAGTTTATCACCAACTCCCTGTTCATCAGCGAATTTATCACCCATTCCCAGTTCATCAGTGCGTTTCTCAGTAACAATCCCATTTGATAAGTGAATTTAACACCAACTCGCAGCTTATCAGTCAGTTTTTCGCCAACTCCATGTTCATCTGTGAGTTTACTCCCAAGTCCCAGTTCATCAATGAGTTTATCACCAACTCTCCCAATTTATCAGTGAGCTTCCAACCAGCTCCCAGTTCATCAGTCAGTTTATCACCAACACTCGCAGTTCATCAGTGAGCTTATCACTAACTCCCAGTTCATCAGTGGGTTTATCACCAACTCTCCCACTTTATCACTGAGCTTATCACTGACTCCCAATTCATCATGTGTTTGTCACTGACTCCCAGTTCATCTGTCAGTTCATCACCAACACTTCCAGTTCATCAGTCAGTTTATTGCCATCGCTCCCAGTTCATCAGTCAGTTTATCACCAACCCTCCCAGTTGATTAGTCAGTTTATTACCAACTCCCAATTCATTCGAGTATTTTCATTACCTTCAAAGTTGTTTTTAAATACCATAACATAAATGTCAGGAGGGTAATATTTAGGTGACAGTGATCATAGTCTCGTAAGGTTTAGGCTGTCGATGGAAAAGTATAAGGAGTGATCAAGAGTAAAAACAATTAATTGGAGGTGAGCCAACTTCAATTGACCAGATAAATCAGAATCAATTGCTGGCTGGAAAAACAGTAAGTGAGCAATTGTTTGTGCTTAAAAAAGAGTTAAATTGGGTACAGCTTATGCATATTTCCAAAAGGGGACAAAAGTAAGTAAACAAATTCAGAGATGACAAGAGATGAAGGTTAAGATTAAACAGAGAAAGTGTGCTTCCAACAGATGTCCGGATAATGCTATTGAGAACCAGGCGGAATATAGAAAGTTCAGTGCGGAATCGATTAAACAAACAGAGAAGCAAAGAAAGACCATGAGAAGAGAATGGCACTGAGCATAAAAGGGAATCCAAAAATCTTCTATAGACATATAAATAATAAAATGGTGGTTGAAGAAGGAGTGGGGCAAATTACCAACCAGAAAAGGGCTCTGTTGGATCGGCTAACTCCACTTAAATTCGATAAGACACCAGGGCCGGATGAGGTGCATCCAAGGACACTGAGGGCAATGGGATTGGAAATTGTGGAGGGACTGGCCATAATTTTTCAATCCTCCTTAGATACAGGGATGATGCCAGAGGATTGGAGAATTGCAAATGTTAGAGCCTTGTTCATAAAAGGATGTAAAGATAAACCCATTTGTTACAGTCCTGTTAGGGATTGTTAATGTTTAAAGAAAAGATCCTAAACCCAGGAACAACTAACAGATCTTTGCCACAAGATTTCACTTTTTTTACCAAAAACAAACTGCACTGTATATGAAGAGAAATTAAATGAAACGAGCAGCACTAACTTAACACTAAAGCTTAGAAAGACATCTGCTATAAACTCAGTTCTATTTTTTACTTCCTCCCAAGAATTCCCTTATCTTACAAAATCTTGAAGATTCATTCACTTTTCCTGCAAACAGCCCTCAAGAATTTACTTTAACTCTCCTTCGTATCCTAACTCAGATACTGCAGTAGTTCGTGTCCAAGACCCAGACTACATTTATGCTTGGCCTGATAAGTGGCAGGTTACGATCATGCCACACATGTCCCAAGCCACGACCATCCCCAATAAGAGAGAATCTAACCATCGCCCTCTTGACATTCAATGGCATTATCATCACTGAATCACTACCATCATTCCCCACTATTAAACCCTAGAGTTTACCATTGACCAGAAACTGAACCGGACTAGCCATATAAATACTATGGCTACAAGAGCAGGTCAGAGGCTGGGAATCCTACGGCTAGTAACTCACCTCCTGACTCCCCAAAGCCTGTCCAACTTCTACAAGGCACAAGTCAGGAGTGTGATGGAATACTCTCCACTAGCCTGGATGAGTGCAGCTCCCACAACACACAAGAAGCTTGACACCATCCAAGACAAAGTAGCCTGCTTGACTGACACCCCTTCCACAAACATTCACTCCCTCCACTACCGACGCAGCAGTGTGTACTATCTACAAGATGCACTGCAGGGAACTCACCAATCCTCCTTCGACAGCACCTTCCAAATGTGCAACCTCTACCACCAAGAATGACAAGGGCAGACACATAAGAACACCAGCACCTGCAAGTTCCCCTCCAGCCACACACCATCCTGACTTGGAAATATATTGCCGTTCCTTCTCTGTTACAGGGTAAAAATCCTGGAACTCCCTCCCTAACAGCACTGTGAGTGGACCTACACCACAGGGACTGCAGCAGTTCAAAAAGATAACTTACTACCACCTTCACAAGGGCAATTAAGGATGGGCAATAAATGCTGGCCTAGCCAGTAACACTGACATCACGTGAAAGAATTTAAAAAAGCTATTCCCGAAGGTACTAATTTTTGTGCCTCCTTCATTAGTTTTGGGTTAGCAATCCTCCAATATCTCAGGACTGTGGACTCACAGCTCCTTGTCCTGGTTTTTAAGATAAATAGTCAGTTTTTTCCCTAGTCTGCTTCCACAGCTTCTGTACTGCTCTTTCAAAGCTAACTATTCAAATTGATTACTTTCTGCCACAAGGCTCTGTGAGGACACTAGAGATTTCTTCCACAAGCTGCAAACTAAAACAAATCTTCCAGATGCTTTCCCCCCACAAAACCCAAAGTGAACTGCCTGCTTCTATCACAGGCAGGCAGTTAAATAAAAGAACATTCTAACCCTGAATCATTCTCTCTGTGACAATGTGGAATGATTTGGGTAGATTCAAATAGATATGCAAACAAATGATTTTACTTTCAACACAATTCTTTGATTCTGCATCCCATAGAAATTTAGATTTCTAATGAATGTAATTGCCCTCTCTGCAGACTCCTGGGTTCCATTACAATCCCAGATATAGATCATATATTGTTCAAGTTTCTTCCCATATCAACTCTACCCTTGCAAGACAAACTCAGGTGGCCAATTAAGTGTAATTACCTCCAAACTTTGATTTGCGTTTACTTCAGGGTTGCTCATCAGTTTTTCAATCAGATAGCCCCATTTATCTACAGTTAAACTTTAATTCCAAACTAAAAGTTATATTCTAAAACATGAATTATGAACCAAGTTTTTGCAACACATCTCCCTATATTAATCCTCCCAAATACATCCTTTTAAACTTGTCTCAGTCGAACTTCACCTGCCAGGCTTCTGGCTATTTCACTGTTCTGCCTTCCAGCCTGATGTCTATAACTATAAATCTACCACATTGACAAGTTCTGCATCATCTGTAAACTTTATAATGTTACTCCCTTCACTCCAAAGAAAGTCATCTGTAAGAATTGCAAGACTAATGGGCTTGATTGGAAAAGATTGGGGAATGAGCAGGCGATAAATTGAATAACATTACCAAAGAGCTGGCACAGGTACAATGGCTGAATGACCTCTGTCTATTCGATAACAGTCTATGTTTTTATGATTCTACCCTACCTCAGTTGATGAAAGAGTTTATTGCAAGTACACTGTGTTTCTTCATTTCTGGCTTTTTGAATTTTGCAGACACTGGTGCAGTTTCCTGGCTCCCACTGCTGATTGGCTTTTTTGTGTTGTATTTTATGCAGATTTTTGGGATGATTTTCAGTATGGTTCTGTGCTGTGCGATTCGCAATTCACGGGATGTGATGTGACATTGGGACGACCACACCAACTTTCTCACTGCTCTGTGCACCTTTCAAATTGGGAATCAATCCATTATCTGTTTGCTTGTTGTTAATTTGACGTAGATGCCAGTTATTTTTCTGTATGTTAAAGAACCTGGACAGAGTGCCATTCTTGTAAATGCTTCAATTATTTTACATAAACTTGTGAACTTCATTGCAACTATTTTAAAAAAACACTAAAAATTTAGTTTAAGACAAAATACTGCGGATGCGGGAAATCGGAAACAAAAAAATGTGCAGGAAAAACTCAGCAGGTTTGACAGTATCTCTGGAGAGAAAGCCAAAGTTAACATTTCCAGTCCTTATGACTCTTCTTCAAAACTAAAGGGAAGTAGAAATTTTGTGAAATATATACTGTTTAAGGGGGTGGGACAGGTGGAGCTGGATAGAGAGCCAGTGACAGGTGGAGGCAAAGGAGAGATTGCAAATAATGTCATAAACAAAAGGTCGACGGGTTGTTGATGGTGGTGATACTGGTTAAAGGAGGTGCTAATGGTGACATTAAGGGTAGAAAGCAGGATGAGCAAGTGACAGAAAGCCCTAATGTGGGTGGGGAGGAGGGAGGGGACAGTGTGGGAGAAAAGATTAAAATAGGCTAAAAGGTAGGGATAAAACAATGAATATAACTATAAATTAAAAAAATAAATATTTGAAAAAAGGGGATCGGAAAGGGATGGGGATGGAGGAGACAGTTCATGGTCTGAAGTTGTTGAGTTCTATATTCAGTCCGGAAGGCTGTAAAGTGCCTAGTCAGAAGATGAGGTGCTGTTCTTCCAGTTTGCCTTAAGCTTCACTGGAACATTGCAGCAGGGCAAGGACAGACATGTGGGTATGAGAGCAGGGTGGTGTGTTGAAATGGCAAGTGACAGGGAGGTCTGGGTCATGCTTGTGGAAAGACCGAAGGTGTTCCGCAAAGCGGACACCCAGTCTGTGTTTGATCTCTCCAATGCAGAGGAGACCGCATTGGGAGCAGCAAATGCAGTAGACTAAACTGAGGGAAGTGCAAGTGAAGTGCTGCTTCACCTGAAAGGAATGTTTGGGCCCTTGGACGGGTGAGGAGAAGGGAAGTAAAGGGGCAACTGTTGCACCTTCTGCGGTTGTATGGGAAGGTGCCATAGGTGGGGGCTATGGTGTAGGGGATGATGGAGGAGTGGACCAGGGTGTCCTGGAGGGAACAGTCCCTATGGAATGCTGACAGGGGGTTTGAAGGGAAGATCTGTTTGGTGGTGGCATCATGCTAGATTTGGCGGAGTAGGCAGAAACTAAAAATCTGGTGTCATTTTAATAATCTGGTTGACAAGGTGGGGCAGCGTACTGACCCAGATACTGCTTCAATGAGCTTCAGTTACTGTGCCAGTGAAACCAGTTCAATGTGACCTTGTTACCAGCTCAGTGAGGTCTGTTTACCGGTTCATTAGGAGGTGAGGTCTAGTTACTGGTTCAGTGAAGACTGATTACCAGTTCAGTGAGATCTGGTTACGGGTCCATCAAGAAATTCTTACAGGTTTGGTGAGGCCTGGTTACTGGTTCCGTGAAGATGGTTAATGGTTCAGTATGGACTGGTTACCAGTTCATTGAGATCTGGTTATGGGTCCGTCGAGATATTCTTATGGTTTGGAGAGGCCTGGTTAGGGGTTCAGTGGTTCGGTGAGTTCTGGTTACAGGCTCAGTGACGCCTGGTTACAGGTTCAGTGAGATCTGGTTACGGGCTTGGTGACACCTGGTTATGGGCTCAGTGATGCCTGGTTACGGGTTCAGGAAGGACTGGTTAGGGGTTCGGTGATGCCTGGTTACTGGTTCAGTGAGGCCTGCTTACGGGAATTGATGCCCAGTTACGGGCCTGGTGAGGTCTCATTAAGTGGTCAGGGAGGCTTGGTAATGGGTTTAGGGAGGCCTGGTTATTGGTTCAGTGAGTTCTGGTTACGGGCTCAGCGACACCTGGTTACAGGTTCAGTGAGATCTGGTTACCAGTTCAGTGAGGCCAGGTTACTGGCTCAATGACACCTGGTTACGGGCTCTGTGAGGCCTGGTTATGGATTCAGGGAGGACTGGTTATGAGAATGTGAAGCCTGGTTACTGGTTCGGTGAGGCCTGGTTACTGCTTCGGTGAGGCCCGGTTACAGGTTCGGTGAGGCCTGGTTACAGGTTCAGTTAGGTTTGGTTTAAACCCTGCAGTCACATAAATGGACTTCACATCCCATCAAACAACAGCAAACACTTTTATTCATATAGCACATTAACGTAATGGGACATCCCAAGGACTTCACAGGAACATTATAAAACAAAATGAGTCATATTAGGAGATATGAGATCAGGTGACCAAAATCTTGGTCAAAGAGATAGGTTTCAAGAAGTGTCTTAAAGGAGGTAGAGGTGCAGAGAGACTGAGTGAGGAAATTCCAGAGCGTAGGCTCCAGGCAGCTGAAGACATTGTCAACAACGATGGAGCGATTTAAATCGGTGAAGCACAAAAGGCCAGAATTGAAGGGGCACAGATATCTCAGGGGTTTCCAGGAACTGTTGGAAATTACAAGGGTAGGGAGGGGTATGGTCATGGATGGATTTGAAAATAATCATTTTAGAATAAAGATGTTGCTTGACCTGGAACAATGTAGGCCAGGGGTAATAGGGGCATGGGACATGTTGCAAGTTAAGATAAGGGAAGCAGAGTTTTGGATGTCCTCAAGTTTAGGGAGGGTAGAACATGGGAGGCCAGCCAGGATTATGTTGGAATAGTCAAGATTGGAGGTACCAAAAGCATGGATGAGAGTTTCAGCAGCAGCTGAGCTGGTACTGGGCTGGAGCAGGGCCAAGTTACAGAGGTGGAAATAAGCTGTCTTGGTGATGGGGTCATTATGTGTTCAGAGGGTCATCTCAGGGTCAAATGTTACACCAAGGTGGCAAAGAGACTGGTTCAGGAATGGACTTGGCAGCTGGGGAACGGAGATTGGAGTCGAGAATGAAAACAATGGCTAGAATTTTCCAGCCCTGTTGGCATCGGATGTCACTAAATTTGGGGGTTGCCTCTTCTCTGTTTTCAGGACCATCTGTGGTTTGGAGCAGTCCTGGTCTGTAGTTAGGAAGCAGGCTGTGCTCTGGTGCGATTTAAACATGATGCTCGGAGTGAGGAAGCATTGAGGTCACGGCATTGTCGGCCAATCCAAGCCTGCCCACCAGCAATCCGGCGTGTTTCCCATGAACGCATCATTAACGAGGCAGGACACACTGGGAATGGGACAATACGACGTAGAAATCTGCCATTGCAGCCAGCGGGTAAAACATCCTTTTCCTGCCCACTACCACACTTTGTGCAAATCTGAGATGATTCTGCCCTACGGCTTCAGTCTTCTCAATATTTAACTGGGGGAAATTTCTGCTCATTTAGTACTGGATTTCAGATAATTTAATAACAGTGGAGGACTCAAGAGAGATGACGGTGAGGTAGAGCTAGGCATTGTCAGCATACATTTGAAAACTAATGTTGTGCTTCTGGATAATGTCGCCAATAGGCAGAATGTAGATGAGAAATAGGAGGGACCCGAGGGTAGATCCTTGGGGAACACCAGAGGGAACAGTGTGGAAGCAAGAAGAGAAGCCATTGCAAGTGATTCTTTGGCTATGATTAGAAAGATGAGAATGAAACTAGGTGGGAGCAGACACACCTGGCTGGACAGCAGTGAAGGGGCTTTGGCCAAATGTGTGAAAGGTTGCAGACAAATTGAGGGGGACAAGGAGGGATAGTTTACCTTTGGCAGAGGCAGGTAAAAGGTTGAAGCAGCATTTCCTGGGTTCTTTGCTCTTTATCAGGGCAAATGTAATGCAACACAAAGCTGAACAGCCTAGTTTGGATTCATCATAGAGATGTTAAACATTGACCTCACAATAAACCACCGAGCCAAGGCTAAGGCTTTAAGCAGCCAGTTTATTTAATATTAAACAGGTAACACAATAACATTCAGTACAAGGAGTATGTTTGCAGTCAGCGCTCTCTGTTCGGGTTAAAATAAAACCACAACCTTTGCAATAGCACTTGGCATAAAACTGATGCTCAAAACACTCACTTCTCAGAGTAAAAATGTTCCCACACAATCCCTTCTGGACACAGACTCAACTCAAACACTCACCCTCAAACACACACACATCCTCACTCACACACACACACCCTCACTCACACACACTTACCTCCCCACTCTCATTCACACACCCTCACACTCACACTCGTTCACTCTCCACCTTCACATTCACTCACACACATGCCCACGCCCTCACACACATGCCATCATGCCCTCACCCTCATGCCCTCGCCCTGACACACAGGCCCTCACGCATACGCCCTCATGCACTCACAAATGCCCTCACACTCACACACATGCCCTCACACTCACACACATGCCCTCACCCTCACGCCCTCATCCTCATGCCCTCACACACGTGCCGGTGCCCTCACACACATGCCCTCACTCATACCCTCACCCTCACACTCATGCTCTCACCCTCACACTCACGCCCTCACACAATCACACCCTCACACACTCACGCCCTCACACACTCACGCCCTCACCCTCATGCACTCTCACCCTAATGCCCTCGCCCTCACGCTCATGCCCATGCCCTCGCGCTCACGCCCTCACACTCACACACATGCCCTCACACTCACCCTTTTAAAAAATAAACTGGAATTAAAAGTCTAATGATGACCATGAAAACATTGTCGATTGTTGGAAAAACACATCGGGTTCACTAATGTCCTTTATGGTAGGAAATCTGTTGTCCTTACATGTGACTTCAGACCCACAGCAAGTGGTTGACTCTTAAATGCCCTCTGAACAAGAGCAATTAGAGCTGGGCAATAAATGCTGGCCTTGCTAGTGACACCCACATCCCATGAATGAATTTTCAAAAAATCACTCACAGTCTCATACTCACAAATACCCTCACATACATCCTCACATTCACCCTCACCCTCACACACCCTCCCACTCACAAACACTCACACCCCCACTCTCACTCACACTCACCGACCCTCATACATCCGTACATACACCTTCATACTCACTCACACACCCTCACACTCACACACCCTCACTCAATCACTTACCTTCACACTCAATCAATCACTCACCCTCACACTCAATCACTCACCCTCACACTCGATCACTCACCCTCACACTCGATCACTCACCCTCACACTCGATCACTCACCCTCACACTCGATCTCCTCAAACTCACTCTTCACACTCACACATCCTCTCACACACTCACACACAACCTCTCACATACACCTTCACACACACACACAGCCTCATGCATTCTCCCTCACATATACACTTATGCACACACTCACATGCCCTCACACTCACACACCCTCCTCACACACACACACCTTCATACACCCTCGCACACACCCTCACACGCACCCTTATTCACACCCTCACACACACCTTCATACACTCTCACACGCTCTCTAATTCACACCCTCACACACACACACCTTCATACACCCTCACATGCACCCTTATCCACACCCTCACAGGCAGCCTTACACACACCCTCACACACACCTTCATACACCCCCACACACACCTTCATACACCCTCACATACACCCTCACACACACCCTCACAAACCTTCATACACCCTCACACATACACTCACACACCTTCATACACCCTCACACAGACTCAGACAGTCCATCCATCTCAAAAATCCTGGCTCGCTCCGACCTGACTTCTCAGAGATGTGAACCTGAGTATGATCCCAATCTCAAACCTGTCCCTGACTCTTATCACAACCCCAGCATTTGAGCAACATCTTTACTCTACCCTAAGGCCAGACTCTAACCCCTATTCCTGGGCAACTGACCATCACATAGCTCTAACCTGTCAACCTGACCCTCAACCTTTATTGTCTGACGTCAGTTCCTGGCCCACCTTACACAGATACAAACCCAAACCCCGCCCACTCAGACACAGCCCTGCCCATTCAGACAGTCCCACCCACTGAGACACAGCCCTGCCCACGGAGAGACACCCACTCACGAAAACCCCACCCACTCCCAGACACAACCCACAAACAGTTCAAAGGAATTAAGTTACATATCTGGCATGTCCTATTTGAACTTTGGAACAGGCTCAAGGGACTGAATGGCCTCCTGTTCCATGGTAAAAGGTGAGAGGCCTGATGTGTGGGAGCGGGTCTGGGCTGTCTGGGGGGGAGGTGGCTGTCGTGTGGGGGCGGGTCTGGGCTGTCCGTGGGGGGGGATATGGTTGGTGTGTGGGGAGAGTCTGGACTGCCCGGGGGGGATGTGGTTGGTGTGTGGGAAGAGTCTGGGCTGTCCGGGGGGGATGTGGTTGGTGTGTGGGGAGAGTCTGGGTGTCCGGGGTGGGGATGTGGCTGGTGTGTGGGGAAAGTCTGGGCTGTCCCGGGGGGATGTGGTTGGTGTGTGGGGAGAGTCTGGGCTGAACGCGGGTGATGTGGTTGGTGTGTGGGGAGAGTCTGGGCTGTCCGGGGGGGATGTGGTTGGTGTGTGGGGAGAGTCTGGGTGTCCGGGGTGGGGATGTGGCTGGTGTGTGGGGAAAGTCTGGGCTGTCCCGGGGGGATGTGGTTGGTGTGTGGGGAGAGTCTGGGCTGAACGCGGGTGATGTGGTTGGTGTGTGGGGAGAGTCTGGGCTGTCCGGTGGGGGGGGATGTGGTTGGTGTGTGGGGAGAGTCTGGGCTGTCCGGGGGGGGGGATGTAGTTGGTGTGTGGGGAGAGTCTGGGCTGTCCGGGGGAATGTGGTTGGTGTGTGGGGAGAGTCTGGGCTGTCCGGTGGGGGGGGGATGTGGTTGGTGTGTGGGGAGAGTCTGGGCTGTCCGGGGGAATGTGGTTGGTGTGTGGGGAGAGTCTGGGCTGTCGGGGGGCGGGGTGTGTGCCCAGTGTGTGTGTCTGGGCTTAGCAGAGTTTCTTTATGGGGGAGGATATGTCAGTTTTATTAATGGAAGCGATGCAGTCTTGTGGGACAAAGGGTGCCATGAACAGAATCTGATGATCAGTGGTGTCTGGAATGTTTACCTTCTCCTCGTTCTCCGTTTCTCGGTGATAGAAATAGTTAAAATTGGAGACAATAACGGACACGGGGAGTGCGATGGTCAACACCCCCCGCGATGGCGCACAGGGAGCCAACCATTTTGCCCCCGATGGTTACAGGGCACATGTCTCCATACCCACTGTTGTCATGGTCACTACTGCCCACCAGAAGGCATCAGGGATGCTGGAGAACTGGGTTTCGGGCTCGTCCACCTCAGCAAAGTAGACAGCGTTGGAGAAGAGAATGACTCCGATGAACAGGAAGAAAATTAGGAGACCCAGTTCCCTCATCCTGGCCTTCAGGGTCTGCCCTAGGATCTGCAGCCCTTTGGACTGACTGGACAGCTTGAAGATCCGAAAGACCCTGACCAAGTGGATGACCCTCAGGATGGTCAGGGACATGGCCTGCTGCCCTTGCTGCTGCCCATTGCCCACTTGTTCCTGCTGCTCAGCCAGCTCACTAATGAGAGTTACAAAGTAAGGGATGATGGAAATCACATCGATTATATTCATGATATCCCTGCAGAAGTCTGGTTTACTGGGACCTGACCACAGACCTGACCAGCAGCTCAAAAGAAAACCAGAGCATGCACAAAGTCTCAATGAGAAAGAAAGGGTCGGTGAAGAGGTTGGCACTGGCATTGCTGAGTGTCGGGTTGACGGAACGGCTGGGGATGCCCAGGTCAGAACATTTCCTAAACGCAGTGTCTGCAGGCAGAAGATGATGATAGAGATGATGATGACAAAGAGAGAGACCGAGCCACTCCCGGAGCTGCTCCTGAACTCTCTGGGTATTCAAGCAGTAGCCACAGCTGCCTGAGGTGCTCATGTATAGGGAGTTGAACCTCCATCTCCTCTTCATCGCTGAACTGCTCCATGGCATCAGAACACAGCTAATAGAAGATGATCTCATCCATAAAGACATCCAGGGGCACATTGGCAGGTCTCCGAATCTTACACACCGACTGATAGTAATAGAGGATCCCATCAAAACTTGACCGGTTCCCGTCAAAGAAATACTGGTTGGTGAGGGGGTCAAAGTAAGGCAGACAGTGAAGGGGATCCCCAGCAAGATTTCTGGAAACTGGGCCAGCATCTTCTGCACCTCATGCCGCCCATATTGGTGATAACTCTGTGACTGCCCTTCTCCTCCATCAGCTTGTCAGCCTTGCACTCCTGCTCCCACACTGGCTGTTTCAACAGATTTTCGGGAGACTCCTCACACCCCATTCGGCTTCTCCATGTGCAAAACAGGCTTGTACAGTTGACCTGGGGTTTAGACCAACTCTCCAGTGGTATGTCACTGCCAACATCTTCAAAACTCACCAGTGCCCACTCCATCTCATGCTTGGACCTCATGGAGCCCTTGGGTTCAGAGTGCACACATTCTCGATGAGCTGGGGAGAAACCACACCAGCATTATGATACATCAAGCAAGGAATGGTCAACAGATTAGGACACAACTGCTGATAGGGTGAGAAGCGAGAGTGAAAATAGGGTAGAATGGATGAGAGAGTGGGAGAATAGGGAGAATGAGGAGAGAGGGTGGAGTGAGGAAGGAGGAAAAAGAATCCAGGAAATAGTCAGTTGGAGTGCGGGGAGTGCACAGAGATTGAGAGGCTGAGGAGAGTCAGGAAGGAGAGAGAGAGAGAGGACAAAGGTCAGAGAGTTAGAAGGCAGGAGGAGAACCGCAGAACATTAGAAATAGGAGCAGCAGGCCATCATTTGGCCTCATTCAATATGATCATGGCTGATCTTCCACCACAATTCCGCTTTCCCATCTGCTCCCTTCAAATCCCAACAATTTGTCTATCCCAGCCTTAAATATATTCAATCATGGAGCATCCACAACCCCCTGGGGTAGAGAATTCCAAAGATTCACAACTCTTTGAGTGAAGTAACTTTTCCTTATCTCAGTCCTAAATGATTGCCCCCTTATCCTGAGACTGTGCCCCCATGTTTTAGATTCCCCAACCGGAAGAAACAATCTCTCAGTTTCCACCCTATCAAATTCCCTCAGAATTTTATAGATTTCAATGAGATCTTCCCTCATTCTTCTAAACTCCAGAGAATATAAGCCCAATTTACTCAGCCACTCATCATGGGACAAACTCCTCATCCCAAGGACCAATCTAGTGAACCTTCACAGTACTGCCTCCAATGCAAGTATGTCCTTCCTTAAATGTGGAGACCAAAATTGCACATAGTATTCCAGATGTGGTCTCATCAAAACCCTGTATAATTTGAAGCAAGACTTTTTTATTCCTGTATGCCAATCCTCTTGCAATAAAGGTCAACATGCCATTCGCCTTCCTAATTGTTTGCTGCACCTGCATGCTAACTCTGTGTTCCTTGTACGAGCACACCCAAGTCTCTTTGAATATCAACATTTAAAAGGTTCACACTTTTAAAAAGTATTCTGCTTTTCTATTCTTATTACCAAAGGGAACCGCCTTGCCATTCCACACCTTATACTCCATCTGCCACCTTGTTGCTCAGTCACCACCTGTCTATCTCTTTGCTGCTTCTCTTTGTGTCCTCCTCACAGCTTACGTTCCTACATAGGAGGAGGAGGAGACTAAGAGAGGGAATGGGATGGGTGGAGAGGGGGCATAAAACAGAAAGGGTATGACAGAGGAACAGCAAGAGGTAAAGACAGGAGGACTGAGGGGAGAGAGGGTGTGGGACAGAGAATGGGTGTGGTGGGAGAGAACAGCTGTGAGGGGAGAGAGAGTGTAAGGGGAGAGAAAGGATGAGAGGGAGGGTGTGGGGGAGAGAGTGGGTGTGGAGGGAGAGAGAGGCTGTGAGGGACAAAATAGGGTGTGGGGGAGTGAGAGTGTGAGGAGAGAGAAAGAGAGTGAGGAGAGAAAGGATATGAGGGGAGTGAGAGAGTGTGAGGGGAAATAGGGGTGTGAGGGGTGAGAGAAGGCGTAAAGGGAAAGAGAAGGTGTGAGGGAAGAGATGGATAGTGAGGGGAGACAGAATGTGTGAGGGGAGTGAGAGTGTGAGAGGGATTGTGAGCGGAGAGAGGGGTATATGAGGGGAGAGAGTGAGGGTGAGGGAGAGAGAGTGTGAGGGGAGAGAGTGAGTGGGAGGGAAGAGAGGAAGTATGAGAAGAGAGAATGTGAGGGGAGAGAAAAGTGGTGAGGAAAGAGAGTGTGAGAAGGATTGTGAGGGGAGAGAGGGAGTATGAGGAGAGAGAGGGTGTGTGAGGGGAGAGAGAGTGTGAGGGGAGAGAGAGGGTGTGGGGAGTGTCATGCTGAGCAGACTTGGGAGTATAAGCTGTTCTGGAAAGTCTCCCACCTGTACTGAACATAGCCTCCCACCTGTACTGGACACGGCCCCTCACCTGTTCTGGACATAGTCTCCCATCTGTACAGGACACAGCCTTTCAGCTTTACTGGACATAATCTCCCACCTGTGCCGGGCATAGTCTCCCACCTGTACTGGACACAGCCTCTCAGCTGTACTGGACATAGTCCCCCACCTGTACTGGGCATAGACTCCCACCTGTACTGGACACAGCCTCTCAGCTGTACTGGACATAGTCCCCCACCTGTACTGGGCATAGACTCCCACCTGTACTGGACACAACCTCTCAGCTGTACTAGACATGGACTCCCACCTACACTGGATGCGGTCTCCCACCTGTACTGGACACAGTCCCTTACCTGTTCTGGACATAGTCTCCCACCTGTAATGGACATAGTCTCCCATCTGTACTGGATGCAGTCTCACAGGTTCTGTTTACACAGTCTCTCACCTCTACTGGACAAAGTCTGTCATGTGTACTGGACAGAGTCTGTCATGTGTGCTGGACAGAGACTCTCATGTGTACTGGACAGAGTCTGTCATGTGTATTGGACAGAGTCTGTCATGTATATTGGACACAGCCTCTCAGCTCTACTGGACAGCATCTCTCACCTGTAATGGACACAGTCCCGCTCCTGTACTGGACGCAGTCTCGCAGTCTCTCTTCTGTACTGGACAGAGTCTGTCACCTACACTGGACATAGTCTCTCACCTGTACTGGACACAGTCTCTCGGCTCTACTGGACAGAGTCTCACACCTGTAATGGACACAGTCCCTTTCCTGTACTGGACAAGTCTCTCTTCTGCACTGGGCAAGTCTCTCTTCTGTACAGGACACGGTTCCTCACCTGTGCTAAACACAGTCTCTCAACTGTACTGGGCACAGTCTCTCAACTAGACTAAAGAGAGTCTCTCAACTGTACTGGACGCAGCCTATCAGCTGTACTGGACAGAGTCTCTCATTGTACTGGACACAGCCCTCTCCTGTCCTGGACATAGCCCTCTCCTATACCGGACACAGTCTCTCACCTGCACTGGACACAGTCTTTCAACTGTACTAGATATAGTCTCTCATCTGTACTGGATACAGTCTCTAAACTGTAGAGGACATAGTCCTTACCTGTCATGCAATCAGACTCTCACCTGTTCTGGGCAGCATCTCTCAACTCTACCGGACAAAGTCTCACACGTTTCATTTACAGTTTCCCACCTTTACTGGACACAGTCTCCAACTGTACTGGACACAGACTCTCACCTGTACTGGGCACATTCTCTCACCTATTGTTGTCACAGTCTCTCACCTGTTGTGGACACATTCTCTCGCCTTGTACTGGACAGTCTCTCACCTGTAATGGACACAGGCTCCCTCCTGCACTGGACACAGTCTCTCTTCTCTACTGGATAAGCGCCTCCCCTGTATTGACACAGTCTCTCACCTGTACTGGAAACAGTCTCTCACGAATTGTGGACACAACCTCTCATCTCTACTGGACACAGTCTCTCACCTGTACTGGACACAGCCTCTTACCAGTCCTTGCCACAGTCTTTCACCTATTGTGGACACAATCTCTCATCTCTACTGGACACTGTCTCTCACTATTATTGGGCAATATCTTCCTCCTGTACTGGACGCAGTCCCTCACCTACACTGGACGCAGTCCCTCACCTACACTGGACGCAGTCCCTCACCTACACTGGACATAGTCTCTCACCTGTACTGGACAGAGTCTCTCACCTGTCATGGACACAGTCCCGCTCCTGTACTGGACAAGTCTCTCTTCTGTACAGGACACGGTCCCTCTCCTGTACTGGGCAAGACTCTCTTCTGTGCAGGATACAGTTCCTCACCTGTGCTAAATACAGTCTCTCAACTATACTGGACACAGTCTCTCACATCTACTGGACACAGTCTACATCTGGACTGGATATTGTAAGTCACCTCTACTGATTCAGTCTCCCACCTGTATTGGACTTTGTATCTGATCTGTACTGGACATATCCTGTCACTTGTAGTGGACACAATCTGAAACATGCAATTGATGTAGTCTCTCAACTTGCTTTGACACTATCTCTCCCCTGTAATGGACACAGTTTATCACCTATACTGGACACCATTTCTCACCTGTTGTGGAAAAAAGTCTCTCACCTCTACTGGACATATTCTCTCGCCTGTACTGGACACATCTCTCACCTGTAATGGACACAGCCTCACTCCTGCACTGGACACCGTCTCCCTTCTCTACTGAATACAGCCCCTCCCCTGTATTGACATAGTCTCTCACATATACTGGACACAGCCCCTCACTCTTCCTTGCCACAGTCTCTCACGTATTGTGGACACAACCTCTCATCTCTACTGGACACTGTCTCTCATCATTATTGGGCACCATCTTCCTCCTGTACTGGACGCAGTCTATCACCTACGCTGGACATAGTTTCTCACCTGTACTGCACAGAGTCTCTCACCTGTACTGGAAATAGCCTCTCAGCTCTACTGGACAGAGTCTCTCACCTGTCATGGACACAGTCCCACTCCTGTACCGGACAAGTCTCTCTTCCACACAGGACACGGTCCCTCTCCTGTACTGGGCAAGTCTCTCTTCTGTACAGGACACAGTTCCTCACCTGTGCTAAACACAGTCTCTCAACTACACTGGACACAGTCTCTCACATCTACTGGACACAGTCTACATCTGGACTGGATATTGTAAGTCACCTCTACTGGATTCAATCTCCCACCTGTATTGGACATGGTATCTGACCTGTACTGGACATATCCTGTTACTTGTACCGGACACAATCTGAAATGTGCAATTGATGTAGTCTCTCAACTTTCATTGACACTGTCTCTCCCCTGTAATGGACTCAGTTTATTGCCTGTACTGGACACCATCTCTCACCTGTTGTGGAAAAAAGTCTCTCACCTCTACTGGGCACATTTTCTCAGTCTCTCACCTGTACTGGAAAGAGTCTATCAACTGTATTGGACACAGCCTCTCGGTTCTACCAGACAGAGTCTCTCACCTGTAATGGACACAGTCCCTCTCCTGTACTGGACAAGTCTCTCTTCTGTACAGGACAAAGTTCCTCACTTGTGCTAAACACAGTCTCTCAAATGTACTGGACACAGTCTCTCACCTCCACTGGACACAGTCTACAACTGGACTGGATATTGTAAGTCACCTCTACTGGACACAGTCTACCATCTGTATTGACCTGTACTGGACATATCCTGTCACTTGTAGTGGCAACAATTTGAAATGTGCAATTGATGTAGTCTCTCAACTTTCATTGATGCTGTCTCTCCCCTGTAATGGACTCAGTTTATCGACTGTACTGCACACCATCTCTTACCTGTTGTGGAAAAAATCTCTCACCTCTACTGGGCACATTCTCTCAGTCTCTCACCTGTACTGGACTCAGTCTTCCACCTGGACTGGACATAACCTGTCGCCTGTACTACACACAATCTATCACCTGAACTAGATATAATCTCTCACCTTTCATTGACACTGTCTCTCCCCTGTAATCAACACAGTCTCTCCCCTGTACTGGACACAGTCCTCACTGCATCTAGACACAGGTTCTCACCTGCTGTGGACACAATTTCTCACCAGTACTGGGCACAGTCACTCACCACTTCTAGACACAGTCTTTCAAATGTACTGGACAGATTCTCTTGTCCTGGACACAGTCTCCCATGTCTACTGGACATAGTCTCTCACCTGTACTGGACACAGTCTCACACCTGTATGGGATACATTCTCTCAACTGCGGTTGACAGTCTCTCGCCTCTACTGGACTCAGTCTCCCATCTGTACCAGGTGCAGTCTCGAACGTGTATTGGACATATTCTCTCACGTGTGCTGGACATTCTGACATCTGCACTGGACATAATCTGTTGAATTTCAGTGACACTGTCTCTCCCCTGTAATGGACACAGTCTTTCACGTGTACAGGACACATTCCCTTCCCTGTACAGGACACAGTGTCTTCCCTGTAATGGACACAGTCTCGCCCCTGTACTGGACACAGTCTGTCCGCTCTTGTGGACAGATTCTCACACCTCTTGTGGACAAATTCTCTCACCTGTTGTGGACAGATTCTCTCACCTGTTGTGGGCAGTGCCTCTCACCCGTACTACACACAGTCTCTCATCTCTACTGGACAATGTGTCTCCCCTATTGTTGATGCCAGCTCTCAGCTACACTGGTATAAGGCTCTCATCTGTACTTGACACAGTCTCTGTCCGATACTGAACACAGTCTCTCACCTGTATTGGACGCAATCTCTCACCTGTATTGGAGGCAGTCTCTCACCTGCATTGGACGCAGTCTCTCGCCTGTACTGAGCACAGACCCTAACCTCTAGTGGGCACTTTCACTCATCTGTATTAGAACACAGTCTCTCATCTATACAGGACAGAGCCTCTCACCTGGTGTGGACTCAATCTCTCATCTCTTTGGACACGGTCTCTCACCTGTACTGGACACGGTCTCTCACCTGTACTGGACACGGTCTCTCACCTGTACTGGACACGGTCTCTCACCTGTACTGGACACAGTCTCTCACCTGTACAGGACACAGTCTCTCAACCGGTGTGGACACAATCTCTCGTCTCTTTGGGGACAGTTTCTCACTCCTACTGGACACAGACTCTCATCTGTACTGGACACAGACTCTCATCTGTACTGGACATAGTCTCTCACCTGTACTGGACACAGTCTCTCACCTGTACTGGACACAGTCTCTCACCTGTACTGGATGCAACCTTTCATCTGTCATTGACACAGTCTCTCAAGTGTACCAGAAAAAGCCTCTCACCTGTACTGGACATATTCTGTCACCTGTACTGGACACAGTCTACATCAGGACTGGATATTGTAAGTCATCTCTACTGGACTCAGTCTACCACCTGTATTGGACACGGTCTCTGACCCGTATTGGACATATCCTGTCACTTATAGTGGAAACAGTCTGAAATCTGCATTTGATGTAGTCTCTCAACTTTCATTGACACTGTCTCCCCACTGTAATGGACTCAGTTTATCACCTGTACTGGACACCATCTCTCACTTGTTGTGGAAAAAAGTCTCTCACCTCTACTGGGCACATTCTCTCAGTCTCTCACCTGCACTGGACTCAGTGTTCCACCTGGACTGGATATAAACTGTCACATGTACTAGATACAATCTATCACCTGCACTGGATATAATCTCTCGCCTTTCATTGACACTGTTTCTCCCCTGTAATGAATACAGTCTGTCCCCTGTACTGGACAGAGTCTTCACTGCATCTAGACACAGGTTCTCACCTGCTGTGGACACAGTTTCTCACCGGTACTGGACACAGTCACTCATCACTTCTAGACACAGTCTTTAAACTGTACTGGACAGTCTTTCTTGTCCTGGACACAGTCTCCCATGTCTACTGGACATAATCTCTCACCTGTACTGGACACAGTCTCACACCTGTATGGGATACATTCTCTGAACTGTGGTTGACAGTCTCTCACCTCTACTGGAATCAGTCTCCCACCTGTACCAGGCACAATCTCTAACATGTTTTGGACATATTGGGTCACGCGTACTGGACGGTCAGTCATCTGCACTGGACTGAGTCTGTCAAATTTCATTGAGACTGTCTCTCCCCTGTAATGGACACAGCCTCTCACCTGTACTGGACACAGTCTCTCACCTGGTGTGGACTCAATCTCTCGTCTCTTTGGGCACAGTTTCTCACTCCTACTTGACACAGTCTCTCACCTGTGTTGGACACAGTCTCTCACCTGTACTGGACACAGTCTTTCACCTATACTGGTCACAGTCTCTTACCCATCCTTGCCACAGTCTCTCACCTAATTGGATACAACCTCTCATCTCTACTGGACACTGTCTCTCACCATTATTGGGCAATATCTTCCTCCTGTACTGGACGCAGTCTATCACCTACGCTGGACACAGTCCTTCAAGTACACTGGAAATAGTCTATCACCTGTACTGGACAGAGTCTCTCACCTGTACTGGACACAGCCTCTCAGCTCTACTGGACAGAGTCTCTCACCTGTCATGGACACAGTTCCGCTCCTGTACTGGACAAGTCTCTCTTCTGTACAGGACACGGTCCCTCACTTGTGCTAAACAGTCTCTCAGCTTTACCGGACACTATCTCACATCTGCTGGACACAGTCTACGTCTGGACTGGATATTGTAAGTCACCTCTATGGATTCAGGCTCCCACCTGTATTGGACTTGGTATCTGATCTGTACTAGACATCCTGTCACTTGTAGTGGACACAATCTGAAACGTGCAATTGATGTAGTCTCTCAACTTGCATTGACACTATCTCTCCCCTGTAATGGCAACAGTTTATTGCCTATGCTGGAAACCATCTCTCACCTGTTGTGGAAAATTCTCTCATCTCTACTGCACACATTCTCTCGACTGTACTGGACACATTCTCTAACCTGTAATGGAAACAGCCTCACTCCTGCACTAGACACAGTCTCTCTTCTCTATTGGATACAGCCCCTCCCCTGTATTAACACAGTCTCTCACCTGTACTGGACACAGCCTCTCACCCGTCCTTGCCACAGTCTCTGACCTATTGTGGACACAACCTCTCATCTCTACTGGACACTGTCTCACATCATTATTGGACACCATCTTCCTCCTGTACTGGACGCAGTCTATCACCTACACTGGACATAGGTTCTCACCTGTACTGGACAGAGTCTCTCACCTGTACTGGAATTAGCCTCTCAGCTCTACTGGACAGAGTCTCTCACCTGTCATGGACACAGTCCCACTCCTGTACTGGACAAGTCTCTCTTCCACACAGGACACGGTCCCTCTCCTGTACTGGGCAAGTCTCTCTTCTGTACAGGACACAGTTCCTCACCTGTGCTAAACACAGTCTCTCACATCTACTGGACACAGTCTACATCTGGACTGGATATTGTAAGTCACCTCTACTGATTCAGTCTCCCACCTGTATTGGTCTTGGTATCTGATCTGTACTGGACATATCCTGTCACTTGTAGTGGACACAATTTGAAACGTGCAATTGATGTAGTCTCTCAACTTTCATTGACAATGTCTCTCCTTTGTAATGGACTCAGTTTATTGCCTGTACTGGACACCATCTCTCACTTGTTGTGGAAAAAAGTCTCTCACCTCTACTGGGCACATTTTCTCAGTCTCTCACCTGTACTGGACTCTGTCTTCTACCGTGACTGGACATTTCCAGTCACATGTACTAGACACAATCTATCACCTGCACTTGATATAATCTCTCACCTTTCATTGACAATGTCTTTCCCATGTAATGAACACAGTCTCTCCCCTGTACTGGACAGAGTCTTCACTGCATCTAGACACAGGTTCTCACCCGATGTGGACGCAGTTTCTCACCTGTACTGGGCACAGTCACTCACCACTTCTAGACACAGTCTTTAAACTGTACTGGACAGTCTTTCTAGTCCTGGACACAGTCTCCCATGTCTAC
Source organism: Carcharodon carcharias (assembly GCF_017639515.1). NCBI lineage: Eukaryota > Metazoa > Chordata > Chondrichthyes > Lamniformes > Lamnidae > Carcharodon > Carcharodon carcharias. Next base: position 68,535,031 of record NC_054475.1, read on the forward strand.
TGGACGTAGTCTCGAACCTGTACTGGACACAGTCTCACACCTGTATGGGATAAATTCTCTCAACTGTGGTTGACAGTCTCTCACCTCTACTGGTCTCAGTCTCCCATCTGTATCAGGTACAGTCTCTAACCTGTATTGGACATATTCTGTCACGTGTACTGGACAATCTGTCATCTGCACTGGGCATAGTCTGTCAAATTTTATTGACACATTCTCTTCCCTGTACAGGACACAATCTCTTCCCTGTACAGGACTCAGTGTCTTCACTGTACCGGAGACAGTCTATCCCTTGTACTGGACACAGTCTGTCCGCTCTTGTGGACAGATTCTCACACCTGTTGTGGACACATTCTCTCACCTGTTGTGGACAGATTCTCCCACCTGTTGAGGGCCGTGTCTCTCACCTGTACTATTCATAGTCTCTCATCTCTACTGGACAATGTCTTTCCCCTATTGTTGACGTCAGCTCTCAACTACACTGGTATAAGGCTCTCACCTGTACTGGACACAGTCTCTGTCCGATACTGAACACAGTCTCTCATCTGTATTGGACATAGTCTCTCACCTGTATTGGACGCAGTCTCTCACCTGTACTGGAGACAGTCTCTCACTTGTACAGGACACAGTCTCTTCGCTGTACAGGACAAAGTCTCTTCCCTGTACTGGACACAGTCTCGTCTCTGTACTGGATACAGTCTGTCCGCTCTTGTGGACAGATACTCACACCTGTTGTGGACAGATTCTCTCACCTGTTGTGGACAGATTCTCTCACCTGTTGTGGACAGATTCTCTCACCTGTTGTGGGTAGTGTCTCTCACCTTTACTATACACAGTCTCTCATCTCTACTGGACAATGTGTCTCCCCTATTGTTGACACAACCTCTCACCTACACTGGTATAAGGCTCTCATCTGTACTGGACACAGTCTCTGTCCAATACTGAAGACAGTCTCTCACCTGTATTGGACACAGTCTCTCACCTGTATTGGACGCAGTCTCTCACCTGTATTGGACGCAGTCTCTCACCTGTATTGGACGCAGTCTCTCACCTGTATTGGACGCAGTCTCTCACCTGTACTGGACGCAGTCTCTCACCTGTACTGGACGCAGTCTCTCACCTGTACTGGACGCAGTCTCTCACCTGTACTGGACACAGTCTCTCACCTGTACTGGACACAGTCTCTCACCTGTACTGAGCACAGTCCCTAAGCTCTAGAGGGCTCTTTCTCTCATCTGTATTGGACAATGCCTCTCATCTGTACAGGACACATCTCTTACCTGATGTGGACACAATCTCTCCTCTCTTTGGGCACAGTTTCTCACTCCTACCAGACATGGTCTCTCACCTGTACTGGACACAGTCTCTCACCTGTACAGGACACATTCTCTCACCTGGTGTGGACACAATCGCTCCCCTCTTTGGGCACAGGTTCTCACTCCTACCGGACACGGTCTCTCACCTGTACTGGACACATTCTCTCACCTGTACAGGACATATTCTCTCAGCTGGTGTGGACACAATCTCTCGTCTCTTTGGGGACAGTATCTCACTCCTACTGGACACAGTCTCTCACCTGTACTGGACACAGTCTCTCACCTGTACTGGACACAGTCTCTCACCTGTACTGGACGCAGTCTCTCACCTGTACTGGACGCAGTCTCTCACCTGTACTGGATGCAGTCTCTCACCTGCATTGGCCGCAGTCTCTCACCTGTACTGAGCACAGTCCCTAACCTCTAGTGAGCAATTTCTCTCATCTGTATTGGACACAGTCTCACATCTGTACAGGACACAGTCTCTCACCTTGTGTGGACAAAATCTCTCGTCTCTTTGGGCAGAGTTTCTCATTACTACCGGACACGGTCTCTCAGCTGTACTGGACACAGTCTCTCACCTGTACTGGACACAGTCTCTCACCTGTACTGGACACAGTCTCTCACCTGTACCGGACACAGTCTCTCACCTGTACTGGATGCAACCTTTCATCTGCCATTGACACAGTCTCTCAAGTGTACCAGAAAAAGCCTCTCACCTGTACTGGACATATTCCGTCACCTGTATTGAGCACAGTCTATCGACTGGACGGTGCACAGTTTCTCACCTGCTTCTGGACACCATCTTTCACGTGTACTAGTCACAGTCTCCCTCCTGCACTGGATACAGTCTCTCTTCTCTACTGGATAGAGCCCCTCTCCTGTATTGACACAGCCTCTCACCCGTCCTTTCCACAGTCTCTCGCCTATTGTGGACACAACCTCTCATCTCTACTGGACACTGTCTCACATCATTATTGGACACCATCTTCCTCCTGTACTGGATGCAGTCTATCACCTACGCTGGATACAGTCCCTCACCTACACTGCACATAGTCTCTCGCCTGTACTGGACAGAGTCTCTCACCTGTACTGGAAATAGCCTCTCATCTCTACTGGACAGATTCTCTCACCTGTCATGTACTGGACAAGTCTCTCTTCAGCACAGGACACGGTCCCTCTCCTGTACTGGGCAAGTCTCTCTTATGTACAGGACACAGTTCCTCACCTGTGCTAAACACAGTCTCTCAACTATACTGGACACAGTCTCTCACATCTACTGGACACATCTACATCTGGGCTGGATATTGTAAGTCACCTCTACTGGATTCAGTCTCCCACCCGTATTGGACATGGTATCTGACCTGTACTGGACATATCCTGTCACTTGTAGTGGACACAATCTGAAATGTGCAATTGATGTAGTCTCTCAACTTTCATTGACACTGTCTCTCCCCTGTAATGGACTCAGTTTATCCACTGTACTGGACACCATCTCTCACCTGTTGTGGAAAAAAGTCTCTCACCTCTATTGGGCACATTCTCTCAGTCTCTCACCTGTACTGGACTCAGTCTTCCACCTGGACTGGACATATCCTGTCACATGTACTAGACACAATCTATCACCTGCATTGGATATAATTTCTCACCTTTCATTGACACTGTCTCTCCCCTGTAATGAACACAGTCTCTCCCCTGTAACGGACACAGTCTTCACTGCATCTAGACACAGGTTCTCACCTGATGTAGACACAGGTTCTCACCAGTACTGGGCACAGTCACTCACCAGTTCTGGACACATTCTTTAAAGTGTACTGGACAGTCTCTCTTGTCCTGGACACAGTCTCCCATGTCTACTGGACATAGTCTCTCACCTGTACTGAGACACCTGTATGGGATACATTCTCTCAACTGTGGTTGACAGTCTTTCACCTCTACTGGACTCAGTCTCCCATCTGTACCAGGCACAGTCTGTAACGTGTACTGGACGTTCTGTCATCTGCCCTGGACGTAGTCTGTCAAATTTCATTTGCACTGTCTCTCCCCTCTAATGGACACAGTCTTTTCCCTGTACAGGACACAGTCTCTTCCCTGTACAGGACACAGTGTTTTTAGTGTACCGGAGACAGTCTATCCCCTGTACTGGACACAATCTGTCCTCTCTTGTGGACAGATTCTCAAACCTGTTGTGGACAGATACCCTCACCTGTTGTGGACAGATTCTCCCACCTGTTGAGGGAAGTGTCTCTCACCTGTACCATACACAGTCTCTCAACTCTACTGGACAATGTCTCTCCCCTATTGTTGATGTTGGGTCTCAACTGCACTGATATAAGGCTCTCATCTGTACTGAACTCAGTCTCTGTCCCATACTGAACACAGTCTTTCACCTGCATTGAACGCAGTCTCTCACCTGTATTGGCTGCAGTCTCTCACCTGTACTGAGCACAGTCCCTAACCTCTAGAGGGCTCTTTCTCTCATCTGTATTGGACACAGTCTCTCATCTCTACAGGATACAGTCTCTCACCTGGGGTGGACACAATCTCTTGTCTCTTTGGGCACAGTTTCTCACTCCTACCGGACACGGTCTCTCACCTGTACTGGACACAGTCTCTCACCTGTACAGGACACATTCTCTCAGCTGGTGTGGACACAATCTCTCATCTCTTTGGGGCAGTATCTCACTCCTACTGGACACAGTCTCTCACTAGTACTGGACACAGTCTCTCCCCTGTACTGGACACAGTCTCTCCCCTGTACTGGACACAGTCTCTCACCTGTACTGGATGCAATCTTTCATCTGTCATTGATACAGTCTCTCAAATGTACCAGAAAAAGCCTCTCACCTGTACTAGACATATTCTGTCACCTGTACTGGACATAGTCTATCGCCTGGACTGTGCACAGTCTCTCACCTGCTTCTGGCCACAGTCTCTCACATGTACTAGTCACAGTCTCCCTCCTGCACTGGACACAGTCTCTCTTCTCTACTGGATACAGCCCCTCTCATGTATTGACAAAGTCTCACACCTGTTTTGGAAACAGTCTCTCACCCATTGTGGACACAACCTCTCATCTCTACTGGACACAGTCCCTCACCATTATTGGGCACCATCTTCCTCCTGTACTGGATGCAGTCTATCACCCACAGTGGACACAGTCCCTCAACCACACTGGTTATAGTCTCTCACCTGTACTGGACAGAGTCTCTCACCTGTACAGGACACAGCCTCTCAGCTCTACTGGACAGAGTCTCTCACCTGTCATGGACACAGTCGCACTCCTGTACTGGACAAGTCTCTCTTCTGTACAGGAGACAGTCCCTCTCCTCTACTGGACAATGTCTTTCCCCTATTGTTGACACAACCTCTCACCTACACTGGTATAAGGCTCTCATCTGTACTGGACACAGTCTCTCACCTGTAATAGATGCAGTCTCTCACCAGTACTGGACACAGTCTCTCACATGTATGGGACACAGTCTCTCACCTGGTGTGGACACAATCTCTCGTCTCTTTGGGAACAGTATCTCAGGCCTACTGGACACAGTCTCTCACCTATACTGGACACAGTCTCTCGGCTGTACTGAGCACAGTCCCTAACCTCTAGAGGGCTCTTTCTCTCATCTGTATTGGACAATGTCTCTCATCTGTACAGGACACAGTCTCTTATCTGGCGTGGACACAATCTCTCGTCTCTTTGGGCACAGTTTCTCACTCCTACTGGACCAGACTCTCATCTGTACTGGCCACAGTCTCGCACCTGTACTGGACACAGTCTCTCACCTGTACTGGGTGCAACCTTTCATCTGTCATTGACGCAGTCTCTCAAATGTAACAGAAAAAGCCTCTCACCTGTACTGGAGATATTCTGTCACCTGAACTGGACACAGTCTATCGCCTGGACTGTGCATAGTCTTTCACCTGCTTCTGGCCACAGTCTTTCACGTGTACTAGTCATAGTCTCCCTCCTGCACTGGACACAGTCTCTCTTCTCTACTGGATAGAGCCCCTCCCCTGTATTGACACAGCCTCTTACCCGTCCTTGCCGTGGTCTCTCACGTATTGTGGACACATCCTCTCATCTCTACTGGACACTGTCTCACATCATTATTGGGCACCATCTTCCTCCTGAACTGAACGCAGTCCCTCACCTACGCTGGACACAGTCCCTCACCTACGCTGGACACAGTCCCTCACCTACGCTGGACACAGTCCCTCACCTACGCTGGACACAGTCCCTCACCTACGCTGGACACAGTCCCTCACCTACATGGGACATAGTTTCTCACCTGTACTGGACAGAGTCTCTCACCTGTACTGGAAATAGCCTCTCATCTTTACTGGACAAAGACTCTCACCTGTCATGGACACAGTCCCACTCCTGTACTGGACAAGTCACTCTTCTGTACAGGACACAGTTCCTCACCTGTGCTAAACACAGTCTCTCAACTATACTGGACACAGACTCTCACATCTACTGGACACAGTCTACATCTGGACTGGATATTGTAAGTCACCTCTACTGGATTCAGTCTCCCACCTGTATTGGACATGATATCTGACCATACTGGACATATCCTGGCATTTGTAGTGGACACAATCTGAAATCTGCATTTGATGTAGTCTCTCAACTTTCATTGACACTGTCTCTCCCCTGTACTGGACTCAGTTTATCGCCTGTACTGGATACCATCTCTCACCTGTTGTGGAAAAAGATCTCTCACCTCTGTTGGGCACAGTCTCTCCGTCTCTCACCTGTACTGGACTCAGTCTTCCACCTGGACTGGACATATCCTGTCACATGTACTAGACACAATCTATCACCTGCATTGGATATAATCTCTCACCTTTCATTGACACTGTCTCTCCCCTGTAATGAACACAGTCTCTCCCCTGTATTGGACACAGTCTTCACTGCATCTAGACACAGGTTCTCACCTGATGTGGACACAGTTTCTCACCAGTACTGGGCACAGTCACTCACCAATTCTAGATACGGTCTTTAAACTGTACTGGACAGTCTCTATTGTCCTGGACACAGTCTCCAATGTCTACTGGAAATAGTCTCTCAACTGTACTGGACACAGTCTCACACCTGTATGGGATACATTCTCTCAACTGTGGTTGGCATTCTCTCAACTCTACTGGACTCAGTCTCCCATCTGTACCAGGTACAGTCTCTAACGTGGATTGGACATATTCTGTCAAGTGTACTGGACATTCTGTCATCTGCACTGGACAGAGTCTGTCAAATTTCATTGACCCTGTCTCTCCCCTGTAATGGACACAGTCTTTTCCCTGTACAGGACACAGTGTTTTCACTGTACCGGAGATAGTCTATCCCCTGTACTGGACACAATCTGTCCTCTCTTGTGGACAGATTCTCACGCCTGTTGTGGACAGATTCTCTCACCTGTTGTGGACAGATTCTCTCACCTGTTGTGGACAGATTCTCCCACCTGTTGAGGGCAGTGTCTCTCACCTGTACCATACACTGTCTCTCATCTCTACTGGACAATGTCTCTCCCCTATTGTTGACGCCAGCTCTCAAGTACTCTGGTATAAGGCTCTCATCTGTACTGGACTCAGTCTCTGTCCAATACTGAACACTGTCTCCCATCTGTATTGGCCGCAGTCTCTCACCTGTATTGGATGCAGTCTCTCACCTGCATTGGCTGCAGTCACTCACCTGTCCTGAGCACAGTCCCTATACTCTAGTGGGCACATTCTCTCATCTGTATTGGACACAGTCTCTCATCTGTACAGGACACAGTCTCTCACCTGGTGTGGACACAATCTCTCATCTCTTTGGGGACAGTATCTCACTCCTACTGGACACAGTCTGTGACCTGTACTGGACACAGCCTTTCACCTGTACTGAGCACAGTCCCTAACATCTAGAGGGCTCTTTCTCTCATCTGTATTGGACAATGTCTCTCATCTGTACAGGACACAGTCTCTTACCTGGCGTGGACACAATATTTCGTCTCTTTGGGCACAGTTTCTCATTCCTACTGGACACAGTCTCTCACCTGTACTGGACACAGTCTCTCACCTGTACTCCATGCAACCTTTCATCTGTCATTGACACAGTCTCTCAAATGTAACAGAAAAAGCCTCTCACCTGTACTAGACATATTCTGTCACCTGTACTGGACACAGTCTATTACCTGGACTGTGCACAGTCTCTCACCTGCTTCTGGCCGCAGTCTTTCACGTGTACTAGTCACAGTCTACCTCCTGCACTGGACACAGTCTCTCTTCTCTACTGGATACAGCCCCTCCCCTGTATTGACACAGCCTCTTACCCGTCCTTGCCATGGTCTCTCACGTATTGTGGACACAACCTCTCATCTCTACTGGACACTGTCTCACATCATTATTGGGCACCATCTTCCTCCTGTACTGGACGCAGTCTATCAGCTACGCTGGACACAGTCCCTCACCTACACTGGACATAGTTTCTTGCCGTACTGGACAGAGTCTCTCACCTGTACTGGAAATAGCCTCTCATCTCTACTGGACAAAGTCTCTCACCTATCATGGACACAATCCCACTCCTGTACTGGACAAGTCTCTCTTCTGTACAGGACACAGTTCCTCACCAGTGCTAAACACAGTCTCTCAACTATACTGGACACAGTCTCTCACATCTACTGGACACAGTCTACATCTGGACTGGATATTGTAAGTCACCTCTACTGGATTCAGTCTCCCACCTGTATTGGACATGGTATCTGACCTGTACTGGACATATCCTGTCACTTGTAGAGGACACAACCTGAAATCTGCAATTGATGTAGTCTCTCAACTTTCATTGACACTGTCTCTCCCCTGTAATGGACTCAGTTTATTGCCTGTACTGGACACCATCTCTCACCTGTTGTGGAAAAAAGTCTCTCACCTCTACTGGGCACATTCTCTCAATCTCTCACCTGTACTGGACATAGTCTCTGTCCGATACTGAACACAGTCTCTCACCTGTATTGGAAGCAGTCTTTCACCTGTATTGGATGCAGTCTCTCATCTATATTGGACACAGTCTCTCACCTGTACTGAGCACACTCACTAACCTCTACTGGGCACTTTCTCTCATCTGTATTGGACACAGTCTCTCATCTGTAGTGGACACAATCTCTCTTCTCTTTGGGCACAGTTTCTCACTCCTACTGGACATAGTCTGTCACCTCCACTGGACACAGCCTCTCACCTGTACAGGAAACAGTCTCTCACCTGGTGTCGACCCAATTTCTCGTCTCTTTGGGGACAGTTTCTCACTCCTACCGGACACAGTCTCTCACCTGTGCTGGACACAGTTTCTCATCTCTTTTGGCATAGTTTCTCATTCCTACTGGAACCAATCCCTCACCTGTGCTGGACACAGTCTCTCACCTGTACTGGACACAGTCTTTCACCGATACTGGACACCATCTGTCCTCTGTACTGGGCACAGTCTGTCCACTCTTGTCGACAGATTCTGTCATCTGTTCTGAGCAATGCCTCTCACCTATACTTGGCACAGTCTCCTATGTCTTCTGGACAGAGTCTCTGACCTGTACTGGATAGAGTCCATCACCTGCACTGGACCGAGTCTCTCACCTACGCTGGACAAAGTATCTCCCTTGTACTGGACACCATCTCTCAATTCTTGTGCACACAGTCTCACTCCACTGCAGGGCACAGTCTCTCAACTGGACTAAACACAGTCTCCCAGCTGTACTGGACAGAGTCTCTCACCTGCACTGGACACAGTCTTTCAACTGTATTGGTTACAGACTCTCATCTGTACTGGATAAAGTCTCTAAACTGTAGAAGACATAGTCCTTACCTGTTCTGGGCAGCGTCCCCCAACTCTACCGGACACAGTCTCATATGTTACATTTACACAGACTCCCACCTGTACCAGACACAGTCTCTCACCTGTACTGGACACAGTCTCTCACCTATCATTGTCACAGTCTCTCACCTGTACTGGACACATTCTCTCGCCTGTACTGGACACAGTCTCTCACCTGTAATGGACACAGCCCCTCACTTACATTGGAAACAGTCTCTCACCTCTGCAGGACACAATTCCTCACCTGTACTGGACACAGTCTTTCACCTATACTGGACAGTCTCTCCCCTGTACAGGGCACAGTCTGTCCACTCTTGTTGACAGATTCTGTCACCTGTTGTGGGTAGTGCCTCTCTCCTGTACTGGACACAGTCTCCTATGTCTTCTGGACAGAGTCTCTCACCTATACTGGACAGAGTCTCACACCTACACTCGACAAAATATCTCCCTTGTACTGGACACAATCTCTCAACTGTTGTGGACAATTTCTCATTCCTCTGCAGGGCACAGTCTCTCAACCGTACTGGATGCAGCCTCTCAGCTGTACTGGTCACAGTCTCCCTCCTGCACTGGACACAGTCTCTCACCTGCTTCTGGCCACAGTCTCTCACATGTACTGGTCACAGTCTCCCTCCTGCACTGGACACAGTCTCTCTTCTCTACTGGATACAGCCCCTCCCCATTATGGACACATTCTCTCACCTGTACTGGAAACAGTCTCTCACCAATTGTGGACACAACCTGTCATCTCTACTGGACACTGTCTCTCACCATTATTGGGCACCATCTTTCTTCTGTACTGAACGCAGTCTATCACCCACGCTAGACACAGGCCCACACCCACACTGGTTATAGTCCCTCACCTGTACTGGACAGAGTCTCTCACCTGTTCTGGACACAGCCTCTCAGCCCTACCAGACAGAGTCTCTCACCTGTAATGGACACAGTCCCTCTCCTGTACTGGACAAGTCTCTCTTCTGTACAGGAAACAGTCCCTCTCCTTTATTGGGCAAGTCTCTCTTCTGTACAGGACGCAGTTCCTCAACTGTGCTACACACAGTCTCTCTACTGTACTGGACACAGTCTCTCACCTCTGCTGGACACAATCTACATCTGGACTGGATATTGTAAGTCACCTCTACTTGACTTGGTCTACCATCTATATTCGACACGGTCTCTGACCTGTACTGGACATATCTTGTCACTTGTAGGGACAAAATCTGAAATGTGCAATTGATGTTGTCTAAACTTTAATTGACACTGTCTCTCCCCTGTAATGGACTCAGTTTATTGCCTGTACTGGAACCATCTCTCACCTGTTGTGGAAAATGGTCGCTCACCTCTCCTGGACATATTCTCTCAGTCTCTTACCTGTACTGGACTCTGTCTTCCACCTGGACTGGGCATAGACTGTCACATGTACTAGACACGACCTGTCAGCAGTACTGGATATAATCTCCCATCTTTCATTGACACTGTCTCTCTCCTGTAATCAACACAGTCTCTCCCCTGTAGTGGACACAGTCTTCACTGCATCTAGACACAGGTTCACACCTGCTGTGGACATATTTTCTCACCAGTACTGGGCACTGTCACTCACCACTTCTAGACACAGTCTTTAAACTGTACTGGACAGTCTCTCTTGTCCTGGACGCTGTCTCCCATGTCTACTGAACATAGTCTCTCACCTGTACTGGACACAGTCTCTCACCTGTATGGGACACATTCTCCCAACTGTGGTTGAAAGTCTCTTATCTCTACTGGACTCAGTCTCCCACCTGTACCAGGTACAGTCTCTGACCTGTATTGGACATATTCTGTCACGTGTACTGGACAGTCTGTCATCTGCACTGACATGGTCTGTTAAATTTCATTGACACTGTCTCTCCTGTAATGGTCACAGTCTTTTCCCTGTACAGGACACAGTCTCTTCCCTGTACAGGTCACAGTCTCTTCCCTGTACTGGACACAGTCTCTCCCCTGTACTGGACACAGGCTGTCTGCTCTTGTGGACAGAATCTCACACTTGTTGTGGGCAGATTCTCTCACCTGTGGTGGACAGATTCTCCCTCCTGTTGTGGGCATTGTCTCTCACCTGTACTATACACAGTCTCTCATCTCTACTGGACAATATCTCTCCCCTATTGTTGACACAACCTCTCACCTACACTGGTATAAGGCTCTCATTTGTACTGGACACAGTCTCTGTCTGGTACTGAACACAGTCCCTCACCTGTATTGGACACAGTTTCTCCCCTGTACTGGACACAGGCTGTCTGCTCTTGTGGACAGAATCTCACACTTGTTGTGGGCAGATTCTCTCACCTGTGGTGGACAGATTCTCCCTCCTGTTGTGGGCATTGTCTCTCACCTGTACTATACACAGTCTCTCATCTCTACTGGACAATATCTCTCCCCTATTGTTGACACAACCTCTCACCTACACTGGTATAAGGCTCTCATTTGTTCTGGACACAATCTCTGTCCAGTACTGAACACAGTCTCTCATCTGTATTGGACGCAGTCCCTCACCTGTATTGGACGCAGTCTCTCACCTGTACTGGAGACAGTCTCCCACCTGTTCAGGACACAGTCTCTTCCCTGTACAGAAGAAAGTCTCTTCGCTGTACTGGGACACATTCTCGCCCCTGTACTGGACACCGTCTCTGTCTGATACTGAACACATACTCTCACCTGTATTGGACGCAGTCTCTCAGCTTTATTGGAAGCAGTCTCTCACCTGTATTGGATGCAGTTTCTCATCTGTAAAGGCACAGTCTCTCACCTGGAGTGGACACAATCTCTTGTCTCTTTGGGCACATTTTCTCACTCCTACTGGACACAGTCTCTTACCTGTACCGGACACATTCTTTCACCGGTATTGGACATACACTCTCACATGGTGTGGACACAATCTCCCGTCTCTTTGGGGTCAGTTTCTCTCTCCTACGGAACACAGTGTCTCACCTGTACTGGACACAGTCTCTCACCTGTACTGGACACAGTCTTTTACCTGTACTCGACACAGACTCTCCCCTGTACTGGGCACAGTCTGTCCACTCTTGTCGACAGATTCTGTCACCTGTTGTGGGCAATGCCTCACACCTGTATTGGACACAGTCTCCTATGTCTTCTGGACAGAGTCTCTCACCTGTACTGGACAGAGTCCATCACCTGCACTGGACTGTGTCTCTCACCTACGCTGGACAAAGTATCTCCCTTGTACTGGACACCATCTCTCAACTGTTATGGACAGTCTCACTCCTCTGCAGTGCACAGTCTCTCAACTGGACTAAACGCAGTCTCTCAACTGTACTGGATGCAGCCTCTCTTCTGTACTGGACAGAGACTCTCTCCTGCACTAGACACAGTCTTTCAACTGTACTGGATACAGTCTCTCATCTGTACTGGATTAGGTCTCTAAACTGTAGAGGACATAATCCTTACCTGTCATGAACACAGACTCTCAGCTGTTCGGGGCAGCGTCCCCCAGCTCTACCAGACACAGTCTCAAATGTTTCATTTACACATACTCCTACCTGTACTTACACAGTCTCTCACCTGTACTGGACACAGTCTCTCACCTATCATTGTCACAGTTTTTCACCTATTGTGGGCACATTCTCTTGCCTGTACTGGAAACAGTCTCTTACCTGTGATGGACACAGTCCGTCACTTATATTAGAAACAGTCTTTCAACTCTGCTGGACACAATCCCTCACCTTTACAGCACAATGTCTCTCACCTGTATGGGACATATTCTCTCAACTGTGGTTGACAGTCTCTCACCTCTAAAGCACTCAGTCTCCCACCTGTACCACGTACAGTCTCTGATGTGTATTGCACATATTCTGTCATGTGTACTGGACAGTCTGTCATCTGCACTGGACATAGCCTGTCAAATTTCATTGACACTGTCTCTCCCCTATAATGAACACAGTCTCTTCCTCGTACTGGACACAGTCTCTCGCCTATACTGGACACTGTCTGTCTGCTCTTATGGACAGATTCTCACACCTGTTGTGGACAGATTCTCTTACCTGTTGTGGACAGAGTCTCTCACCTGTTGTGGGCAGTGTCTCTCACCTGTACTATACACAGTCTCTCATCTCTACTGGACAATGTCTTTCCCCTATTGTTGACACAACCTCTCACCTACACTGGTGTAAGTCTTTCATCTCTACTGGACACAGTCTATGTCCGATACTGAACACCGTCTCTCACCTGTATTGGACGCCGTCTCTCACATGTATTGGATGCAATCTCTCACCGGCATTGGACACAGTCTCTCACCTGTACTTAGCACAGTCCATAATCTCTAGTGTACACTTTCTCTCATCTGAATTGGACACAGTCATTCATCTGTACAGGACACAGTCTCTCACCTGGTGTGGACTCAATCTCTCGTCTCTTTGGGCAAAGTTTCTCGCTCCTACCGGACACGGTCTCTCACCTGTACTGGACACAGTCTCTCACCTGTACTGGACACAGTCTCTCACCTGTACAGGACACAGTCTTTCACCTGATGTGGACACAATCTCTCGTCTCTTTGGGGACAGTATCTCAGTCCTACTGGACACAGTCTCTCACCTGTACTGGATACAGTCTCACAGCTCTATTGGTCACAACCTTTCATCTGTCATTGACACAGTCTCTCAAATGTACCAGAAAAAAGCCTCTCACCTGTACTGGACATATTCTGTCACCTGTACTGAACACAGTCTATCTCCTGGACTGTGCACAGTCTCTCACCTGCTTCTGGCCACATTCTCTCACATGTACTGGTCACAGTCTCCCTCCTGCACTGGACACTGTCTCTCTTCTCTACTGGATGCAGTCCCTCCCCTGTATTGACACAGTCTCTCACCTGTACTGGAAACAGACTCTCACCAATTATGGACACAACCTCTCATCTCTACTGGACACTGTCTCTCACCATTATTGGGCACCATATTCCTCCTGTACTGGATGCAGTCTATCATCCACGCTGGACACAGTCCCTCACCCACACTGGTTATAGTCTCTCAACTGTACTGGACAGAGTCTCTCACCTGTACAGGACACAGCCTCTCAGCTCTACCAGACAGAGTCTCTCACCTGTAATGGACACAGTCCCTCTCCTGTACTGGACAAGTCTCTCTTCTGTACAGGACACAGTCCCTCTCCTGTACTGGGCAAGTCTCTCTTCTGTACAGGGCACAGTTCCTCACCTGTTCTAAACACCGTCTCTCAACTGTACTGGACAGAGTCTCTCACCTGAACAGGACACAGCCTCTCAGCTCTACCAGACAGAGTCTCTCACCTGTAGGGGACACAGTCCCTCTCCTGTACTGGACAAGTCTCTCTTCTGTACAGGACACGGTCCCTCTCCTGTACTGGGCAAGTCTCTCTTCTGTACAGGGCACAGTTCCTCACCTGTTCTAAACACAGTCTCTCAACTGTACTGGACACAGTCTCTCACCTCTCCTGGACACAGTCTATATCTGGACTGGATATTGTAAGTCATCTCTACTGGACTCAGTCTCCCACCTGTATTGGACACAGTCTCTGACCTGTACTGGACATATCCTATCACTTGTAGTGGACACAATCTGAATGGTGCAATTGATGTAGTCTCTCAACTTTCATTGACACTGTCTCTCCCTTGTAATGGACTCAGTTTATTTCCTGTACTGGACACCATCTCTCACCTGTTGTGGAAAGAATTCTCTCACCTCTACTGGGCACATTCTCTCAGTCTCTCACCTGTACTGGACTCAGTCTTCCGCCTGAACTGGACATATCCTGTCACATGTACTAGACACAATTTATCACCTGCACCGGATATAATCTCTCACCTTTCATTGACACTGTCTCTCCCCTGTAATGAACACAGTCTCTCCCCTGTACTGCACACAGACTTCACTGCATCTAGACACAGGTTCTCACCTGCTGTGGGCACAGTTTCTCACCAGTACTGGGCACAGTCACTCACCACTTCTAGACACAGTCTTTAAACTGTACTGGACAGTCTCTCACCTGTACTGGACACAGTCTCACACCTGTATGGGATACATTCTCTCAACTGTGGTTGTCAGTCTCTCACCTCTACTGGACTCAGTCTCCCACTTGTACCAGGCACAGTCCCTAAAGTGCATTGGACATAATCTGTCACGTGTACTGGATAGTCTGTCATCTGCACTGGACATGGTCTGTCAAATTTCATTGACACTGGCTCTCCCCTGTAATGGACACAGTCTCTCACCTGTGCTTGACACAGTCTCTCACCTGTACTGGACACTGTCTTTCACCTATACTCTACACAGTCTCTCACCTGTACTGGGTGCAGTCTGTCCACTCTTGTTGACAGATTCTGTCACCTGATGTGGGCAGTGCCTCTCACCTGTACTGGACACAGTCTCCTAGGTCTTCTGGACAGAGTCTCTCACCTGTACTGGACAGAGTCTGTCACCTGTACTGGAATGAGTCTCACACCTACACTGCACAAAGTATCTCCCTTGTACTGGATACCATCGCTCAACTGTTGTTGACAATGTCTCACTCCTCCGAAGGGCAAAATCTCTCAAATGGACTAAACACTGTATCTCACCTGTACTGGTCACAGTCTCCCTCCTGCACTGGACACAGTCTCTCTTCTCTACTGGATACAGCCCCTTCCCTCACCTGTATGGGACACATTTTCTCAACTGTGGTTGACAGTCTCTCACCTCTACTGGACTCCCACCAGTACTAGGTACAGTCTCTGAAGTGTATTGGATATATTCTGTCACATGTACTGGACAGTCTGTCATCTGCACTGGACATAGTCTGTCAAATTTCGTTGACACTGTCGCTCCCCTGTAATGGACACAGTCTCTTCCCTGTACAGGACACAGTCTCTCCCCTGTACTGGACACAGTCTGTCCGCTCTTGTGGACAGATTCTCTCCCCTGTTGTAGACAGGTTCTCCCACCTGTTGTGGGCAGTATCTCTCACCTGTACTATACACAGTCTCTCATCTCTACTGGACAAAGACTCTCCCTTATTGTTGACGCCAACACTCAACTACACTGGTAAAAGGCTCTCATCTGTACTGGACACAGCACCTGTCCGGTACTGAACACAGTCTCTCACCTGTATTGGACACAGTCTCTCACCTGTATTGGACACAGTCTCTCACCTGTATTGGACACAGTCGCTAACCTGTACTGGAGACAGTCTCTCACCTGTACAGGACACAGTCTCTACCCTGTACAGGACAAAGTCTCTTCGCTGTTGTGGACACAGTCTCGCCTCTGTACTGGACACTGTCTGTCCGCTTTTGTGGACAGATTCTCACACCTGTTGTGGACAGATTCTCACACCTGTTGTGGGCAGTGTCTCACACCTTTACTATACACAGTCTCTCATCTCTACTGACAAAGTCTCTCCCCTATTGTTGACAAAACCTCTCACCTGCACTTGTATAAGGCTCTCATCTGTACTGGACACAGTCTCTGTCCAATACTGAATACAGTCTCTCACCTGTATTGGACACAGTCTCTCACCTGTACTGAGCACAGTCCTGAACCTCTGCTGGGCACTTTCTCTCACCTGTATTGGACACAGTCTCTCATCTGTAATGGACACAGTCTCTCAACTAGTGTGGACACAATTCCATCTCTTTGGGCAGAGTTTCTCACTCCTACTACACATGGTCTCTCACCTGCACAGGACAGTCTCTCACCTGTACTGGACACAACCTTTCATCTGTCATTGACACAGTCTCTCAAGTGTACCAGAAGAAGCCTCTCACTTGTACTGGACATATTCTGTCACCTGTACTGGACACAGTCTTTCGCCTGTACTGTGCATAGTCTCTCACCTGCTTCTGGCCACAGTCTCTCACCTGTACTGGTCACAGTCTCCCTCCTGCACTGGACACAGCCTCTCTTCTCTACTGTTTACAGCCCCTCCCCTATATTGACACAGTCTCTCACCTGTACTGGAAACAGACTCTCACCAATTGTGGACACAACCTGTCATCTCTACTGGAGACTGTCTCTCAACATTATTGGGCACCATCTTCCTCCTTTACTGGACGTAGTCTATCACCCACGCTGGACACAGTCCCTCACCTACACTGGTTATGGTCTCTCACCTGTACTGGACAGAGTCTCTCACCTGTATGGGATACATTCTCTCAACTTTGGTTAAAGGTCTCTCACCTCTACTGGACTCAGTCTCCCACCTGTACCAGTTACAGTCTCTGACGTGTATTGGACATATTCTGTCACGTGTACTGGACAGTCTGTCATCTGCACTGGACAAAGTCTGTCAAATTTCATTGACACTGTCTCTCCCCTGTAATGGACACAGTCTTTTCCCTGTACAGGACACAGTCTCTTCCCTGTACAGTACGCAGTCTCTTCCCTGTACAGTACGCAGTCTCTTCCCTGTACAGTACGCAGTCTCTTCCCTGTACAGTACGCAGTCTCTTCCCTGTACTGGACACAGTTTCTCCCCTGTACTGGACACAGTCTGTCCACTCTTGTGGACAGATTCTCACACCTGTTGTGGACAGATTCTCACACCTGTTGTGAACAGATTCTCTCCCCTGTTGTGGACAGATTCTCCCACCTGTTGTGGGCAGTGTCTCTCACCTGTACTATACACAATCTCTCATCTCTACTGGACAAAGTCTCTCCCCTATTGTTGACACAACCTCTCACCTACACTGGTATAAGGCTCTCATCTGTACAGGACACAGTTTCTGTCCGGTACTGAACACAGTCTCTCATCTGTATTGGACGCAGTCTCTCAACTGTATTGGATGCAGTCTCTCACCTGTATTGGACACAGTCTCTCACATGTACTGAGCACAGTCTTTCACCTATACTGGACACAGTGTCACCCCTGTAATGGGCACTGTCTGTCCACTATTGTTGACAGATTCTCTCACCTGTTGTGGACAGTGTCTCTTACCAGTACTGGACACAGTCTCCTATGTCTACTGGACAGAGTCCCTCACCTGTACTGGACAGAGTCTGTCACATGTATTGGAACGAGTCTCACACCTACACTGCACAAAGTATCTCCATTGTACTGGATACCATCTCTCAACTGTTATTGACAATTTCTCACTCCTCCGAAGGGCAAAGTCTCTCAAATGGACTAAACACTGTCTCTCAACTGTACTCGATGCAGCCTCTCAGCTGTACTGGACAGAGTTTCTCACCTGCACTGAACACAGTCTTTCAACTGCACTGGGTACAGTCTCTCATCTGTACTAGATAAAGTCTCTAAACTGTAGAAGACATAGTCCTTATCTGTCATGAAAACATCCCCCAACTCTACCGGACACAGTCTCACATGTTTCATTTACACAGTCTCTCAACTGTACTGGACACCGTCTCTCACCTGTAATGGACACAGCCCCTCACTTATATTGGAAACAGTCTCTCACCTCTGCAGGACAAAATCCCTCAGCTGTAATGGACACAGCCGCTCTCTTATACTGGACACAGTCTCTCACCTGTACTGGACACAACCTTTCATCTGTCATTGACAGAGTCTCTCAAGTGTACCAGAAAAAGCCTGTCACTTGTACTGGACATATTCTGTCACCTGTACTGGACACAGTCTATCGCCTGTACTGTGCACAGTCTCTCACCTGCTTCTGGCCACAATCTCTCACCTGTAGTGGTCACAGTCTCCCTCCTGCACTGGACACAGTCTCTCTTCTCTACTGGATACAGCCCCTCCCTGTATTGACACAGTCTCACACCTGTACTGGAACCAGTTTCTCACCAATTGTGGACACAACCTCTCATCTCTACTGGACACTGTCTCTCACCATTATTGGGCACCATCTTCCTCCTTTACTGGACGCAGTCTATCACCCATGCTGGACACAGTCCGTCACCCACACTGGTTATAGTCTCTCAACTGTACTGGACAGAGTCTCTCCACTGTATGGGACACATTCTCTCAACTGTGGATGACAGTCTCTCATCTCTACTGGACTCAAACTCCCACCTGTACCAGGTACTGTCTCTGGCGTGTATTGGACATATTCTGTCACGTGTACTGGACAGTCTGTTATCTGCACTGGACATAGTCTGTCAAATTTCATTGACACTGTCTCTCCACTGTAATGGACACAGTCTTTTCCCTGTACAGGACACAGTCTCTTCACTGTACAGGACAGAGTCTCTCCCCTGTACTGGAAACAGTCTGTCCGCTCTTGTGGACAGATTCTCACACTTGTTGTGGGCAGATTCTCTCACCTGTGGTGGACAGATTCTCCCTCCTGTTTTGGGCAGTGTCTCTCACCTGTACTATACACAGTCTCTCATCTCTACTGGACAATGTCTCTCCCCTATTGTTGACACAAACTCTCAGCTACACTGGTATAAGTCTCTCATCTGTACTGGACCCAGTCTCTGTCTGGTACTGAACACAGTCTCTAACCTGTATTGGACGAAGTCTCTCACCTGTACTGGAGACTGGCTCTCAACTGTACAGGACAGAGTCTCTTCCATGTACAAGACAAAGTCTCTTCCCTGTACTGGACACAGTCTCGCCCCTGTACTGGACACAGTTTGTCCGCTCTTGTGGACCAGATTCTCACACCTGTTGTGGACAGATTCTCTCACCTGTTGTGGACAGATTCTCCCACCTGTTGTGGGCAGTGTCTCTCACCTGTACTATACACAGTCTCTCATCTCTACTGGACAATGTTTCTCCCCTATTTTTGAGACAACCTCTCACCTACACTAGTATTAGGTGCTCATCTGTATTGGACACAGTCTCTGTCCGATACTGAACACAGTCTGTCACCTGTATTGGATGCAGTCTCTCATCTGTATTGGACGCAGTCTCTCACCTGTACTGAGCACAGTCACTAACCTCTACTGGGCATTTTCTCTCATCTGTATTGGACACAGTTTCTCATCTGTAGTGGACACAGTCTCTCACCTGGTGTGGACACAATCTCTCTTCTCTTTGGGCACAATTTCTCACTCCTACTGGTCACAGCCTCTCACCTGTACTGGACACAGTCTCTCACCTGTACAGGAAACAATCTCTCCCCTGGTGTGGACCTAATCTCTCGTCTCTTTGGGGACAGTTTCTCACTCCTACTGGACACAGTCTCTCATCTGTACTGGACGCAGTCTTTCAACTATACTGGACATAGTCTCTCCACTGTACTGGGCAAAGTCTGTCCACTCTAGTCAACAGATTCTATCATCTGTTGTGGGCAATGCCTATCACCTATACTGGACACAGTCTCCTATGTCTTCTTGACAGAGTTTCTCACCTGTACTGCACAAAGTATCTCCCCTGTACTGGACACCCCATCTCTCAATTGTTGTGCACACAGTCTCACTCCTCTGCAGCGCACAGTCTCTCAACTGGACTAAAGACTGTCTCTCAACTGTACTGGATGCAGCCTCTCAGCTGTACTGGACTGAGTCTCTCACCTGCACTGGACACAGTCTTTCAACTGTACTGGATACAGTCTCTCATCTGTACTGGATAAAGTCTCTAAACTCTAGAGGACATAGTCCTTACCTGTCATGAACACATCCTCCAACTCTTTCAGACACTTTCTCACATGTTTCATTTACACAGTCTCTCACCTGCACTGGACACAGTCTTTCAACTGTACTGGATACAGTCTCTCATCTGTACTGGATAAAGTCTCTAACCTGTAGAGGGCATAGTCCTTACCTGTCATGAACACATCCCCTAACTCTTTCGGACACTTTCTCACATGTTCCATTTACACAGTCTCTCACCTGTACTGGACACAGTCTCTCACCTGTAATGGACACAGCCCCTCACTTATATTGGAAACAGTCTCTCACCTCTGCAGGACAAAAACCCTCACCTGTAATGGACACAGCTGCTCTCTTATACTGGACACAGTCTCTCACCTGTACTGGACACAATATTTCATCTGTCATTGACGCCGTCTCTGAAATGTACCTGATAGGTCTCTCACTTTTACTGGACATATTCTGTCACTTGTACTGGACACAGTCTATCGCCTGTACTGTGCACAGTCTCTCCCCTGCTTCTGGCCACAGTCTCTCACATGTACTGGTCACAGTCTCCCTCCTGCACTGGACACAGTCTCTCTTCTCTACTGGATACAGCCCCTTCCCTGTATTGACACAGTTTCTCACCTGTACTGGAAACAGTCTCTCACCAATTGTGGACACAACCTCTCATCTCTACTGGACACTGTCTCTCACCATTATTGGGCACCATCTTCCTCCTGTACTGGACGCAGTCTATCACCCACACTGGACACGCTCCCTCACCAACACTGGTTATAGTGTCTCACCTGTACTGGACAGCATCTCTCACCTGTATGGGACACATTCTCTCAACTGTGGTTGACAGTCTCTCACCTCTACTGGATTCCCACCAGTACCAGGTACAGTCTCTGACGTGTATTGGATATATTCTGTCACGTGTACTGGACAGTCTGTCATCTGCACTGGACATAGTCTGTCAAATTTCATTGACACTGTCGCTCCCCTGTAATGGACACAGTCTTTTCCCTGTACAGGACACAGTCTCTTCCCTGTACAGGACAAAGTCTCTCCCCTGTACTGGACACAGTCTGTCCGCTCTTGTGGACAGATTCTCTCCCCTGTTGTGGACAGATTCTCCCCCCTGTTGTGGGCAGTATCTCTCACCTGTACTATACACTGTCTCTCATCTCTACTGGACAAAAACTCTCCCCTATTGTTGACGCCAACTCTCAACTACACTGGTATAAGGCTCTCATCTGTACTGGGCACAGCACCTGTCCGGTACTGAACACAGTCTCTCATCTGTATTGGACACAGTCTCTCACCTGTACAGGGCACAGTCTCTATCCTGTACTGGACACAGTCTCTTCCCTGTACTGGACACAGTCTCTCCCCTGTACTGGACACAGTCTGTCCGCTCTTGTGGACAGATTCTCTCCCCTGTTGTGGACAGATTCTCTCCCCTGTTGTGGACAGATTCTCCCACCTGTTGTGGGCAGTGTCTCTCATCTGTACTATACACAATCTCTCATCTCTACTAGACAAAGTCTCTCCCCTATTGTTGACACAACCTCTCACCTACACTGGTATAAGGCTCTCATCTGTACTGGCCACAGTTTCTGTCCAGTACTGAACACAGTCTCTCATCTGTATTGGACACAGTCTCTCACCTGTACTGAACACAGTCCCTAACCTCTACTGGACACTTTCTCTCATCTGTATTGGACACAGTCTCTCATCTGTGCAGAACACAGTCGCTCGCCTGGTGTGGACGCAATCTCTCGTTTCTTTGGGCAAGGTTTCTCACTCCTACTGGACATAGTCTCTCACTTTTACTGGACAAAGTCTCTCACCGGTACTGGATACAGTCTCTCACCTGTACTGGACACAGTCACTCTTCTCTACTGGATACAGCCCCTTGCCTGTATTGATCCATTCTCGCACCTGTAATGGAAACAGTCTTTCACAAATTGTGGACACAACCTCTCATCTCTACTGGACACTGTCTCTCACCATTATTGGGCACCATCTTTCTCCTGGACTGGACGCAGTCTATCACCCACGCTGGACACCGGCCCTCACCCACACTGGTTATAGTCTCTCACCTGTACTGGACACAGCCTCTCAGCCCTACCAGACAGTTTCTCTCGCCTGTATTGGACACGGTCCATCTCGTGTACTAGACAGTCTCTCTTCTGTACAGGAAACAGTCCCTCTCCTCTATTGGGCAAGTCTCTCTTCTGTACAGGACGCAGTTTCTCACCTGTGCTAAACACAGTCTCTCAACTGTACTGGACACAGTCTCTCACCTCTACTGGACACAGTCTACATCTGGACTGGATATTGTAAGTCACCTCTACTGGACTTAGTCTACCACCTGTATTGGACACGGCCTCTGACCTGTACTGGACATATCTTGTCACTTGTAGTGGACAAAATCTGAATGGTGCAATTGATGTTGTCTATCAACTTTAATTGACACTGTCTCTCCCCTGTAATGGACTCAGTTTATCACCTGTACTGGACACAACCTCTCACCTCTTGTGGAAAAAAGTCTCTCACCTCTACCGGACATATTCTCTCAGTCTCTCACCGGTACTGGTCTCTGTCTTCCACCTGGACTGGACATAGACTGTCACATGTACTAGACACAATCTGTCACCTGTACTGGATATAATCTCTCAACTTTCATTGACAATGTCTCTCCCCTGTAATCAACACAGTCTCTCCCCTGTACTGGACAGAGTCTTCACTGCATCTAGACACAGGTTCTCACCTGCTGTGGACACAGTTTCTCACCAGTACTGGGCACAGTCACTCACCACTTCTAGACACAGTCTTTAAACTGTACTGAACAGTCTCTCTTGTCCTGGACGCAGTCTCCCATGTCCACTGGACATAGTCTATCACCTGTACTGGACACAGTCTCTCACCTGTATGGGATACTTTCTTTCAACTGTGGTTAAAAGTCTCTTATCTCTACTGGACTCTGTCTCCCACCTGTACCAGGCACAGTCTCTGACCTGTATTGCACATATTCTGTCACGAGTACTGGACAGTCTGTCATCTGCACTGGACATAATCTGTCAAATTTCATTGACACTGTCTCTCATCTGTAATGGACACAGTCTTTTCCCTGTACAGGACACTGTCTTTTCCCTGTACAGGACACTGTCTCTTCCCTGTACAGGACACTGTCTCTTCCCTGTACAGGACACAGTCTTTTCCCTGTACTGGACACAGTCTCTCCCCTGTACTGGAAAAAGTCTGTCCGCTCTTGTGGACAGATTCTCACACTGTTGTGGACAGATTCTCTCACCTGTTGTGGGCAATGCCTCTCACCTGTACTGGACACAGTCTTCTAAGTCTTCTGGACAGAGTCTCTGACCTGTACTGGACAGAGTCCATCACCTGTACTGGATCGAGTCTCTCACCTATGCTGGACAATGTATCTCCCTTGTACTGGACACCATATCTCAACTGTTGTGGGCAGTCTCATCCTCTGCAGAGCACAGTCTCTCAACTGGACTAAACACAGTCTCTCAACTGTACTGGATGCAGCCTCTCTTCTGTACTGGACAGAGACTCTCTCCTGCACTAGACACAGTCTTTCAACTGCACTGGATACAGTCTCTCATCGGTACTGGATAAAATCTCTAAACTGCAGAGGACATAGTCCTTACGTGTCATGAACACAGACTCTCAGCTGTTCTGGGCAGCGTCCCCCAACTCTACCAGACACAGTCTCACATGTTTCATTTACACAGACTCCCACCTGTACCGGCACAGTCTCTCACCTGTACTGGACACAGTCTCTCATCTGTTCAGGACACAGTCTCTCACCTGGTGTGGACACAATCCCTCGTCTCTTTGGGCACAATTTCTCACTCCTGCTGGACACAGTCTCTCACCTGTACTGGACACATTCTCTCACCAGTACATCTGGACTGGATAACGTCTCTAAACTGTAGAGGACATAGTCCTTACCTGTCATGAACACAGTCTCTCACCTGTAATGGACACAGCCCCTCACTTATACTGGAAACGGTCTCTCACCTCTGCAGGACTCAATCCCTCACCTTTACAGCACAATGTCTCTCACCTGTATGGGACACATTCTCTCAGCTGTGGTTGACAGTCTCTCACCTCTAAAGCACTCAGTCTCCCACCTGTACCAGGCACAGTCTCTGACCTGTATTGCACATATTCTGTCACGTGTACTGGCCAGTCTGTCATCTGCACCGGACATAGCCTCTAAAATATCATTGACACTGTCTCTCCCCTGTAATGAATACAGTCTCTTCCCTGTATTGGACACAGTCTCTCGCCTGTACTGGACACAGTCTGTCCGCTCTTGTGGACAGATTCTCACACCTGGTGTGGACAGATTCTCTCACCTGTTGTGGACAGATTCTCTCACCTGTTGTGGACAGATTCTCTCACCTGTTGTGGACAGATTCTCCCACCTGTTGTGGGCAGTGTCTCTCACCTGTACTATACACAGCCTCTCATCTCTACTGGACAATGTCTCTCCCCTATTGTTGACACAACCTCTCAGCTACACTGGTATAAGTCTCTCATCTGTACAGGACACAGGCTCTTCCCTGTACAGGACACACTCTCTCACCTGTATTGGACACAGTCTCTCACCTGTACTGAGCACCGTCCCTAACCTCTACTGGGCACTTTCACTCATCTGTATTGGACACAGTCTCTCATCTGTATTGGACACAGTCTCTCATCTGTAGTGGACACAGTCTCTCACTGGTATGGACACAATCTCTATTCGCTTTGGGCACAGTTTCTCACTCGTACTCGACACAGTCTCTCACCTGTACTGGACACACTCTCTCACCTAGTGTGGACACAGTCTCTCACCTGTACTGAGCACAGTCCCTAACCTCTAGTGGGCAGTTTCTCTCATCTGTATTGGACACAGTCTCTCATCTGTTCAGGACACCGTCTCTCACCTGGTGTGGACACAATCCCTCGTCTCTTTGGGCACAGTTTCTCACTCCTACTGGGCACAGTCTCTCATATGTACTGGACACAGTCTCCCACCTCTACTGGACACAGTCTCTCACCTGTACTGGGCACAGTCCCTCCACTCCTGACTGTGATCCATTCAGAAGTGCTCATGTTGAGATGATCAGTGTCTGAGTTAATGATACCTGAATTTGGATTAGGGTGAATTACCTCACAGAAACTAAATACAGCAGGAAACAGATAGCTCCTGAATTCAGTGAGAAAGTTTGTTAGTGTTAGGATCAGGCAATGTGTAGCGAGTGTGTGCCGTTCTGTAACCTAGAAGCATGAGATTAACTTTAGCTGGTTGTGTAAAATGTGCATTATGGGATTTGCTGGGCATTATATATCTGTTCCAGTGAATGAAAATAAAATTACTGATCCCATATGTGAATATCAATCCGATTGGCCCCTTCTTTATTCATTGCAGGATGTGGAAATAGCTGACAAAGCCAGCATTTATTGCCCATCTACAATTGCCCTTGCCATACAATTGAGCGGCTTGCTGAGTCATTTCAGAGGGCAGTTCAGGGTCAACCACATTGCTGTGGGTCGGGAGTCACATGTAGGCCAGACTGGGCAAGGGTGGCAGATTTCCCTGCTAAAGGAAAAGAACCAGATGGGTTTTAAATACTGACATGGCTGACAGCTGCATGCTCACTTTGACAGGTTTTATCCCCAGGTATTGTGGTTGGGGGCAAGAGTGGGAACTTAAATATATATTATTTTCATATCACATCTGCAACTGTAGCTGGTTTCTGGGTGAACATTAAGGTGACAGTGGGTAATCTGTTCGCTGAAGTCTGGCTTTTAGCTTTTGCATGTGGATGAGCAGTTTTTCAGTGTAGTTAATAATCCCAGGCAAAATTACCTTCTCAGGGTTTCAGAACATGAAGCAAGATTAACCTGGACTTCAGCTGAGTTTTAAACTGTGATTAAAGCTCAGTCCATTTGCACAAATGCTTGGTGGGGAACTGGTTTGTGAAGATAGATTTCTGTCATCCTCAGAGGCATACAGATTGAGAAGATCAGCTTAGAAGGCAGCTTGTCTGTGTTTGACAGTGTATCAGAGGGAGTAAATCAGCATCATCTGTGGCAGTAACAACATCCTGTGGATTCAAAATGTGCACAGGAGGAGTCATCATCGGGCAGTTGTTTTGATTTGATTTCCATGGCATTATCCAAAGACAGATTGAAGGTTTCACAGCCAACTGAACATAAATGTAGAATGTAGGTGACAAGTGGATTGTTTGACAGAGTTGGAAACTGTATAAACGTCCTCTGTGACAATAGCCAGAATAGTAAGTAAGCTCTCAGACTCACCTCTCTGGCCAGATTCCCACAAGTTCAGGCTGCCAAGGCCTAACACGCACAGGGTGAAACTGAACATCACCATAGCAACCAGGAGTTTTTTATAAATTGCAAGGGATATTTTTCCATGAATGTGCAGCTGGTGTGAAAGCACAAGAAGAGGCCTGCTCCAGATTTCCTGAGAGTTGGCATGATGCTTTCATACATCCCAATCTTCTCAGTTCAACATCCCAGACTTTGTCATCTCAGAATGAAAATTAACAACTGGGTCACAAGAGATCAAAGAAACTCCTTCAAACCACTAATGAGATGTAAGAACACACTAAGATGGGTCACAAGACCATCAACAGAGTCCTGCAGTAGCATGTTAGAGATTCACCTAAACAAATGATGCCCATCAGAACTGACCAGTAAGGCTGTCCAGAATCAGTGGTGTTGTGTCCTGCACAACATTCAACAGCAGAGAGGATAGGCAGAGGAGGCAAAGGAGCTCATCACTTATTGTTGGAGGACATAGAGGAGGAGGAACATGGCTCACCCAACTCGAGAGCAGACCAGTCATTACACTGCTGTCAGGGATGTCCTAATATCACAATGATTCACCTCGTGTGAAATATAACCAATTGCCTCCTGCAGTCTGTTCCCACCACTCTGCTCACTGCCTCCCCCTTTGCTCTAGAAGGACCTTCAGCCACAAATTCCCCCATTACTCATTCACCATATAATTGCTGGTGTGTGTGACATTTATTGTGAAGTTGACACTTGGAATGCAATAATGGGCAAGACATGGGAGTGGAACTAACCAATATCATGTGCTGCTGAAGATCCCACCAAAACTGCCCCATCTGTGCAGGGGCAGACTCGATCATCGGGACAACAGTTGAAAAGTGGGAGCAGTTTGATGGCACCCCCATTTTCCTATCTCTCTGTGCCATCACCCCCTTCTTGGGCCAGTGCCATGTCATCCTTATCAGCTCTATGGGAGATCAGATCACTGACATGTTGGAAGGACATCGATAAAGTATCCATTGTTCAGGCAGCAGACAAGTTATCATTCAAGTCTGTGTGGCCACGGTCACAGTCTGCATGGGCCGATTTCCAACTGCATGGAAAGCAGGTATTCTTATAATACCACTAATCTACAGCTAACTGAGCTGGACTCTTCCATCCTCTCTGCTACAATGGAGAGTGTGACATTCGACAGGAATAAGTTACTCTTGCACCTCAAGCATTCTCCTTCTCAGTGATTCCTCCTGAGGTTCAGCATCTCTGTCTAGCTGAGCAGAGCTTTGATCTCCCAGGCTGATGCAGACTCTCCACAGTTGTCCCTTCTTATGCTCACTTGTGAGGTGTAAGTCACCAGATGAAAACTGCCCTTTACCTGCACCGCTGCAGGATGATGCCATGGATGATACCGTGGATGTCCAGAGCCACTTGCTGCACATGTGAAGACTCTGGAAAGAAAAAGGCTATTTAATCATTGCACTGTCACAAGGTTGGCAATCACTTCACTCATTCTCCTTAGATATTAACATTACAAAGGAAATATGACCCAGAAACAGACAATTCAGCCAAATCAGTCCATGCCAGTGTTTAGACTCCACTCAAACCTCTGTGATCTATCATTCCTAATGCTCTATTTCCTTTTGCCTCATATGATTGTTTAGTCTCTCCTTAAATACATCTACACTGTACACCTCAACCAACCCCATGGTAGTGAGCTCCACATTCTCACCACTCTCTCAATAAGTATGTTCCTTCTCAATTCCCTATTGGATTTCTTGGTGACTATCTTATATTGACGGCCTCTTCCCCACAAAGGGAAACATTCTCTCTGTATCCACTTGATGAAAACCTTTCATTATTTAAAGATTTCTATCAGGTTAGCCCTTCCTTTAAGAGATAAGAGGTTTAGGTTGCTTTTCTTTTCCTGTTAGGTATAATCTTGCATTTCTGGTATCATCCTTGAGAATCTTTTTTGCACCCTCTTCAGTACCTCTATATCCTTTTTATAACATGGCGATCAGAATTATATGTGGTCCTCCAGGTATAGTCTAACCAATGTTCAATACAAGATTAGGATCATTCCTTCACTTCCCAATTCCATCATCTAGAATTAAACCTTTGTGCTTATGTTTTTTTTTGCAACTTTATTAACATGCGACATGAATTTTCATGTATTTGTGCTCCCACAAACCTTTGTTTACCCCCCCCCCCCCACTATTCCCTTCCTCATTTTCCAGGTCTCTGTTCCTGCATCCCTTTTAGAATTGTATCCTTTAGATGTGTTGCTCTTTACACACACAGGGTAGGTCAGGAGTCCTATCCAACATCAGCTTTTGTTTTGAATCATATCTCTCAAGACTGAAGTTTTCTTTTACAAAATGGAAGGACCAGGCATGATTTGGTCATCTGGACGCTAACCTGGGATTTTTTTTAAAAGGTCATAAATTCACTTTGGAATTGTCAACAAGCGGGTCTCTTCCAAGAACCTCTATGGTTCTTGAGAAGGAGTTGCTTGTTTGTGTTGAACTGCAAAGCACTTTATTTAATGAAAAGCTGGGAGACAAAATGCAATCACATGAGGGAGATGAAAAAACTCAAGTTGTGAACCTGCTTGTTTTGAAGGCAGTCTTGTTGGAGAACAAGCTGAGGAAAGAAGGTTACCTTGACTGGCTCCCTCTCTCTACCTTGCCTAAATTCTGTGTGGCTATCAACCTGTAGCCAGAAAACCCCCATCCGTGTGTAACCAGTCTGCCTTGGCCCTGTAAAGCTGAAGCCAGTGGTGAGAACTTCCAGGCATCCACTGGGACCAGCGGCCAGTCTTCACACCAGAGGATTTCAGGTGACAGCATTGAGACCCTGCGGACTTTATCCTTTAGTGTATAATGTGCATCCTCCAAAGCCCATCTATGCAGAGAGACTCTATCTGTTTGTCCTCTGTTTGTCTTTGTGTGTGTATGCTGGGGAATTCTTTAGGAAGAGATAGATAGTTATAGTGTCTGGTTACAATTGTGTGTTAACCTGTACTTGTATATTGTTTTGTTTTAAAATAAATTAATCATTCTGAGCTTTTGAAAGAAGCCTGGTCAAAGTCCCTTTTCTGCTGGGTACTAGAGGTACAGGTACACCACTGGCCATTTCGGTGAGAAAATTAAACATTTAAATTAATGGTATGGCCTGTGTAGTAGTGGGGCTTGATAATTCACACACTCTGACCCATTCTGGTCAGAACACTTTCACCTGTAAGTTTCATGAGTATGATTATCATCAGCAAGGCACATGTCTATAAGCCCCCTCTCCCTCAGGTCACAACAGCCCTGATTATGTAAATTTCCAAAATTCCTTTTCAACCAAAAAAACAAAATCACCATGCTTCATGATTTGGAAACTCCTGGGAAAACAGCCAGGTCATTAGCATCTCTAAACTTTCTAAGATTTACACCCTTTTAGCCAGCTCACAGAGTACCCTAAGAGTTCTTACCTCCTTTTCAGCCAAACAGAAAAGCTGATCTCTTCGCGAGAGTGATTCCTCATAAGAAAACGTTATGTTCCTGCTTATTTTCTCTTTGTGTCTGCATCTATGTATTGATTGTCATCAGCCTCCAACTCACCTGCTTGTAGTTCTCCTTTATATCTGCAGGTCTCCATTGCATCTGCCAAGCACATGGTTTCTTTCTTAACTTCCTTCCCATTGGTACTGGTCCAGGGTAAGATTTTCTAGTTCACATGGATCAGTATTTCTTATTATTCAAAGAAAGTTACAATTGATTCCGGTACAGTTGTTGCAAACTATTAAAGCCCTTTCAAACAATCGTGAAAACAGTTACAGATTCTACAGACCTTTTAAAGACATTACAAATTTTCCTTACTGTATTGTATCTGTGTCAAAGGTCATCACAGTATCCATGCTGCCACTGTCTCTTTTATTCCATTCTATGTTTTTTTGTAAGCCTGCTATGTGGCACTTTATCAAATGCCTTTTGGAAGTCCATATATGCCACATCAAATACATATCCCAGCTCCAATCTCTCTGTTGTCTCATAAGAATACTCAAGGAAGACTGTTAAAGATGATTTTAGGTGTTAAAGGTGTTTAAAGATTAAAGGTGTTAGGAGTCTTGAAGAACATTAAGGTGGATAAGTCCCCAGGGCCCGACGGGATCTACCCCAGAGTACTGAGGGAGGCAAGGGATTGCTAGGGCCTTGACAGAAATTGTTGTATCCATACTGGCTACGGTTGAGGTCCCAGAGGACCGGAGAATGGCCAATGTTGTTCCATTATTTCAGAAGGGTAGCAGGGATAATCCAGGAAATTACAGGCCGGTGAGCATTACGTCAGTGGTAGGGAAATTATTGGAGAAGATTCTTCGTGACAGGATTTACTACCATTTGGAAGCAAATGGGTGCATTAGTAAGAGGCAGTATGGCTTTGTGAAAGGGAGGTCGTGTCTCACTAATTGATCGAGTTTTTCGAGGAAGTGACAAAGATGATCAACGATGGAAGGGCAGTGGATGTTATATACATGGATTTCAGTAAGGCCTTTGAGAAGGTCTCTCATGGCAGACTGGTACAGAAGGTAAAGTCGCACGGGATCAGAGGTGAGCTGGCAAAATGGATACAGAATTGGCATGATCAAAGAAGATAAAGGGTAGCAGTGGAAGGGTGCTTTTCTGAAAAGGGAAATCTGTAACTAGTGGAGTTCTGCAGGGATCAGTGCTGGGACCTTTGCTGTTTGTAGTATACATAAATGATTTGGAGGAAAATGTAACTGGGCTAATTAGTAAGTTTGCAGATGACACTAAGGTTGGAGGAGTTGCAGATAGTGAAGAGGATTGCCAAAGGATACAATGGGATATAGATCAGTTGGAGACATCGGCGGAGAAATGGCAGATGGAGTTTAATCCGGACAAATGCGAGGTAATGCAATTTGGAAGGTCTAATACAGGCAGGAATTATACAGTAAATGGCAGAACCCTTAAGGGCATTGACAGGCAGAGGGGTCTGGGTGTACAGGTCCACAGGTCACTGAAAGTGGGGACGCAGGTGGATAAGGTAGTCAGGAAGGCATATGGTGGCCACATTACCAGAAGGATATGGAGGCGTTGGAGAGGGGGCAGAGGAGGTTTACCAGAATGCTGCCTGGTCTGGGGAGAGGTTGGAGAAACTAGGATTGTTCTCACTAGAGTGACAGAGATTGAGAGGCGACTTGATAGAAGTTTACAAAATTATGAGTGACATGGACAGAGTAGATAGTCAGAAGCTTTTTCCCAGGGTGGAAGAGTCAATTACAAGAGGACATAGATTTAAGGTGAGAGGAGAAAACTATGGAGGAGATGTGCGCGGCAAGTTTTTTACGCAGAGGGTAGTGAGTGTCTGGAATTCGCTGCCAGAGGTGATGGTGGAAGCAGGTACGATAGTAATGTTTAAGAGGCAGGTTGACAAATACATGAATAGGATGGGAATAGAGGGATATGGACCACGGAAGTGCAAAATGTTTTAGTTTGACAGGAAACATGATCAGCGAAGGCTTGGAGGGCTGTAGGGCCTGTTCCTGTGCTGTAATTTTCTTTGTTCTTTGTTCGTATCACAAACTCCCAGTTCATCAGTGAGTTTATCACCAACACTCCCAGTTCATCAGTGAATTTATCACCAAACTCCCTCTTCATCAGTGAATTTATCACCAACAATCTCAGTTCATCAGCAACTTTATTACCAACTCTCTCTGTTCATCAGTGAGCTTATAACCAATTGCCAGTTCATCAGTGATTTTATCACCAACACTCCCATTTCATCATTGAGTATATCACCAACAGTCCCAGTTCATCAGTGAGTTTATCAACACTTCCAGTTCACCAGCAAGTTTAGCACCAACTCTGAGTTCATCAGCGAGTTTATCACCAAATCCCTGTTCATCAGTGAATTTAACACCAAACTCCCTCTTCATCAGTGAATTTATCACCAACATTCTCAGCACATCAGCAAGTTTATGACCAACTCTCCGTGTTCATCAGTGAGCTTATCACCAATTCCCAGTTCATCAGTGATTTTATCACCAACACTCCCAGTTCATCAGTTCGTTCATCACCAACACTCCCAGTTCATCAGTGAGTTTATCATGATCACATCCTGTTCATCAGTGAGTTTATCGCCAACACCCACTTCATCAGTGAGTTTATCAACTCCCAATTCATCAGTGAGTTTATAAACAAAACTCCCAGTTCATCAGCAAGTTTATCACCGACTCCGAGTTCATCAGTGAGTTTATCACCATTTCCCATTTCATCAGTGAGATTATCGTCAACGCTCCAAGTTCCCCAGTGAATTTATCACCAACACCCAGTCCATCAGTGAGTTTATCGTGATCACTCCCTGTTCATCAGTGAGTTTCTCGGTAAATCTCCCAGATCACAAGTGCGTTTATCACCAACTCCCACTTCATCAGTGTGTTTCTTTCCAACTCCCAGTTCATCAGTGATTTTATCACCAACTCCCACTTCATTAGTGAGTTTATCGCCAACTCTCCCAGTTCACAAGTGAGTTTATCA
Source organism: Carcharodon carcharias (assembly GCF_017639515.1). NCBI lineage: Eukaryota > Metazoa > Chordata > Chondrichthyes > Lamniformes > Lamnidae > Carcharodon > Carcharodon carcharias. Next base: position 68,568,575 of record NC_054475.1, read on the forward strand.
CCAACTCCCACTTCATCAGTGAGTTTATCACCAACTCCCAGATCATCATTGAGTTCATAAAGGACAATCCCAGTTCATCAGCGAGTTTATCACCGACTCCCAGTTCATCAGTGAGTTTATCACCATTTCTCTGTTCATCAGTGAGATTATCGCCAACACTCCTAGTTCACTAGAGAATTTATCACCAACTCCCAGTCCATCAGTGAGTTTATCATGATCACTCCCTGTTGATCAGTGAGTTTCTTGCCAATTCTCCCAGTTCACAAGTGCATTTATCAACAACTCACACTTCCTCAGTGATTTTATCAGCAACATTCCAAGTTCATAAGTGAGTTTATCACCAACACTTTTTGTTCATCAGTCCATTTCTTTCCATCTCCCGGTTAATCAGTGGAGTTTTTTTTACCAACTCCCAGTCCATCAGTGCGCTTATCACCAACACACCCAGTTCATCAGCAATTTATTACCAACTCCCAGTACATCAGCGAATTTATCGCCAACACTCCCAGTTCACCAGTGAGTTTTTCACCAACTCCTAGTCCATCAATGAGTTTTTCACCAACTAACAGTTCATCAGTGATTTCATCACCAACACTCCCACTTCATCAGTGAGTTTATCATCATCACTCCCAGTTCATCAGTGCGTTTATCACTCTCAGTTCATAAGCAACTTTATGACTGTTGATCAATGAGCTTATCACCAATTGGCAGTTCATCAGTGATTTTATCACCAACACTCCCACTTCATCAGTGCGTTTATCACCAACACTCCCATTTCAGTATTGAGTATATTACCAACAGTCCGAGTTCATCTCTGAGTTTATCAACAACGCTTCCAATTCAACAGCAAGTTTATCACCAACTCCCAGTTCATCAATGATTTATCCCCAACAATCTCAGTTCATCAGTGACTTTACGACCAACTCTCCCTGTTCAACAATGAGCTTATCACCAATTCCCAGTTCATCAGTGATTTTATCAGCGACACTCGAAGTTCATCAGTTAGTTTATCACCAACAGGCCGAGTTCATCAGTGAGTTTATCAACAACACTCCCAGTTCATCAGTTCGTTCATCACCAACACTCCCAGTTCATCAGTGAGTTTGTCATGATCAATCCCTGTTCATCAAAGAGTTTATCGGCAAATCTCCCAGTTCACAAGTGAGTTTATCACCAACTCCCAATTCATCAGTGAGTTTATCACCAACTCCCAGTTCATCAGTGAGTTCATAAACCACACTCCCAGTTAATCAGCAAGATTTTGACAAACTCCCTGTTCATCAGCCAGTTTGACACCAACTTCCAAATCATCAGTGAGTTTATCATCAACTCCCAGTTCATCAGTGATTCTATCACCATTTCCCAGTTCATCAGTGAGTTTAGCATCAACACTGCAAGTCCATCACTGCGTTTATCACCAACAATCCCAGTTCATCAGTTCATTCATCACCAACACTCCCAGTTCATCAGCGAGTTTATCATGATTACGCACTGTTCATCAGTGAGTTTATCGCCAACTCTCACAGTTCATCAGTGATTTTACCAGCAACATTCCCAGTTCATAAGTCAGTTTATCACCAACACTTCCTGTTCATCAGTGCGTTGATTTCCATCGCCCAGTTCATCATTGGGTTTTTTTTACCAAGTCCCAGTACATCAGTGCATTTATCACCAACACTACCAGTTCATCAGCAAGTTTATTACCAACTCCCAGTACATCAGTGAATTTATCGCCAACACTCTCAGTTCAGCAGTCAGTTTTTCACCAACTCCCAGTCCATCAATGAGTTTTTTACCAACTCACATTTCATCAGTGATTTCATCACCAAATTCATTTCTCCCGGTTCATCAGTGCATTTATCAAAAACACTCCCATTTCAGCATTGAGCATATCACCAACAGTTCCAGTTCATCAGTGAGTTTATCAATAACACTCCCAGTTCATCAGTTTGTTCATCACCAACACACTCAGTTCATCAGTGAGTTTGTCATGATCAATCCCTGTTCATTACTGAGGTTATCGGCAAATCTCCCAGCTCACAAGTGAGTTTATAACCAACACCCAGTTCATCAGTGAGTTCATAAAACACACTCGCAGTTCATCCGCAAGACTTTCACAAACTCCAAATTCATCAGCCAGTTTGTCACAAACTTCCAGTTCATCACTGGGTTTATCAGGAACTCCCAGATCACATGTGAGTTTATCACCATTTCCCAGTTCATCATTGACATTAGTACCAACACTGCAAGTTCATCAGTGATTTTATCATCCACAATCCCAGTTCATAAGTGAGTTCATCACCAACACTTCCTGTTCATCAGTGCATTTATTTCCAACTCCCAGTTCATCAGAGGATTCATTTCCAACTCCCAGTTCATCAGTAAGCTTATCACCAACACTCCCAGTTCATCAGCTAGTTTGTTACGAACTCCCAGTTCATCAGTATGTTTATAGCCTACACTCCCACTTCACTGGTGAGTTTTTCACCAACTACCAGTCCATCAGTGAGTTTTTTTTTAGCAACTCACAGTTCATCAGTGAGTTTATCACCAACTCCCAGTCTATCAGTTAGTTTTACAGCATCTCCCAGTTCGTCAGTCAGTTTCTCATCAACTCCCAGTTCATCAGTGAATTTATCACCAAACTCCGTCTTCATCAGTGAATTTATCACCAGGAACGTCAGTTCATCAGCGACTTTATGAACAACTCTCCCTGTTCATCAGTGAGCTTATCACCAATTCCCAGTTCATCAGTGATTTTATCAGCAACACTCCAAGTTCATCAGTGAGTTTATTCCCAACACTCCCAGTTCATCAGTGAGTTTGTCACCAGCACTCCCAGTTCATCAGTTCGTTCATCACCATCACTCCCAGTTCATCAGCGATATTGTCATGATCAATCCCTGTTCATCAGTGAGTTTATCACTAACACTCCCAGGTCGTCTGTGAATTTATCACCAACAATCTCAGTTCATCAGAGACTTTATAACCAACTCTCCCTGTTCATCAATGAGCTTTTCACCAATTGCCAGTTCATCAGCGAGTTTATCACCAACTCCCAGTTCATCAGTCAATTTAACACCAAACAGCCTCTTCATCAGTGAATTTATCACCAACATTCTCAGCTCACCAGCGAGTTTATGACCAACTCTCCCTGTTCATCAGTGAGGTTATCACCGACTGCCAGTTGATCAGTGATTTTATCAGCAACAGGCCAAGTTCATCAGAGAGTTTGTCACCAGCACTCCTAGTTCACTAGCGGGTTTTTCACCAACTCCCAGTCCATCAGTGAGTTAATCATTAAATCTCAGTTCATCAGTGAATTTATCACCAAACTCCCTCTTTAACAGTGAATTTATCACCAGCAATCACAGTTCATCAGCGACTTTATGACCAACTCTCTCTGTTCATCAGTGAGCTTATCACCAATTCCCTGTTCATTAGTGAGTTTATCGGCAACACTCCAAGTTCATCAGTGAGTTTATCACCAACACTCCCAGTTCATCCGTTTGTTCATCACCAACACACTCAGTTCACCAGTGATTTTTGTCATGATCAATACCTGTTCATCAGTGAGTTTATCAGCAAATCTCCCAGGTCACAAGTGAGTTTATCAACAACTCCCACTTCATCAGTGAGTTTATAACCAACACCCAGTTCATCAGTGAGTTCATAAAACACACTCGCAGTTCATCCGCAAGATTTTCACAAACTTCCAGTTCATCACTGGGTTTATCAGGAACTCCCAGATCACATGTGAGTTTATCACCATTTCCCAGTTCATCATTGACATTAGCACCAACACTGCAAGTTCATCAGTGATTTTATCTTCCACAATCCCAGTTCATAAGTGAGTTCATCACCAACACTTCCTGTTCATCAGTGCATTTATTTCCAACTCCCAGTTCATCAGAGGGTTCATTTCCAACTCCCAGTTCATCAGTGAGCTTATCACCAACACTCCCAGTTCATCAGCTAGTTTGTTACGAACTCCCAGTTCATCAGTGTGTTTATAGCCTACACTCCCACTTCTCTGGTGAGTTTTTCACCAACTACCAGTCCATCAGTGAGTTTTTTTTAGCAACTCACAGTTCATCAGTGAGTTTATCACCAACTCCCAGTCTATCAGTTAGTTTTACAGCATCTCCCAGTTCATCAGTGAGTTAATCATTAAATCTCAGTTCATCAGTGAATTTATCACCAAACTCCGTCTTCATCAGTGAATTTATCACCAGGAGTGTCAGTTCATCAGCGACTTTATGACCAACTCTCTCTGTTCATCAGTGAGCTTATCACCAATTCCCAGTTCATCAGTGATTTTATCGGCAACACTCCAAGTTCATCAGTGAGTTTATCACCAACACTCCCAGTTCATCAGTTCGTTCATCACCAACACTCCCAGTTCATCAGCGAGTTTGTCATGATTACTCCCTGTTCATCAGTGAGTTTATCGCCAACTCTCCCAGTTTACATGTGAGTTTATCATCAACTTCCACTTCATCAGTTAGTTTACCACCAACTCCCACTTCATCAGTGAGTTTGTAAACAACACTCCCAGTTCATCAGCGAGTTTAACACCAGTTCACAGTTCATCAGTGAGTTTATCACCATTTCCCAGTTCATCACTGAGTTTATCGCCAAAAAATCTAGTTCACCACTGAATTTATCATCAACTCCCAGTCCATCAGTGAGGTTATCATGATCACCTCCTGTTAATCAGTGAGCTTATCGCCAAATCTCCCAGTGCAACAGTGATTTTATCAGCAGCTCCTAGCTAGTCAGCGAGTTTATCTCCATCTCCCAGCTCATCAGTGATTTTATCAACAACAATACCAGTTCATCAGTTCGTTCATCACCAACACACCCAGTTCATCAGTGTTTGTCATGATCAATCCCTGTTTATCAGTGAGTTTATCGGCAAATCTCCCAGGTCACAAGTGAGTTTATCACCAACTCCCACTTCATCAGTGAGTTTACCACCAAGTCCCAGATCATCAGTGAATTTATCACCAAACTCCCACTTCATCAGTGAATTTATCACCAGCAATCTCCGTTCATCAGTGAGTTTATGACCAACTCTCCCGGTTCATCAGTGCATTCATCACCAACGCTCCCAGTTCATCAGCGAGTTTATCATGATTACTCCCTGTTCATCAGTGAGTTTATTGCCAACTCTCACAGTTCATCAGTGATTTTACCAGCAACATTCCCTGTTCATAAGTCAGTTTATCTCCAACACTTCCTGTTCATCAGTGCGTTGATTTCCTTTTCCCAGTTCATCATTGTGGTTTTTTACCAACTCCCAGTTTATCAGTGCGCTTATGACCAACACTACCAGTTCATCAGAAAATTTATTACCAACTCCCAGTACATCAGTGAATTTATCGCCAACACTCCCAGTTCAGCAGTGAGTTTTTCACCAACTCCCAGTCCATCAGTGAGTTTTTTACCAACTCACAGTTCATTGGTGATTTCATCACCAAATTCATTTCTCCCAGTTCATCAGTGCATTTATCAAAAACACTCCCATTTCAGCATTGAGCATATCACCAACAGTCCCCGTTCATCACTATGTATATCAACAACACTTCCAGTTCACCAGTGAGCTTATCACCAATTCGCTGTTCATCAGTGATTTTATCAGCAACACTCCAAGTTCATCAGTTAGTTTATCACCAACAGTCCAAGTTCATCAGTGAGTTTATCAACAACACTCCCAGTTCATCAGTTGGTTGATCACCAACACTCCCAGTTTATCAGTGAGTTTGTCATGATCAATCCCTGTTCATTACTGAGGTTATCGGCAAATCTCCCAGGTCACAAGTGAATTTATCAACAACGCCCACTTCATCAGTGAGTTTATAACCAACACCCAGTTCATCAGTGAGTTCATAAAACACACTTCCAGTTCATCCGCAAGATTTTCACAAACTCCAAGTTCATCAGCCAGTTTGTCACAAACTTCCAGTTCATCACTGGGTTTATCAGGAACTCCCAGATCACATGTGAGTTTATCACCATTTCCCAGTTCATCATTGACATTATCACCAACACTGCAAGTTCATCAGTGATTTTATCATCCACAATCCCAGTTCATAAGTGAGTTCATCACCAACACTTCCTGTTCGTCAGTGCATTTATTTCCAACTCCCAGTTCATCAGAGGGTTCATTTCCAACTCCCAGTTCATCAGTGAGCTTATCACCAACACTCCCAGTTCATCAGCTAGTTTGTTACGAACTCCCAGTTCATCAGTGTGTTTATAGCCTACACTCCCACTTCTCTGGTGAGTTTTTCACCAACTACCAGTCCATCAGTGAGTTTTTTTTAGCAACTCACAGTTCATCAGTGAGTTTATCACCAACTCCCAGTCTATCAGTTAGTTTTACAGCATCTCCCAGTTCATCAGTGAGTTAATCATTAAATCTCAGTTCATCAGTGAATTTATCACCAAACTCCGTCTTCATCAGTGAATTTATCACCAGGAATGTCAGTTCATCAGCGACTTTATGACCAACTCTCTCTGTTCATCAGTGAGCTTATCACCAATTCCCAGTTCATTAGTGATTTTATCGGCAACACTCCAAGTTCATCAGTGAGTTTATCACCAACACTCCCAGTTCATCAGCTAGTTTGTTACGAACTCCCAGTTCATCAGTGTGTTTATAGCCTACACTCCCACTTCTCTGGTGAGTTTTTCACCAACTACCAGTCCATCAGTGAGTTTTTTTTAGCAACTCACAGTTCATCAGTGAGTTTATCACCAACTCCCAGTCTATCAGTTAGTTTTACAGCATCTCCCAGTTCATCAGTGAGTTAATCATTAAATCTCAGTTCATCAGTGAATTTATCACCAAACTCCGTCTTCATCAGTGAATTTATCACCAGGAATGTCAGTTCATCAGCGACTTTATGACCAACTCTCTCTGTTCATCAGTGAGCTTATCACCAATTCCCAGTTCATTAGTGATTTTATCGGCAACACTCCAAGTTCATCAGTGAGTTTATCACCAACACTCCCAGTTCATCAGTTCGTTCATCACCAACACTCCCAGTTCATCAGCGAGTTTGTCATGATTACTCCCTGTTCATCAGTGAGTTTATCGCCAACTCTCCCAGTTTACATGTGAGTTTATCATCAACTTCCACTTCATCAGTTAGTTTACCACCAACTCCCACTTCATCAGTGAGTTTGTAAACAACACTCCCAGTTCATCAGCGAGTTTAACACCAGTTCACAGTTCATCAGTGAGTTTATCACCATTTCCCAGTTCATCACTGAGTTTATCGCCAAAAAATCTAGTTCACCACTGAATTTATCATCAACTCCCAGTCCATCAGTGAGGTTATCATGATCACCTCCTGTTAATCAGTGAGCTTATCGCCAAATCTCCCAGTGCAACAGTGATTTTATCAGCAGCTCCTAGCTAGTCAGCGAGTTTATCTCCATCTCCCAGCTCATCAGTGATTTTATCAACAACAATACCAGTTCATCAGTTCGTTCATCACCAACACACCCAGTTCATCAGTGTTTGTCATGATCAATCCCTGTTTATCAGTGAGTTTATCGGCAAATCTCCCAGGTCACAAGTGAGTTTATCACCAACTCCCACTTCATCAGTGAGTTTACCACCAAGTCCCAGATCATCAGTGAATTTATCACCAAACTCCCACTTCATCAGTGAATTTATCACCAGCCATCTCCGTTCATCAGTGAGTTTATGACCAACTCTCCCGGTTCATCAGTGAGCTTATCAACAATTCCCAGTTCATCAGTGATTTATCAACAACACTCCCAGTTCATCAGTTCATTCATCACCAACACTCCCAGTTCACCAGTGAGTTTGTCATGATCAATCCCTGTTCATCAGTGAGTATATTGGCAAATCTCCCTGGTCACAAGTGAGTTCATCACCAACTCCCACTTCATCAGTGAGTTTATCACCGTCTCCCAGTTCATCAGTGAGTTTATCACCATTTCCCAGTTCATCAGTGAGATTATCACCAAGATTGCGAGATGACCAGTGAATTTCTTACCAACTCCCAGTCCATCAGTTAATTTATCATGATCACACCCTGTTCATCAGTGAGTTTATCACCAACACTCCCAGTTCATCAGTTCGTTCATCACCAACACTCCCAGTTCATCAGCGAGTTTGTCATGATTACTCCCTGTTCATCAGTGAGTTTATCGCCTACTCTCCCAGTTTACATGTGAGTTTATCACCAACTTTCACTTCATCAGGTAGTTTATCACCAACTCCCACTTCATCAGTGAGTTTGTAAACAGCACTCCCAGTTCATCAGCGAGTTTAACACCAACTCACAGTTCATCAGTGAGTTTATCACCATTTCCCAGTTCATCAGTGAGTTTATCGCCAAAAAATCTAGTTCACCAGTGAATTTATCACCAACGCCCAGACCATCAGTGAGGTTATCATGATCACCCCCTGTTAATGAGTGAGCTTATCGCCAAATCTCCCAGTGCAACAGTGATTTATCAGCAGCTCCTAGCTAGTCAGCGAGTTTATCACCATTTCCCAGTTCATCAGTGATTTTATCAACAACAATACTAGTTCATCAGTTCGTTCATCACCAACACACCCAGTTCAGAGTGAGTTTGTCATGATCAATCCCTGTTTATCAGTGAGTTTATCGGCAAATCTCCCAGGTCACAAGTGAGTTTATCACCAACTCCGACTTCATCAGTGAATTTATAACCAACACCCAGTTCATCAGTGAATTCATAAACCGGTTCATCAGTGAGTTTAGCAGCAACACTCCCAGTTCACCAGGGCATTTGTCATGATCAATCCCTGTTCATCAGTGAGTTTATCGGCAAATCTCCCAGGTCACAAGTGATTTTATCACCAACTCCCACTTCATCAGTGAGCTTATCACCAATTCCCAGTTTATCAGTGAGTTATTATCATCTGTCCCAGTTCACCAGTGCGTTTATCACCAATACTCCCATTTCAGCATTGAGTATATCACCAGCAGTCCCAGTTAGTCACTGAATTAATCAACAACACTTCCAGTTCACCAGGAAGTATATCACCAACTTCCAGTTCATTAGCGGGTTTATCACCAACCCCCAGTTCATCAGTGAATTTATCACCAAGCTCCCTCTTCATCAGTTAATTTGTCACCAGCAATCTCAGTTCATCAGTGACTTTATGACCAACTCTCCCAGTTCATCAGTGAGCTTATCACCAATTCCCAGTTCATCAGTGATTTATCAACAACACTCTCAGTTCATCAGTTCATTCATCACCAACACTCCCAGTTCACCAGTGAGTTTGTCATGATCAATCCCTGTTCATCAGTGAGTATATTGGCAAATCTCCCTGGTCACAAGTGATTTCATCACCAACTCCCACTTCATCAGTGAGTTTATCACCGTCTCCCAGTTCATCAGTGAGTTTATCACCATTTCCCAGTTCATCAGTGAGATTATCACCAAGATTGCAAGATGACCAGTGAATTTCTTACCAACTCCCAGTCCATCAGTTAATTTATCATGATCACACCCCGTTCATCAGTGAGTTTATCACCAACACTCCCAGTTCATCAGTTCGTTCATCACCAACACTCCCAGTTCATCAGCGAGTTTGTCATGATTACTCCCTGTTCATCAGTGAGTTTATCGCCTACTCTCCCAGTTTACATGTGAGTTTATCACCAACTTTCACTTCATCAGGTAGTTTATCACCAACTCCCACTTCATCAGTGAGTTTGTAAACAGCACTCCCAGTTCATCAGCGAGTTTAACACCAACTCACAGTTCATCAGTGAGTTTATCACCATTTCCCAGTTCATCAGTGAGTTTATCGCCAAAAAATCTAGTTCACCAGTGAATTTATCACCAACGCCCAGACCATCAGTGAGGTTATCATGATCACCCCCTGTTAATGAGTGAGCTTATCGCCAAATCTCCCAGTGCAACAGTGATTTATCAGCAGCTCCTAGCTAGTCAGCGAGTTTATCACCATTTCCCAGTTCATCAGTGATTTTATCAACAACAATACTAGTTCATCAGTTCGTTCATCACCAACACACCCAGTTCAGAGTGAGTTTGTCATGATCAATCCCTGTTTATCAGTGAGTTTATCGGCAAATCTCCCAGGTCACAAGTGAGTTTATCACCAACTCCGACTTCATCAGTGAATTTATAACCAACACCCAGTTCATCAGTGAATTCATAAACCGGTTCATCAGTGAGTTTAGCAGCAACACTCCCAGTTCACCAGGGCATTTGTCATGATCAATCCCTGTTCATCAGTGAGTTTATCGGCAAATCTCCCAGGTCACAAGTGAGTTTATCACCAACTCCCACTTCATCAGTGAGTTTACCACCAACTCCCAGATCAACAGTGAATTAATCACCAAACTCCCACTTCATCATTGAATTTATCACCAGCAATCTCCGTTCATCAGCGAGTTTATGACCAACTCTCCCGGTTCATCAGTGAGCTTATCAACAATTCCCAGTTCATCAGTGATTTATCAACAACACTCCCAGTTCATCAGTTCATTCATCACCAACACTCCCAGTTCACCAGTGAGTTTGTCATGATCAATCCCTGTTCATCAGTGAGTTTATCGGCAATCTCCCAGGTCACAAGTGATTTTATCACCAACTCCCACTTCATCAGTGAGCTTATCACCAATTCCCAGTTTATCAGTGAGTTATTATCATCTGTCCCAGTTCATCAGTGCGTTTATCACCAATACTCCCATTTCAGCATTGAGTATATCACCAGCAGTCCCAGTTAGTCACTGAGTTAATCAACGACAATTCCAGTTCACCAGGAAGTATATCACCAACTTCCAGTTCATTAGCGGGTTTATCACCAACCCCCAGTTCATCAGTGAATTTATCACCAAGCTGCCTCTTCATCAGTTAATTTGTCACCAGCAATCTCAGTTCATCAGTGACTTTATGACCAACTCTCCCAGTTCATCAGTGAGCTTATCACCAATTCCCAGTTCATCAGTGATTTTATCAGCAATACAGCAAGTTCATCAGTGAGTTTATCCCCAACACTCCCAGTCCATCAATGGATTTATCACCACCTCCCTCTTCATCAGTGAATTTATCACCAATTGCCTTTCATCAGTGATTTTATCACCAACACTCCCATTTCATCACTGAGTATATCACCAACAGTCCCAGTTCATCATTGTGTTTATCAACAACACTTCCAGGTCACCAGCAAGTTTATCACCAACTTTCCAGTTCATCAGCGAGTTTATCACCAACTCACTGTTCATCAGTGAATTTAACATCAAACTCCCTCTTCATCAGTGAATTTATCACCAACATCCTCAGCTAATCAGCGAGTTTATGACCAACTCTCCCTGTTCATCAGTGAGCTTATCACCAATTCCCAGTTCATCAGTAAGTTTATCACCAACACCCGAAATTCATCAGTGAGTTTGTCATGATCAATCCCTGTTCATCAGTGAGTATATTGGCAAATCTCCCTGGTCACAAGTGAGTTCATCACCAACTCCCACTTCATCAGTGAGTTTATCACCGTCTCCCAGTTCATCAGTGAGTTTATCACCATTTCCCAGTTCATCAGTGAGATTATCACCAAGATTGCGAGATGACCAGTGAATTTCTTACCAACTCCCAGTCCATCAGTTAATTTATCATGATCACACCCTGTTCATCAGTGAGTTTATCACCAACACTCCCAGTTCATCAGTTCGTTCATCACCAACACTCCCAGTTCATCAGCGAGTTTGTCATGATTACTCCCTGTTCATCAGTGAGTTTATCGCCTACTCTCCCAGTTTACATGTGAGTTTATCACCAACTTTCACTTCATCAGTTAGTTTATCACCAACTCCCACTTCATCAGTGAGTTTGTAAACAGCACTCCCAGTGCATCAGCGAGTTTAACACCAACTCACAGTTCATCAGTGAGTTTATCACCATTTCCCAGTTCATCAGTGAGTTTATCGCCAAAAAATCTAGTTCACCAGTGAATTTATCACCAACGCCCAGACCATCAGTGAGGTTATCATGATCACCCCCTGTTAATGAGTGAGCTTATCGCCAAATCTCCCAGTGCAACAGTGATTTATCAGCAGCTCCTAGCTAGTCAGCGAGTTTATCACCATTTCCCAGTTCATCAGTGATTTTATCAACAACAATACTAGTTCATCAGTTCGTTCATCACCAACACACCCAGTTCAGAGTGAGTTTGTCATGATCAATCCCTGTTTATCAGTGAGTTTATCGGCAAATCTCCCAGGTCACAAGTGAGTTTATCACCAACTCCCACTTCATCAGTGAATTTATAACCAACACCCAGTTCATCAGTGAATTCATAAACCATTTCATCCGCAAGATTTTCACAATCTCCCAGATCCTCAGCCGGTTTGTCACCAACTTCCAGTTCATCACTGAGTTTATCATCCTCTCCCAGATCATCAGTCAGTGTATCACCATTTCCCGGTTCATCAGTGAGTTTAGCAGCAGCACTCCCAGTTCACCAGGGCATTTGTCATGATCAATCCCTGTTCATCAGTGAGTTTATCGGCAAATCTCCCAGGTCACAAGTGATTTTATCACCAACTCCCACTTCATCAGTGAGCTTATCACCAATTCCCAGTTTATCAGTGAGTTATTATCATCTGTCCCAGTTCATCAGTGCGTTTATCACCAATACTCCCATTTCAGCATTGAGTATATCACCAGCAGTCCCAGTTAGTCACTGAATTAATCAACAACACTTCCAGTTCACCAGGAAGTATATCACCAACTTCCAGTTCATTAGCGGGTTTATCACCAACCCCCAGTTCATCAGTGAATTTATCACCAAGCTCCCTCTTCATCAGTTAATTTGTCACCAGCAATCTCAGTTCATCAGTGACTTTATGACCAACTCTCCCAGTTCATCAGTGAGCTTATCACCAATTCCCAGTTCATCAGTGATTTATCAACAACACTCTCAGTTCATCAGTTCATTCATCACCAACACTCCCAGTTCACCAGTGAGTTTGTCATGATCAATCCCTGTTCATCAGTGAGTATATTGGCAAATCTCCCTGGTCACAAGTGATTTCATCACCAACTCCCACTTCATCAGTGAGTTTATCACCGTCTCCCAGTTCATCAGTGAGTTTATCACCATTTCCCAGTTCATCAGTGAGATTATCACCAAGATTGCAAGATGACCAGTGAATTTCTTACCAACTCCCAGTCCATCAGTTAATTTATCATGATCACACCCCGTTCATCAGTGAGTTTATCACCAACACTCCCAGTTCATCAGTTCGTTCATCACCAACACTCCCAGTTCATCAGCGAGTTTGTCATGATTACTCCCTGTTCATCAGTGAGTTTATCGCCTACTCTCCCAGTTTACATGTGAGTTTATCACCAACTTTCACTTCATCAGGTAGTTTATCACCAACTCCCACTTCATCAGTGAGTTTGTAAACAGCACTCCCAGTTCATCAGCGAGTTTAACACCAACTCACAGTTCATCAGTGAGTTTATCACCATTTCCCAGTTCATCAGTGAGTTTATCGCCAAAAAATCTAGTTCACCAGTGAATTTATCACCAACGCCCAGACCATCAGTGAGGTTATCATGATCACCCCCTGTTAATGAGTGAGCTTATCGCCAAATCTCCCAGTGCAACAGTGATTTATCAGCAGCTCCTAGCTAGTCAGCGAGTTTATCACCATTTCCCAGTTCATCAGTGATTTTATCAACAACAATACTAGTTCATCAGTTCGTTCATCACCAACACACCCAGTTCAGAGTGAGTTTGTCATGATCAATCCCTGTTTATCAGTGAGTTTATCGGCAAATCTCCCAGGTCACAAGTGAGTTTATCACCAACTCCGACTTCATCAGTGAATTTATAACCAACACCCAGTTCATCAGTGAATTCATAAACCGGTTCATCAGTGAGTTTAGCAGCAACACTCCCAGTTCACCAGGGCATTTGTCATGATCAATCCCTGTTCATCAGTGAGTTTATCGGCAAATCTCCCAGGTCACAAGTGAGTTTATCACCAACTCCCACTTCATCAGTGAGTTTACCACCAACTCCCAGATCAACAGTGAATTAATCACCAAACTCCCACTTCATCATTGAATTTATCACCAGCAATCTCCGTTCATCAGCGAGTTTATGACCAACTCTCCCGGTTCATCAGTGAGCTTATCAACAATTCCCAGTTCATCAGTGATTTATCAACAACACTCCCAGTTCATCAGTTCATTCATCACCAACACTCCCAGTTCACCAGTGAGTTTGTCATGATCAATCCCTGTTCATCAGTGAGTTTATCGGCAATCTCCCAGGTCACAAGTGATTTTATCACCAACTCCCACTTCATCAGTGAGCTTATCACCAATTCCCAGTTTATCAGTGAGTTATTATCATCTGTCCCAGTTCATCAGTGCGTTTATCACCAATACTCCCATTTCAGCATTGAGTATATCACCAGCAGTCCCAGTTAGTCACTGAGTTAATCAACGACAATTCCAGTTCACCAGGAAGTATATCACCAACTTCCAGTTCATTAGCGGGTTTATCACCAACCCCCAGTTCATCAGTGAATTTATCACCAAGCTGCCTCTTCATCAGTTAATTTGTCACCAGCAATCTCAGTTCATCAGTGACTTTATGACCAACTCTCCCAGTTCATCAGTGAGCTTATCACCAATTCCCAGTTCATCAGTGATTTTATCAGCAATACAGCAAGTTCATCAGTGAGTTTATCCCCAACACTCCCAGTCCATCAATGGATTTATCACCACCTCCCTCTTCATCAGTGAATTTATCACCAATTGCCTTTCATCAGTGATTTTATCACCAACACTCCCATTTCATCACTGAGTATATCACCAACAGTCCCAGTTCATCATTGTGTTTATCAACAACACTTCCAGGTCACCAGCAAGTTTATCACCAACTTTCCAGTTCATCAGCGAGTTTATCACCAACTCACTGTTCATCAGTGAATTTAACATCAAACTCCCTCTTCATCAGTGAATTTATCACCAACATCCTCAGCTAATCAGCGAGTTTATGACCAACTCTCCCTGTTCATCAGTGAGCTTATCACCAATTCCCAGTTCATCAGTAAGTTTATCACCAACACCCGAAATTCATCAGTGAGTTTGTCATGATCAATCCCTGTTCATCAGTGAGTATATTGGCAAATCTCCCTGGTCACAAGTGAGTTCATCACCAACTCCCACTTCATCAGTGAGTTTATCACCGTCTCCCAGTTCATCAGTGAGTTTATCACCATTTCCCAGTTCATCAGTGAGATTATCACCAAGATTGCGAGATGACCAGTGAATTTCTTACCAACTCCCAGTCCATCAGTTAATTTATCATGATCACACCCTGTTCATCAGTGAGTTTATCACCAACACTCCCAGTTCATCAGTTCGTTCATCACCAACACTCCCAGTTCATCAGCGAGTTTGTCATGATTACTCCCTGTTCATCAGTGAGTTTATCGCCTACTCTCCCAGTTTACATGTGAGTTTATCACCAACTTTCACTTCATCAGTTAGTTTATCACCAACTCCCACTTCATCAGTGAGTTTGTAAACAGCACTCCCAGTGCATCAGCGAGTTTAACACCAACTCACAGTTCATCAGTGAGTTTATCACCATTTCCCAGTTCATCAGTGAGTTTATCGCCAAAAAATCTAGTTCACCAGTGAATTTATCACCAACGCCCAGACCATCAGTGAGGTTATCATGATCACCCCCTGTTAATGAGTGAGCTTATCGCCAAATCTCCCAGTGCAACAGTGATTTATCAGCAGCTCCTAGCTAGTCAGCGAGTTTATCACCATTTCCCAGTTCATCAGTGATTTTATCAACAACAATACTAGTTCATCAGTTCGTTCATCACCAACACACCCAGTTCAGAGTGAGTTTGTCATGATCAATCCCTGTTTATCAGTGAGTTTATCGGCAAATCTCCCAGGTCACAAGTGAGTTTATCACCAACTCCCACTTCATCAGTGAATTTATAACCAACACCCAGTTCATCAGTGAATTCATAAACCATTTCATCCGCAAGATTTTCAAAATCTCCCAGATCCTCAGCCGGTTTGTCACCAACTTCCAGTTCATCACTGAGTTTATCATCCTCTCCCAGATCATCAGTCAGTGTATCACCATTTCCCGGTTCATCAGTGAGTTTAGCAGCAGCACTCCCAGTTCACCAGGGCATTTGTCATGATCAATCCCTGTTCATCAGTGAGTTTATCGGCAAATCTCCCAGGTCACAAGTGATTTTATCACCAACTCCCACTTCATCAGTGAGCTTATCACCAATTCCCAGTTTATCAGTGAGTTATTATCATCTGTCCCAGTTCATCAGTGCGTTTATCACCAATACTCCCATTTCAGCATTGAGTATATCACCAGCAGTCCCAGTTAGTCACTGAGTTAATCAACAACACTTCCAGTTCACCAGGAAGTATATCACCAACTTCCAGTTCATTAGTGGGTTTATCACCAACCCCCAGTTCATCAGTGAATTTATCACCAAGCTCCCTCTTCATCAGTTAATTTGTCACCAGCAATCTCAGCAACTCCCAGTTCATCAGTAAGTTTATCACCAACACTCCAAATTCATCAGTGAGTTTGTCATGATCAATCCCTGTTCATCAGTGAGTATATTGGCAAATCTCCCTGGTCACAAGTGAGTTCATCACCAACTCCCACTTCATCAGTGAGTTTATCACCATTTCCCTGTTCATCAGTGAGTTAATCACCAACATTCCTAGATGACCAGTGAATTTATTACCAACTCCAAGTCCATCAGTTAATTTATCATGATCACACCCTGTTCATCAGTGAGTTTCACGCCAATTCTGCCAGTTCACAGGTGCGTTTATCACCAACTCACAAATCATCAGTGATTTTACCAGCAACATTCCCAGTTCATAAGTCAGTTCATCCCTAACACTCCCAGTTCATCAGTGAGTTTATCACCAACACTCCAAGTTCATCAGTTCGTTCATCACCAACACTCCGAGTTCATCAGCGAGTTTGTCATGATTACTCCCTGTTCATCAGTGAGTTTATCCCCAACACTCCCAGTTTGTCCATGGATTTATCACCACCTCCCTCTTCATCAGTGAATTTATCAAAAATTGCAAGTTCATCAGTGATTTTATCACCAACACTCCCATTTCATCACTGAGTATATCACCAACAGTCCCAGTTCATCATTGTGTTTATCAGCAACACTTCCAGGTCACCAGCAAGTTTATCACCAACTTTCCAGTTCATCAGCGAGTTTATCACCAACTCACTGTTCATCAGTGAATTTAACATCAAACTCCCTCTTCATCAGTGAATTTATCACCAACATTCTCAGCTAATCAGCGAGTTTATGACCAACTCTCCCTGTTCATCAGTGAGCTTATCACCAATTCCCAGTTCATCAGTAAGTTTATCACCAACACTCCAAATTCATCAGTGAGTTTGTCATGATCAATCCCTGTTCATCAGTGAGTATATTGGCAAATCTCCCTGGTCACAAGTGAGTTCATCACCAACTCCCACTTCATCAGTGAGTTTATCACCATTTCCCTGTTCATCAGTGAGTTAATCACCAATATTCCTAGATGACCAGTGAATTTATTACCAACTCCAAGTCCATCAGTTAATTTATCATGATCACACCCTGTTCATCAGTGAGTTTTACGCCAATTCTGCCAGTTCACAGGTGCGTTTATCACCAACTCACAAATCATCAGTGATTTTACCAGCAACATTCCCAGTTCATAAGTCAGTTCATCCCTAACACTCCCAGTTCATCAGTGAGTTTATCACCAACACTCCAAGTTCATCAGTTCGTTCATCACCAACACTCCGAGTTCATCAGCGAGTTTGTCATGATTACTCCCTGTTCATCAGTGAGTTTATTGCCAACTCTCCCAGTTCATCAATGATTTTACCAGCAACATTCCCAGTTCATAAGTCACTTTATCACCAACACTTCCTGTTCATCAGTGCTTTGATTTCCATCTCCCAGTTCATCACTGGGGTTTTTTACCCACTCCCAGTTCATCAGTGCGCCTATCACCAACACTCCCAATTCATCAGCAAGTTTATTACCAACTCCCAGTACATCACTGAATTCATTGCCAACACTCCCAGTTCAGCAGTGAGTTTTTCACCAACTCCCAGTCCATCAGTGATTTTTTCACCAACTCACAGTTCATCAGTGAATTCATCACCAACATCATCAGTCCCAGTTCATCATTGCGTTTATCACCAACACTCCCGTTTCAGCATTGAGCATATCACCAATAGTCCCAGTTCATCACTGAGTTTATCAAGAACATTTCCAGTTCACCAGTTAGTTTATCACCAACAGTCCGAGTTCATCAGTGAATTTATGAACAACTCTCCCAGTTCATCAATTCGTTGATCACCAACACTCCCAGTTCATCAGTGAGCTTGTCATGATCAATCCCTGTTCATTACTGAGGTTATCGGCAATTCTCCAAGGTCACAAGTGAGTTTATCACCAACTCCGACTTCATCAGTGAATTTATAACCAACACCCAGTTCATCAGCGAATTCATAAGCCATTTGATCCGCAAGATTTTCACAATCTCCCAGATCCTCAGCCGGTTTGTCACCAACTTCCAGTTCATCACTGAGTTTATCATCATCTCCCAGATCATCAGTCAGTGTATCGCCATTTCCCGGTTCATCAGTGAGTTTAGCAGCAACACTGCCAGTTCATTAGTTCGTTCTTCATTAACACACCCAGTTCACCAATGGGTTTGTCATGATCAATCCCTGTTCATCAGTGAGTTTATTGGCAAATCTCCCAGGTCACAAGTGACTTTATCACCAACTCCCACTTCATCAGCAAGATTTTGAGAAACTCCCAGTTCATCAGCCAGTTTGTCACAAATTTCCAGTTCATCACTGCGTTTATCAGCAACTCCCAGTTCATCAGTGATTCTATCACCATTTCCCAGTTCATCAGTGAGTTTAGCACCAACACTGCAAGTTCATCAGTGATTTTATCATCAACACTGCCAGTTCATAAGTGAGTTCATCACCAACACTTCCTTTTCATCAATGCACTTATTTCCAATTCCCAGTTCATCAGTGGGTTGATTACCAACTCCCAGTTCATCAGAGAGCTTGTCACCAACACTCCCAGTTCATCAGCAAGTTTATTACCTACTCACATTTCATCAGTGATTTTGCCAGCAACATTCCCAGTTCATAAGTCAGTTTATCACCAACACTTCCTGTTCATCAGTGCGTTGATTTCCATCGCCCAGTTCTTCATTGGGGTTTTTTACCAACTCCCAGTTCATCAGTGCGCTTATCACCAACACTCCCAGTTCATCAGCAAGTTTATTACCAACTCCCAGTCTACTGCATTCGTTGCTCCCAATGTGGTCTCCTCTACATTGGAGAGACCAAACGTAAACTGGGCGACCGCTTTGCAGAACACCTGCGGTCTGTCCGCAAGAATGACCCAAACCTCCCTGTCGCTTGCCATTTCAACACTCCACCCTGCTCTCTTGCCCACATGTCTGTCCTTGGCTTGCTGCATTGTTCCAGTGAAGCCCAACGCAAACTGGAGGAACAACACCTCATCTTCCGACTAGGGACTTTACAGCCTTCCGGACTGAATATTGAATTCAACAACTTTAGGTCGTAAGCTCCCTCCCCCATCCCCACCCCCTTTCTGTTTCCCCCTTCCCTTTTTTTTTCCAATAAATTATAAAGATTTTCCTTTTCCCACCTATTTCCATTATATAAATAAAAAAAAACCCCACTAGAGCTATACCTTGAGTGCCCTACCATCCATTCTTAATTAGCACATTCGTTTAGATAATATCACCAACTTTAATTTTAACACCTATGTGTTCTATTGTACTATTGTTGTTGACATCTTTTGATGATCTGCTTCTATCACTGCTTGTTTGTCCCTACAACCACACCCCCGCCCCCCCCCCTCCACCTCTTTGTCTCTCTATCTCTCCGCCCCCCACACACACACCTTAAACCAGTTTATATTTCAACTCTTTCTTGGACTCGAACGCAAGTTCTGTCGAAGGGTCATGAGGACTCGAAACGTCAACTCTTTTCTTCTCCGCCGATGCTGCCAGACCTGCTGAGTTTTTCCAGGTAATTCTGTTTTTGTTTTGGATTTCCAGCATCCGCAGTTTTTTTGTTTTTATCCCAGTACATCAGTGAATTCATCGCCAACACTCCCAGTTCAACAGTGCGTTTTTGACCAACTCCCAGTCCACCAGTGAGTTTTTCACCAACTCACAGTTCATCAGTGATTTCATCACCAACATCATCACTCCCAGTTCATCATTGCGTTTATCACCAACACTCCCATTTCAGCATTGAGCATATCACCAATAGTCCCAGTTCATCACTGAGTTTATCAAGAACATTTCCAGTTCACCAGTTAGTTTATCACCAAAAGTCCAAGTTCATCAGTGAATTTATGAACAACTCTCCCAGTTCATCAGTTCGTTGATCACCAACACTCCCAGTTCATCAGTGAGTTTGTCATGATCAATCCCTGTTCATTACTGAGGTTATCAGCAAATCTCCAAGGTCACAAGTGAGTTTATCACCAACTCCGACTTCATCAGTGAATTTATAACCAACACCCAGTTCATCAGTGAATTCATAAACCATTTGATCCGCAAGATTTTCACAATCTCCCAGATCCTCAGCCGGTTTGTCACCAACTTCCAGTTCATCACTGAGTTTATCATCATCTCCCAGATCATCAGTCAGTGTATCACCATTTCCCGGTTCATCAGTGAGTTTAGCAGCAACACTCCCAGTTCATCAGTTCATTCATCACCAACACTCCCGGTTCACCAGTGAGTTTGTCATGATCAATCCCTGTTCATCAGTGAGTTTATCGGCAATCTCCCAGGTCACAAGTGATTTTATCACC
Source organism: Carcharodon carcharias (assembly GCF_017639515.1). Taxonomy (NCBI): domain Eukaryota; kingdom Metazoa; phylum Chordata; class Chondrichthyes; order Lamniformes; family Lamnidae; genus Carcharodon; species Carcharodon carcharias. Next base: position 68,589,544 of record NC_054475.1, read on the forward strand.
AACTCCCACTTCATCAGTGAGCTTATCACCAATTCCCAGTTCATCAGTGAGTTATTATCATCTTTCCCAGTTTATCATTGCGTTTATCACCAATACTCCCATTTCAGCATTGAGTATATCACCAGCAGTCCCAGTTAGTCACTGAGCTAATCAACAACACTTCCAGTTCACCAGGAAGTATATCACCAACTTCCAGTTCATTAGTGGGTTTATCACCAACTCCCAGTTCATCAGTGAATTTATCACCAAGCTCCCTCTTCATCAGTTAATTTGTCACCAGCAACCTCAGTTCATCAGTGACTTTATGACCAACTCTCCCAGTTCATCAGTGAGCTTATCACCAATTCCCAGTTCATCACTGATTTTATTAGCAACACAGCAAGTTTATTACCTACTCACATTTCATCAGTGATTTTGCCAGCAACATTCCCAGTTCATAAGTCAGTTTATCACCAACTCCCACTTCATCAGCAAGATTTTGAGAAACTCCCAGTTCATCAGCCAGTTTGTCACAAATTTCCAGTTCATCTCTGCGTTTATCAGCAACTCCCAGTTCATCAGTGATTCTATCACCATTTCCCAGTTCATCAGTGAGTTTATCACCAACACTGCAAGTTCATCAGTGATTTTATCATCAACACTGCCAGTTCATATGTGAGTTCATCACCAACACTTCCTTTCCATCAATGCATTTATTTCCAATTTCCAGTTCATCAGTGGGTTGATTACCAACTCCCAGTTCATCAGAGAGCTTGTCACCAACACTCCCAGTTCATCAGCAAGTTTATTACCAACTCACATTTCATCAGTGATTTTGCCAGCAGCATTCCCAGTTCATAAGTCAGTTTATCACCAACACTTCCTGTTCATCAGTGCGTTGATTTCCATCGCCCAGTTCATCATTGGGGTTTTTTACCAACTCCCAGTTCATCAGTGCGCTTATCAACAACACTCCCTATTCGTCAGCAAGTTTATTACCAACTCCCAGTTACATCAGTGAATTCATCGCTAACACTCCCAGTTCAACAGTGAGTTTTTGACCAACTCCCAGTCCACCAGTGAGTTTTTCACCAACTCACAGTTCATCAGTGATTTCATCACCAACATCATCACTCCCAGTTCATCAGTGCGTTTATCACCAACACTCCCATTTCAGCATTGAGCATATCACCAACATTCCCAGTTCATTACTGAGTTTATCAACTACCCTTCCATTTCACCAGTTAGTTTATCAGCAACAGTCCAAGTTCATCAGTGAGTTTATCAACGACACTCCCAGTTCATCAGTTCGTTGATCACCAACACTCCCAGTTCATCAGTGAGTTTGTCATGATCAATCCCTGTTCATTACTGAGGTTATCGGCAAATCTCCAAGGTCACAAGTGAGTTTATCACCAACTCCCACTTCATCAGTGAGTTTATAACCAACTCCCAGTTCATCAGTGAGTTCATAAACCACATTCCTTTTTCATCCGCAAGATTTTCACAATCCCCCAGTTCTTCAGCCAGTTTGTCACCAACTTCCAGTTCATCACTGACTTTATCATCAACTTGCAGATCATCTGTGAGTTTATCACCATTTCCCGGTTCATCAGTGAGTTTTGCACCAACACTCCATTCTCTTCACTGATTTTATCATCAACACTGCCAGTTCATAAGTGAGTTCATCACCAACACTTCCTGTTCATCAGTTCATTTATTTCCAACTCCCAGTTCATCAGTGAGCTTATCATCAACTCGCAGTTTTTCAGTGAATTTATCACCAAACTCCATGTTCATCAGTGAATTTATCCCCAGCAATCTCAGTTCAGCAGCGACTTTATGACCAACACTCCCTGTTCATCAGTGAGCTTATCACCAATTCCCAGTTCTTCAGTGATTTTAAGAGCAACACTCCCAGTTCTTCAGTGAGTTTATCACCAACACTCCCAGTTCATCAGTTCGTTCATAACCAACACTCCCAGTTCATCAACGAATTTGGCATGGTCACTCCCTCTTCATCAGTGGGTTTATCGCCAACTCTCCCAGTTCATCAGTGAGTTGATCGCCAATACTCACAGTTCATCAATGAGTTTGTCATGATCACTCCTTGTTCATCAGTGAGTTTATCGCCAACTCTCAAGTTCATCAGTGAAATATTATCACCAACACTCCCAGTTCATTAGTTCGTTCATCACCAATACTCCCAGTTCACCAGTGAGTTTGTCATGATCAATCCCTGTTCATCATTGAGTCTATCGGCAAATGTCCCAGGTCACAAGTGAGTTTATCACCAACTCCCAGTTCATCAACAAGTTTTCCAGAAACACCCAGTTCATCAGCCAGTTTGTCACCAATTTCCAGTTCATCACTGCGTTTATCATCAACTCCCAGTTCATCCGTGAGTCTATCACCATTTCCCAGTTCATCAGTGAGTTTAGCACCAACACTGCAAGTTCATCAGTGATTTTATCATCAACACTCCCAGTTCACAAGTGAGTTCATCATCAACACTTCCTGTTCATCAATGCATTTATTTCCAATTCGCAGTTCATCAGTGGGTTGATTACCAGCTTTCAGTTCATCAGAGAGCTTGTCACCAACACTCCCAGTTCATCAGCAAGTCTATCACCAACTCACTGTTCATCAGTGAATTTAACATCAAACACCCACTTCATCAGTGAATTTATCACCAACATTCTCAGCTCATCAGCGAGTTTATGACCAACTCTCCCTGTTCATCAGTGAGCTTATCACCAATTCCCAGTTCATCCGTAAGTTTATCACCAACACTCCAAATTCATCATTGAGTTTGTCATGATCAATCCCTGTTCATCAGTGAGTATATCAGCAAATCTCCCTGGTCACAAGTGAGTTCATCACCAACTCCCACTTCATCAGTGAGTTTATCACCGACTCCCATTTCATCAGTGAATTTATCACCATTTCCCAGTTCATCAGTGAGATTATCACCAACATTCCTACTTGACCAGTGAATTTATTAACAACTCCCAGTCCATCAGTTAATTTATCATGATCACACCGTGTTTATCAGTGAGTTTCACGCCAATTCTGCCAGTTCACAAGTGCATTTATCACCAACTCCCAAATCATCAGTGATTTTACCAGCAAAATTCCCAGTTCATAAGTCAGTTTATCCCTAACACTCCCAGTTCATCAGTGAGTTTATCACCAACACTCCAAGTTCATCAGTTCGTTCATCACCAACACTCCGAGTTCATCAGCGAGTTTATCATGATTACTCCCTGTTCAAAAGTGACTTTATCGCCAACTCTCCCAGTTCATCAGTGATTTTACCAGCAACATTCCCAGTTCATAAGTCACTTTATCACCAACACTTCCTGTTCATCAGTGCGTTTTTTTCCATCTCCCAGTTCATCATTGGGGTTTTTTACCCACTCCCAGTTCATCAGTGTGCTTATCAACAACACTCCCTATTCATCAGCAAGTTTATTACCAACTCCCAGTTACATCAGTGAATTCATCGCTAACACTCTCCGTTCAGCAGTGAGTTTTTCACCAACTCCCAGACCATCATTGATTTTTTCACCAACTCACAGTTTATCAGTGATTTCATCACCAACATCATCACTCCCAGTTCATCATTGCGTTTATCACCAACACTCCCATTTCAGCATTGAGCATATCACCAATAGTCCCAGTTCATCACTGAGTTTATCAACAACACTTCCTGTTCACCAGTTAGTTTATCACCAAGAATCCGAGTTCGTCAGTGAATTTATCAACAACACTCCCAGTTCATCAGTTCGTTGATCACCAACACTCCCAGTTCACCAGTGAGTTTGTCATGATCAATCCCCTGTTCATTATTGAGGTTATCGGCAAATCTCCCTGGTCACAAGTGAGTTTATCACCAACTCCCAGTTCATCAACAAGTTTTTCAGAAACTCCCAGTTCATCAGCCAGTTTGTCACCAATTTCCAGTTCATCACTGCGTTTATCAGCAACTCCCAGTTCATCAGTGTGTCTATCACTATTTCCCAGTTCATCAGTGAGTTTAGCACCAACACTGCAAGTTCATCAGTGATTTTATCATCAACACTCCCAGTTCACAAGTGAGTTCATAAATCAACACTTCCTGTTCATCAATGCATTTATTTCCAATTCCCAGTTCACCAGTGGGTTGATTACCAACTCCCAGTTCATCAGTGAGTTTATCGCCAACACTCCCAGTTCATCAGTGAGTTTATCACCAACACTCCCAGTTCATCAGTTCGTTCATAACCAACACTCCCAGTTCATCAACGAATTTGGCATGGTCACTCCCTCTTCATCAGTGGGTTTATCGCCAACTCTCCCAGTTCATCAGTGAGTTGATCGCCAATACTCACAGTTCATCAATGAGTTTGTCATGATCACTCCTTGTTCATCAGTGAGTTTATCGCCAACTCTCAAGTTCATCAGTGAAATATTATCACCAACACTCCCAGTTCATTAGTTCGTTCATCACCAATACTCCCAGTTCACCAGTGAGTTTGTCATGATCAATCCCTGTTCATCATTGAGTCTATCGGCAAATGTCCCAGGTCACAAGTGAGTTTATCACCAACTCCCAGTTCATCAACAAGTTTTCCAGAAACACCCAGTTCATCAGCCAGTTTGTCACCAATTTCCAGTTCATCACTGCGTTTATCATCAACTCCCAGTTCATCCGTGAGTCTATCACCATTTCCCAGTTCATCAGTGAGTTTAGCACCAACACTGCAAGTTCATCAGTGATTTTATCATCAACACTCCCAGTTCACAAGTGAGTTCATCATCAACACTTCCTGTTCATCAATGCATTTATTTCCAATTCGCAGTTCATCAGTGGGTTGATTACCAGCTTTCAGTTCATCAGAGAGCTTGTCACCAACACTCCCAGTTCATCAGCAAGTCTATCACCAACTCACTGTTCATCAGTGAATTTAACATCAAACACCCACTTCATCAGTGAATTTATCACCAACATTCTCAGCTCATCAGCGAGTTTATGACCAACTCTCCCTGTTCATCAGTGAGCTTATCACCAATTCCCAGTTCATCCGTAAGTTTATCACCAACACTCCAAATTCATCATTGAGTTTGTCATGATCAATCCCTGTTCATCAGTGAGTATATCAGCAAATCTCCCTGGTCACAAGTGAGTTCATCACCAACTCCCACTTCATCAGTGAGTTTATCACCGACTCCCATTTCATCAGTGAATTTATCACCATTTCCCAGTTCATCAGTGAGATTATCACCAACATTCCTACTTGACCAGTGAATTTATTAACAACTCCCAGTCCATCAGTTAATTTATCATGATCACACCGTGTTTATCAGTGAGTTTCACGCCAATTCTGCCAGTTCACAAGTGCATTTATCACCAACTCCCAAATCATCAGTGATTTTACCAGCAAAATTCCCAGTTCATAAGTCAGTTTATCCCTAACACTCCCAGTTCATCAGTGAGTTTATCACCAACACTCCAAGTTCATCAGTTCGTTCATCACCAACACTCCGAGTTCATCAGCGAGTTTATCATGATTACTCCCTGTTCAAAAGTGACTTTATCGCCAACTCTCCCAGTTCATCAGTGATTTTACCAGCAACATTCCCAGTTCATAAGTCACTTTATCACCAACACTTCCTGTTCATCAGTGCGTTTTTTTCCATCTCCCAGTTCATCATTGGGGTTTTTTACCCACTCCCAGTTCATCAGTGTGCTTATCAACAACACTCCCTATTCATCAGCAAGTTTATTACCAACTCCCAGTTACATCAGTGAATTCATCGCTAACACTCTCCGTTCAGCAGTGAGTTTTTCACCAACTCCCAGACCATCATTGATTTTTTCACCAACTCACAGTTTATCAGTGATTTCATCACCAACATCATCACTCCCAGTTCATCATTGCGTTTATCACCAACACTCCCATTTCAGCATTGAGCATATCACCAATAGTCCCAGTTCATCACTGAGTTTATCAACAACACTTCCTGTTCACCAGTTAGTTTATCACCAAGAATCCGAGTTCGTCAGTGAATTTATCAACAACACTCCCAGTTCATCAGTTCGTTGATCACCAACACTCCCAGTTCACCAGTGTGTTTGTCATGATCAATCCCCTGTTCATTATTGAGGTTATCGGCAAATCTCCCTGGTCACAAGTGAGTTTATCACCAACTCCCAGTTCATCAACAAGTTTTTCAGAAACTCCCAGTTCATCAGCCAGTTTGTCACCAATTTCCAGTTCATCACTGCGTTTATCAGCAACTCCCAGTTCATCAGTGAGTCTATCACTATTTCCCAGTTCATCAGTGAGTTTAGCACCAACACTGCAAGTTCATCAGTGATTTTATCATCAACACTCCCAGTTCACAAGTGAGTTCATAAATCAACACTTCCTGTTCATCAATGCATTTATTTCCAATTCCCAGTTCACCAGTGGGTTGATTACCAACTCCCAGTTCATCAGTGAGTTTATCGCCAACACTCCCAGTTCATCAGTGAGTTTATCAACAACACTCCCAGTTCATCAGTTCGTTCATCACCAACACTCACAGTTCATCAGCGAGTTTGTCATGATCACTCCCTGTTCATCAGTGAGTTTATCACCAACACTCCCAGTTCATCAGTGAGTTTATCAACAACACTCCCAGTTCATCCGTGAATTTATCACCAACAATCTCAGTTCATCAGAGACTATATAACCAACTCTCTCTGTTCATCAGTGAGCTTATCACCAATTGCCAGTTCATCAGTGATTTTATCACCAGCACTCCCATTTCATCATTGAGTATATCACCAACAGTCCCAGTTCATCAGTGAGTTTATCAACAACACTTCCAGTTATCCAGCAAGTTTATCACCAACTATTAGTTCATCAGCGAGTTTATCACCAACTCCCAGTCTATCAGTGAATTTATCACCAAAGTGCCTCTTCATCAGTGAATTTATCACCAACATTCTCAGCTCATCAGCAAGTTTATGACCAACTCTCGCTGTTCATCAGTGAGGTTATCACCAATTGCCAGTTCATCAGTTATTTTAGCAGCAACAGTCCAAGTTCATCAGTGAGTTTATGACCAACTCTCCCAGTTCATCAGTGAGCTTATCACCAATTCCCAGTTCATCAGTAATTTTATCAGCAAAACAGCAAGTTCATCAGTGAGTTTATCCCCAACACTCCCAGTTCATCATTGTGTTTATCAACAACACTTCCAGGTCACCAGTAAGTTTATCACCAACGGTCCCAGTTCATCAGCGAGTTTATCACCAACTCACTGTTCATCAGTGAACTTAACATCAAACTTCCTCTTCATCAGTGAATTTATCACCAACATTCTCAGCTAATCAGCGAGTTTATGACCAACTCTCCCTGTTTATCAGTGAGCTTATCACCAATTCCCAGTTCATCAGTAAGTTTATCACCAACACTCCAAATTCATCAGTGAGTTTGTCATGATCAATCCCTGTTCATCAGTGATTATATTGGCAAATCTCCCTGGTCACAAGTGAGTTCATCAGCAACTCCCACTTCATCAGTGAGTTTATCACCAACTCCCAGTCCATCAGTGATTTTTTTACAGCTCACAGTTCATCAGTGATTTCATCACCAACATCATCACTCCAGTTCATCATTGCGTTTATCACCAACACTCCCATTTCCGCACTGAGCATATCACCAATTGTCCCAGTTTATCACTGAGTATATCAAGAAAACTTCCAGTTCACCAGTTAGTTTATCACCAACAGTCCGAGTTCATCAGTGAGTTTATCAACAACACTCCCAGTTCATCAGTTCGTTGATCACCAACACTCACAGTTCATCAGTGAGTTTGTCATGATCAATCACTTTTCATTACTGAGGATATCGGCAAAGCTCCAAGGTCACAAGTGAGTTTATCACCAACTCCGACTTCATTAGTAAATTTATAACCAACTCCCAGTTCATCAGTGAGTTCATAAACCACATTCTTTTTCATCCGCAAGATTTTCACAATCTCCCAGTTCTTCGGCAAGTTTGTCACCAACTTCCAGTTCATCACTGAGTTTATTATCATCTCCCAGATCATCAGTCAGTGTATCACCATTTCCCGGTTCATCAGTGAGTTTAGCAGCAACACTCCAAGTTCATCAATGATTTTATCATCAACACTGCCAGTTCATTAGTTCGTTCTTCACCAACACACCCAGTTCACCAGTGAGTTTGTCATGATCAATCCCTGTTCATCAGTGAGTTTATCGGCAAATCTCATAGGTCACAAGTGACTTTATCACCAACTCCCAGTTCATCAGCAAGATTTTGAGAAACTCGCAGTTCATCAGCCAGTTTGTCACCAATTTCCAGTTCATCACTGCGTTTATCATCAACTCCCAGTTCATCAGTGATTCTATCACCATTTCCCAGTTCATCAGTGAATTTAGCACCAACACTGCAAGTTCATCAGTGATTTTATCATCAACACTCCCAGTGTATAAGTGAGTTCATCACCAACACTTCCGTTCATCAATGCATTTATTTCCAATTCCCAGTTCATCATTGGGTTGAGTACCAACTCCCAGTTCATCAGAGAGCTTGTCACCAACACTCCCAGTTCATCAGCAAGTTTATTAACAACTCACATTTCATCAGTGACTTTGCCAGTAACATTCCCAGTTCATAAGTCAGTTTATCATCAACACTTCCTGTTCATCAGTGTGTAGATTTCCATCTCCCAGTTCATCATTTGGGGTTTTTTACCAACTCCCAGTTCATCAGTGAGTTTTTCACCAACTCACAGTTCATCAGTGATTTCATCACCAACATTCTCACTCCCAGTTCATCAGTGCGTTTATCACCAACACTCCCATTTCAGCATTGAGCATATCACTAACAGTCCCAGCTCATCACTGAGTTTATCGACAAGCCTTCCAGTTCACCAGTTAGTTTATCAGCAACAGTCCGAGTTCATCAGTGAGTTTATCAGCAGCACTCCCAGTTCATCAGTTCGTTGATCATCAACACTCACAGTTCATCAGTGAGTTTGTCATGATCAATCCCTGTTCATTACTGAGGTTATCGGCAAATCTCCCAGGTCACAAGTGAGTTTATCACCAAATCCGACTTCATCAATGAGTTTATAACCAACTCCCAGTTCATCAGTGAGTTCATAAACCACATTCTTTTTTCATCCGCAAGATTTTCACAATCTCCCAGTTCATCAGTGAGTTTGTCATGATCACTCCCAGTTCATCACTGAGTTTATCGCCAGCTCTCCCAGTTCATTAATGAATTTATCACTGACTTCCACTTCATCAGAGAGTTTATCACCAACTCCCACTTCATCAGTGAGTTTGTAAACAACACTCCCAGTTCATCAGCGATTTTATCACCAACTCACAGTTCACCAGTGAGGTTATCACCATTTCCCAGTTCATCCTTGAGTTTATGGCCAAAACCCACAGTTCACCAGTGAATTTATCACCAACTCCCAGTGCATCAGTGAGGTTATCATTATCACTCCCTGTTATTCAGTGAGTTTATCGCCAACTCTCCCAGTGCATCAGTGATTTATCAGCAGCTCCTAGTTCATCAGCGAGTTTATCACCAACTCCTAGGTCATCACTGATTTTATCAACAACACTCCCAGTTCATCAGTTCGTTCATCACCAACACACTCAGTTAACCAGTGATTTTGTCATGATCACTCCCTATTCATCAGTGAGTTTATCGCCAACTCTCCCAGTTCATCAGTGCATTTATCACCAACACTCCCAGTTCATCAGTTCGTTCATCACCAACACTCCCAGTTCATCAGTGAGTTTGTCATGATCACTCCCAGTTCATCACTGAGTTTATCACCAACTTCCACTTCATCAGTGAGTTTATCACCAACTCCCACTTCATCAGTGAGTTTGTAAACAACACTCCCATTTCATCAGCGAGTTTATCACCAACTCACTGTTCACCAGTGACGTTATCACCATTTCCCAGTTCATCAGTGAGTTTATCGCCAAAACCCATAGTTCACCAGTGAATTTATCACCAACTCCCAGTGCATCAGTGAGGTTATCATGATCACTCCCTGTTATTCAGTGAGTTTATCGCCAACTCTCCCAGTGCATCAGTGATTTATCAGCAGCTCCTATTTCATCAGCAAATTTATCACCAACTCCCAGTTCATCAGTGATTTATCAACAACACTCCCAGTTCATCAGTTCATTCATCACCAACACACTCAGTTCACCAGTGATTTTTGTCATGATCAATACCTGTTCATCAGTGAGTTTATTGGCAAATCTCCCAGGTCACAACTGAGTTTATCACCAGCTCCCAGTTCAACAGTGAGTTTATCACAAGTTCCCATGTCTTCAGTGAGTTCATAAACCACACTCCCAGTTCATCAGCAAGATTTTCAGAAACTCCCAGTTCATCAGCCAGTTTGTCACAAATTTTCAGTTCATCACTGCGTTTATCATCATCTCCCAGTTCATCAGTGAGTCTATCACCATTTCCCAGTTCATCAGTGAGTTTAGCACCAACACTGTAAGTTCATCAGTGAGTTTATCACAAGTTCCCATGTCTTCAGTGAGTTCATAAACCACACTCCCAGTTCATCAGCAAGATTTTCAAAAACTCCCAGTTCATCAGCCAGTTTGTCACAAATTTCCCAGTTCATCAGTGAGTTTAGCACCAACACTGCAAGTTCATCAGTGATTTTATCATCAACACTCCCAGTTCATAAGTGAGTTCATCACCAACACTTCCTGTTCATCAGTGCCTTTATTTCCAATTCCCAATTGATCAGTGGGTTAATTACCAACTCCAGGTTCATCAGAGAGCTTGTCACCAACAATCCCAGTTCATCAGTGAGATTATCTCCAACACTCCCAGTTCATCAGTTAGTTTATCAACAACACACCCAGTTCATCAGTTCATTCATCACCAACACTCTCAGTTCAACAGCGAGTTTATCATGATCACTCCCTATTCATCAGTGAGTTTATCACCAACACTCCCAATTCATCAGTGAGTTTAAATGCAATACTCCCAGTTCATCAGTTTGTTCATCACCAACACACTCAGTTCACCAGTGATTTTTGTCATGATCAATACCTGTTCATCAGTGAGTTTATCGGCAAATCTCCCAGGTCACAAGTGAGTTTATCACCAACTCCCAGTTCATCAGTGAGTTTATCACAAGTTCCCATGTCTTCAGTGAGTTCATAAACCACACTCCCAGTTCATCAGCAAAATTTTCAAAAACTCCCAGTTCATCAGCCAGTTTGTCACAAATTTCCCAGTTCACCAGTGAGTTTAGCACCAACACTGCAAGTTCATCAGTGATTTTATCATCAACACTCCCAGTTCATAAGTGAGTTCATCACCAACACTTCCTGTTCATCAATGCCTTTATTTCCAATTCCCTGTTCATCAGTGGGTTGATTACCAACTCCAGGTTCATCAGAGAGCTTGTCATCAACAATCCCAGTTCATCAGTGAGATTATCTCCAACACTCCAAGTTCATCAGTGAGTTTATCAACAAAACACCCAGTTCATCAGTCCGTTCATCAGCAACACTCTCAGTTCATCAGCGAGTTTATCATGATCACTCCCTGTTCATCAGTGAGTTTATCACCAACACTCCCAGTTCATCAGTGAGTTTAACTGCAATACTCCCAGTTCATCAGTTTGTTCATCACCAACACTCTCAGTTCATCAACGAGTTTGTCATGATCACTCCCTGTTCATCAGTGAGTTTATCACCAACACTCCCTCTTCATCAGTGAATTTATCACCATCAATCTCAGTTCATCAGCGACTTTATCATCAACTCTCCCTGTTGTTCAATGAGCTTATCACCAATTGCCAGTTCATCAGTGATTTTATCACCAACACTCCCATTTCATCATTGAGTATATCACCAACAGTCCCAGTTCATCATTGTGTTTATCAACAACACTTCCAGTTCACCAGCAGGTTTATCACCAACGGTCCCAGTTCATCAGCGAATTTATCACCAACACCCTGTTCATCAGTGAATTTAACATCAAACTCCCTCTTCATCAGTGAATTTATCACCAACATTCTCAGCTCATCAGCGAAGTTATCATGATTACTCCCTGTTCATCAGTGAGTTTATCGCCAACTCTCCCAGTTCATCAGTGATTTTACCAGCAACATTTATGACCAACTCTCCCTGTTCATCAGTGAGCTTATCACCATTTCCCAGTGCATCAGTAAGTTTATCACCAACACTCCAAATTCATCAGTGAGTTTGTCATGATCAATCCCTCTTCATCAGTGAGTATATCGGCAAATCTCCCTGTTCATCAGTGAGTTTCTCGTCAATTCTCCCAGTTCACAAGTGCGTTTATCAGCAACTCCCACTTCATCAGTGATTTTACCAGCAACATTCCCAGTTCATAAGTCACTTTATCACCAACACTTCCTGTTCATCAGTGCGTTGATTTCCATCTCCCAGTTCATCGTTGGGGTTTTTTACCAACTCCAAGTACATCAGTGAATTTATCACCAACACTCCCAGTTCACCAGTGAGTTTTTCACCAACTCCCAGTCCATCAGTGAGTTTTTCACCAACTCACAGTTCATCAGTGATTTCATCACCAACATCATCACTCCCAGTTCATCATTGCGTTTATCACCAACACTCCCATTTCAGCATTGAGCATATCACCAACAGTCCCAGTTCATCACTGAGTTTATCAACACTTCCAGTTCACCAGTTAGTTTATCACCAACAGCCCGAGTTCTTCAGTGAGTTTTTCAACAACACTCCCAATTCATCAGTTCATTGATCACCAACACTCCCAGTTCATCAGTGAGTTTGTCATGATCAATCCCTATTCATTACTGAAGTTATTGGCAAATCTCCAAGGTCACAAGTGAGTTTATCACCAACTCCCGCTTCATCAGTGAGTTTATAACCAACTCCCAGTTCATCACTGAGTTCATAAAGCACATTCCCATTTCATCCACAAGATTTTCACAATCTCCCAGTTCATCAGCCAGTTTGTCATCAAATTCCAGTTCATCACTGAATTTATCATCAACTCCCAGATCATCAGTGAGTGTATTACCATTTCGCGTTTCATCAGTGAGTTTAGCACCAACACTCCAAGTTCATCAGTGTTTTTTTTATCATCAACACTGCCAGTTCATAAGTGAGTTCATCACCAACATTTCCTGTTCATCGGTGATTTTATCATCAACACTGCCAGTTCATAAGTGAGTTCATCACCAACACTTCCTGTTCATCAGCTCATTTATTGCCAACTCCCAGTTCATCAGTGGGTTCATTACCAACTCCCAGTTCATCAGTGAGCTTATCGCCAACACTCCCAGTTCATCAGCCAGTTTATTACCAACTCCCAGTTCATCAGTGAGTTTATCGCCAACACTCCCAGTTAACTAGAGAGTTTTTCACCAACTCCCAGTCCATCAGTGAGTTTTCCAGCATCTCCCAGTTCACCAGTGAGTTTATCATCAACTCCCAGTTCATCTTTGAGTTTATCACCAGCTCTCCCAGTTCGTCAGTGAATTTATCGCCAAACTCCCTCTTCATCAGTGAATTTATCACCATCAATCTCAGTTCATCAGTGACTTTATGAACATCTCTCCCTATTGATCAATGAGCTTATCAACAATTGCCAGTTCATCACTGAGGTTATCCCCAACACTCCCAGTTCATCAGTGCATTTATCACCAACACTCCAAGTTCATCAGCTCGTTCATCACCAACAGTCCCAGTTCATCAGTGAGTTTGTCATGATCACTCCCTGTTCATCAGTGAGTTTATCGCCAGCTCTCCCTGTTCATCAGTGTGTTTATCACCACCTCCCACTTCTTCAGTGAGATTGTAAACAACACGCCCAGTTCGTCAGTGAGTTTATCATCAACTCACAGTTCACCAGTGACGTTTCACCATTTCCCAGTTCATCAGTGAGTTTATCGCCAAAACCCATAGTTCACCAGTGAATATATGACCAACTCCCAGTACATCAGTGAGGTTATCATGATCACTCCCTGTTATTCAGTGAGTTTATCGCCAAGTCTCCCAGTGCATCAGTGATTTATCAGCAGCTCCTAGTTCGTCAGCGAATTATCACCAACTCCTAGTTCATCAGTTCGTTCATCACCAACAATCCCAGTTCATCAGCGAGTTTCTCATGATCACTCCCTATTCATCAGTGAGTTGATCGCCAACACTCCCAGTTCATCAGTGAGTTTATCACCAACACTCCCAGTTCGTCAGTGAATTTATCACCAAACTCCCTCTTCATCAGTGAATTTATCACCATCAATCTCAGTTCATCAGCGACTTTATCACCAACTCTCCCTGTTGATCATTGAGCTTATCACCAATTGCCAGTTCATCAGTGATTTTATCACCAACACTCCCATTTCATCATTGAGTATATCACCAACAGTCCCAGTTCATCATTGTGTTGATCAACAACACTTCCAGTTCACCAGCAAGTTTATCACCAGCGGTCCCAGTTCATCAGCGAGTTTATCACCAACTCCCTGTTCATCAGTGAATTTAACATCAAACTCCCTCTTCATCAGTGAAATTATCACCAACATTCTCAGATCATCAGTGAGTTTATGACCAACTCTCCCTGTTCATCAGTGAGCTTATTACCAATTTCCAGTTCATCAGTAAGTTTATCACCAACACTCCAAATTCATCAGTGAGTTTGTCATGATCAATCGCTGTCCATCAGTGAGTATATTGGCAAATCTCCCTGGTCACAAGTGAGTTCAGCACCAACTCCCACTTCATCAGTGAGTTTATCACCGACTCCCATTTCATCAGTGAGTTTATCACTATTTCCCAGTTCATCAGTGAGATTATCGCCAACAATCCTTGATCACCAGTGAATTTATTACCAACTCCCAGTCCTTCAGTGAGTTTATCATGATCACACCCTGTTCATCAGTGAGTTTCTCGTCAATTCTCCCAGTTCACAATTGCGTTTATCACCAACTCCCAATTCATCAGTGATTTTACCAGCAACATTCCCACTTCATAAGGGAGTTTATCCCCAACACGCCCAGTTCATCAGTGAGTTTATCACCAACACTCCCAATTCATCAGTGAGTTTATCACCAACACTCCCAGTTCATCAGCAAAGTTATCATGATTACTCCCTGTTCATCAGTGAGTATATCGCCAACTCTCCCAGTTCATCAGTGATTTTACCAGCAACATTCCCAGTTCATAAGTCACTTTATCACCAACACTTCCTGTTCATCAGTGCGTTGATTTCCATCTCCCAGTTCATCATTGGGGTTTTATTTACCAACTCCCAGTTCATCAGTGTGCTTATCACCAACACTCCCAGTTCATCAGCAAGTTTATTACCAGCTCCCAGTACATCAGTGAATTTATCGCCAACACTCCCAGTTCACCAGTGAGTTTTTCACCAACTCCCAGTCCATCAGTGAGTTTTTCACCAACTCACAGTTCATCAGTGATTTCATCACCAACATCATCACTCCCAGTTCATCAGTGCGCTTATCACCAACATTCCCATTTCAGCATTGAGCATATCACCAACAGTCCCCGTTCATCACTGAGTTTGCCAATAACACTTCCAGTTCACCAGTTAGTTTATCACCAACATTCCGAATTCATCAGTGAGTTTATCACCAACACTCCCAGTTCATCAGTGAGTTTGTCATGATCAATCCCTATTCATTACTGAGGTTATCTGCAAATCTCCCAGGTCACAAGTGAGCTTATCACCAACTCCCACTTCATCAGTGAGTTTATAACCAACTCCCAGTTCATCAGTGAGTTCATAAACCACATTCCCATTTCCTCCGCAAGATTTTCATAATCTCCCAGTTCATCAGCCAGTTTGTCACCAACTTCCAGTTCCTCACTGAGTTTATCATCAACTCCCAGATCATCAGTGAGTGTATCACCATTTCCCAGTTCATCAGAGAGTTTAGCACCAACACTCCAAGTTCATCAGTGATTTTATCATCAACACTGCCAGTTCATAAGTGAGTTCATCACCAACACTTCCTGTTCATCAGTGCATTTATTTCCAACTCCCAGTTCATCAGCTAGTTTATTACCAACTCCCAGTTCATCAGTGAATTTATCGCCAACACTCCCAGTTGACTAGTGAGTTTTTCACCAACTCCTAGTCCATCAGTGAGTTTTCCAGCATCTCCCAGTTCACCAGTGAGTTTATCATCAACTCCCAGTTCATCAGTGAATTTATCACCAAACTCTCTCTTCATCAGTGAATTTATCACCAGCAATATAAGTCCATCGGCGACTATTTGACCAACTCTCCCCGTTCATCAGTGAGCTTATCACCAATTCCCAGTTCATCAGTGATTTTATCAGCAACACTCCCAGTTAATCTGTGAGTTTATCACCAACACTCCCAGTTCATCAGTTCGTTCATCACCAACACTCACAGTTCATCAGCGAATTTGCCATGATCACTCCCTGTTCTTCAGTGGGTTTATCGCCAACTCTCCCAGTTCATCAGTGAGTTTATCACCAACACTCCCTGTTCGTCAGTGAATTTATCGCCAAACTCCCTCTTCATCAGTGAATTTATCACCATCAATCTCAGTTCATCAGCGCCTTTATGAACAACTCACCCTGTTGTTCAATGAGCTTATCACCAACTGCCAGTTCATCAGTGAGTTTATCCCCAACACTCCCAGTTCATCAGTACATTTATCACCAACACTCCCAGTTCATCAGTTCGTTTATCTCCAACACTCCCAGTTCATCAATGAGTTTGTCATGATCACTCCCTGTTCATCAATGAGTTTATTGCCAGCTTTCCCAGTTCATCAGCCAGTTTGTCAACAACTTCCAATTCATCACTGAGTTTATCATCAACTCCCAGATCATCAATGAGTTTATCACCAACACTCCCATTTCAGCATTGAGTATCTGAGCAACAGTCCCAGTTAATCACTGTGTTTATCAACAACACTTTCGGTTCACCAGCAAGTATATCACCAACTCCCAGTTCATCAGCGGGTTTAACACCAACCCCCAGTTCATCAGTGAATTTATCACAAAACTCCCTCTTCATCAGTGAATTTGTCACCAGCAATCTCAGTTCATCAGCGACTTTATGACCAGCTCTCCCTGCTCATCAGTGAGTTTAACCCAACACTCCCAGTTCATCAGTGAGTTTATCAGCAACACTCCTAGTTCATCAGTTCGTTCATGACCAACACTCCCAGTTCATCAGCGAGTTTATCATGATCACTCCCTGTTCATCAGTGAGTTCATCGCCATCTCTCCCAATTCATCAGTGAATTTATCACCAAACTCCCTCTTCATCAGTGAATTTATCACCATCAATCTCAGTTCATCAGCGACTTTATCACAAACACTCCCTGTCGATCAATGAGCTTATCACCAATTGCCAGTTCATCAGTGATTTTATCAGCAGCACTCCCATTTCATCATTGAGTATATCACCAACGATCCCAGTTCATCATTGAGTTTATCAACAACACTTCCAGTTCACCAGCAAGTTTATAACCAACTCCTAGTTTATCAGGGAGTTTTTCACCAACTCCCTCTTCATCAGTGAATTTATGACGAACATTCACAGCTCATCAGCGAGTTTATGACCAACTCTCCCTGTTCATCAGTAAGCTTATCACCAATTCCCAGTTCATCAGTAAGTTTATCACCAACAGTCCAAATTTACCAGTGAGTTTCTCATGATCAATCCCTATTCATCAGTGAGTATATCTGCTAATCTCCCTGGTCACAAGTGAATTCATCACCAACTCCCACTTCATCAGTGAGTTTATCACCGACTCCCAGTTCATCAGTGAGTTTGTCACCATTTCCCAGTTCATCAGTGAGATTATCGCCAACACTCCCAGTTCATCAGTGAATTCATTACCAACTCCCAGTCCATCAGTGAGTTTATCATGATCACACCCTGTTCATCAGTGAGTTTCTCGCCAATTCTCTCAGTTCACAAGTGCGTTTATCACCAACTCCCACTTCATGAGTGATTTTCCATCAGCATTCCCAGTTCATAAGTCAGTTTATCACCAAGACTTCCTGTTTATCAGTGCGTTGATTTCCATCTCCCAGTTCATCATTGGGTTTTTTTACCAACTCCCAGTACATCAGTGAATTTATCGCCAACACTCCCAATTCACCAGTGAGGTTTTAACCAACTCCCAGTCCATCAGTCAGTTTTTTACCAACTCACAGTCCATCAGTGATTTCATCACCAACATCATCACTCCCAGTTCATCAGTGCATTTATCAACAACACTTCCAGTTCACCAGTGATCTTATCACAAATTCCCTGTTCATCAGTGATTTTATCAACAACAGTCCAGGTTCATCAGTTAGTTTATCAACAACAGTCCGAGTTGATCAGTGGGTTTATCAATAACACTCCCAGTTCATCAGTTCGTTGATCACCAACACTCCCAGTTCATCAGTGAGTTTGTCATGATCACTCCCTGTTCATTACTGAGGTTATCGGCAAATCTCCCAGGTCACAAGTGAGTTTATCACCAACTCCCACTTCATCAGTGAGTTTATAACCAACTCCCAGTTCATCAGTGAGTTCATAAACCACATTCCCAGTTCATCTGCAAGATTTTCAGAGACTCCCAGTTCATCAGCCAGTTTGTCACCAACTTCCAGTTCATCACTGAGTTTATCATCAACTCACAGATCATCAGTGAGTTTGTCACCATTTCCCAGTTCATCAGTGAGTTCACCACCAACACTCCAAGTTCATCAGTGATTTTATCATCAACACTCCCAGTTCATAAGTGAGTTCATCACCAACACTTCCTGTTCATCAGTGCATTTATTTCCAACTCCCAGTTCATCAGTGGGTTCATTACCAAATCCGAGTTCCTCAGTGAGATTATCACCAATACTCCCAGTTCATCACCTAGTTTATTACCAACTCCCAGTTCATCACTGTGTTTATCGCCAACAGTCCCAGTTCACTAGTGAGTTTTTCACCAACTCCCAGTCCATCAGTGAGTTTTTCAGCATCACGCAGTTCATCAGTGAGTTTATCATCAACTCCCAGTTCATCAGTGAATTTATCACCAAACTCCCTCTTCATCAGTGAATTCATCACCAGCAATCTCAGTTAATCAGCAACTTTATGACCGACTCTCCCTGTTCATCAGTGAGCTTTTCACCAATTCCCAGTTCATCAATTTTTTTATTAACAACACTCCCAGTTCATCAGCAAGTTTATCACTGACTCCCAGTACATTAGTGAGTTTATCACCATTTCCCAGTTCATCAGGGAAATTATCCCCAACGCTCCAAGTTCCCCAATGAATTTATCACAAA
This sequence comes from Carcharodon carcharias, assembly GCF_017639515.1. NCBI lineage: Eukaryota > Metazoa > Chordata > Chondrichthyes > Lamniformes > Lamnidae > Carcharodon > Carcharodon carcharias. The sequence goes on from NC_054475.1 coordinate 68,608,880, forward strand.
CTCCCAGTCCATCATTGAGTGTATCATGATCACTTCCTGTTCATCAGTGAGTTTCTCGCCCATTCTCCCAGTTCACAAGTGCATTTATCACCAACTCCCACTTCATCAGTGTGTGTACTTCCAACTCCCAGTTCATCAGTGATTTTATCACCAACTCCCACTTCATCAGTGAGTTTATCGCCAACTGTCCCAGTTCACAAGTGAATTTATCACCAACTCCCACTTCATCAGTGAGTTTATCACCTACTCCCAGTTCATCATGAGTTTATAAACAACACTCCCAGTTCATCAGCAAGTTTATAACCGACTCCCAGTTCATCAGCGAGTTTATCATCATTTCCCAGTTCATCAGTGAGATTTTCGCCAACACTCCTAGTTCACCAATGAATTTATCACCAACTCCCAGTCCATCAGTGTGTTTATCATGATCACTCCCTGTTGATCAGTGAGTTTCTTGCCAATTCTCCCTGTTCACAAGTGCGTTTATCACCAACTCCCACTTCTTCAGTAATTTTATCAGCAACATTCCCAGTTCATAAGTGAGTTTATCACCAACACTTCCTGTTCATCACTCCGTTTATTTCCATCTCCCAGTTCATCAGTGGGGCTTTTTTTTTACCAAATCCCTGTTCATCAGTGTGCTTATCACCAACACTCGCAGTTCATCAGCAAGTTTATTACCAACTCCCATTACATTAGTGAATTTATCGCCAACACTCCAAGTTCACCAGTGAGTTTTTCACCAACTCCCAGTCCATCAGTGAGTTTTTCACCAACTCACAGTTTATCAGTGATTTCATCACCAACACTCCCAGTTCACCAGTGAGTTATCATCATCACTCCCAGTCCATCAGTGAGTTATTCAGCATCTCCCAGTTTATCAGTGAGTTTATCATCAACTCCCAGTTCATCAGTGAATTTATCACCAAACTTCCTCTTCATCAGTGAACTTATCACCAGCAATCTCAGTTCATCAGCAACTTTATGACCGACTCTTCCTGTTCATCAGTGAGCTTTTCACCAATTCCCAGTTCATCAATGTTTTTATAAACAACACTCCCAGTTAATCAGCAAGTTTATCACCGACTCCCAGTACATCAGTGAGTTTTTCACCAACTCACAGTTCATCAGTGAGTTTATCATCAACACTCCCCGTTCATCAGTGTGTTTATCACCAACACTCCCATTTCAGCATTGAGTATATCACCAACAGTCCCATTTAATCACTGAGTTTATCAACAACACTTACAGCAAGTATATCACCCTCTAACAATTCATCAGTGGGTTTATCACCAAACCACAGTTCATCAGTGAATTTATTACCAAGCTCCCTCTTCACCAGTGAATTTGTCACCAACAATCTCAGTTCATCAGCGACTTTATGACCAACTCTTCCTGTTCCTGAGTGAGCTTATAACCAATTCCCAGTTCATCAGTGATTTTATCAGCAACACTCCAAGTTCATCAGTTCGTTCAATCATCAACACTCTCAGTTCATCAGTGAGTTTTTCACGATCACACCCTGTTCATCAGTGAGTTTATCGCCAACTCTCTCAGTTCATAAGTGAATTTATCACCAACTCCCACTTCATCAGTGAGTTTATCACCAACTCCGTGTTCATCAGTGAGTGTATAAACGAAACTCACAGTTCATCAGCAAGTTTATCACCGATTTCCAGTTCATCAGTGAGTTTATCACCATTTCCCAATTCATCAGGGAGATTATTGCCAATGCTCCAAGTTCTCCAGTGAATTTATCACCAACTCTCAGTCCATCGGTGAGTTTATCATGATCACTCCCTGTTCATCAGTGAGTTTCTCGCCAATTCTCCCAGTTTAAAAGTGCGTTTATCACCAACTCCCACTTCATCAGTGTGTTTATCACCAACTCCCAGTTCATCAGTGAGTTTATAAATAACACTCCCAGTTCATCAGTGCGTTTATGACCGATTCCCAGTTCATCAGTGAGTTTATCACCATTTCTCAGTTCATCAGTGAGACTGTCGCCAACACTCCTGGTTCGCCAGTGAATTTATCACCAACTCCCAGTCCATCTGTGAGTTTATCATGATCACTCCCTGTTCATCTGTGAGTTTCTCACCAATTCTCCTAGTTCACAAGTGCGTTTATCACCAACTCCCACTTCATTAGTGATTTTATCACCAACATTCCCAGTTCATAAGTGAGTTTATCAACAACACTTCCTGTTCATCAGTGCTTTTAATTCCATCTCCCAGTTCATCAGTGGTTTTTTTTTACCAACTCCCAGTTCATCAGTGTGCTTATCAGCAACTCTCCCAGTTCATCAGATAGTTTATTTACAACTCGCAGTACATCATTGAATTTATCGCCAACATGCGCAGTTCACCAGTGAGTTTTTCACCAACTCACAATTCTTCAATGATTTGATCATCGTTTCATCAGTGAGTTTATCATCATCACTCCCAATTCATCAGTGCATTTATCACCAACACTCCCATATCAGCGTTGAGTATATCACCAACAGTCCCAGTTCATCAGTGAGTTTATCAACAACACTTCCAGTTCACCAGCAAGTATATTACCAACTCACAGTTCATCAGGGGGTTTATCGCCAACCCCCAGTTCATCAGTGAATTTATCACCAAACTCGCTCTTCATCAGTAAATTTATCACCAACAATCTCAGTTCATCAGCGATTTGATGACCAACTCTAACTGTTCATCAGTGAGCTTTTCACCAGTTCCCAGTTCATCAGTGATTTTATCAGCAACACTCCAATTTCATCAGTGATTTTATCGGCAAATCTCCCAGGTCACAAGTGAGTTTATCACCAACTCCCACTTCATCAGTGAGTTTATCACCAACTCCCAGTTCATCAGTGAGTTCATAAACTATACTCCCAGTTCATTAGCAAGATTTTCACAAACTCCCAGTTCATCAGCCAGTTTGTCACCAACTTCCAGTTCATCACTGAGTTTATCATCAACTCCCAGTCCATCAGTGAGTTTATCATGATCACTCCCTGTTAATCAGAGTTTATCGCCAACTCCCCCAGTGCATCAGTGAATTATCAGCAGCTCCTAGTTCGTCAGCGAGTTTATCACCAAATGCCAGTTCATCAGTGATTTTATCACCAACACTCCCAGTTCATCAGTGGGTTTATCACCAGCACACCCAGTTCATCAGTGTGTTCGTCATTATCACTCTCTGCTGATCAGTGAGTTGATCACCAACAATCCCAGTGCACCAGTGAGTTTAGCACAATCTCCCAGTCCATCAGTGAATTTATCATGATCATTTCCTTTCATCAGTGAGTTTCTTGCCAATTCTCACTGTTCACATGTGCGTTTAACACCAACTCCCACTTCATCAGTGAGTTTATTTCCAACTCCCAGTTCATCAGTGATTTTATCACCAACTCCCACTTGATCAGTGATTTTATCACCAACACTCCCAGGTCATAAGTGAGTTTATCGCCAACACTTCCTGTTCATCAGTGCATTTATTTCCAACTCTCAGTTCACCAGTGGGTTTATTTCCAACTCCCAGTTCATCAGCGAGTTTATCACCGACTCCCAGTTCATCAGTGAGTTTATCACCATTTCCTAGTTCATCAGTGAGATTTTCGCCAACACTCCTAGTTCACCAGTGAATTTATCACCAACTCCCAGTTCATCAGTGTGTTTATCATGATCACTCCCTGTTGATCAGTGAGTTTCTCGCCAATTCTCCCTGTTCACAAGTGCGTTTATCACCAACTCCCACTTCATCAATGATTTTATCAGCCACATTCACAGTTCATAAGTGAGTTTATCATCAACACTTCCTGTTCAGCAGTGCGTTTATTTCCAACTCCCAGTTCATCAGTGGGTTTATTTCCAACTCCCAGTTCATCAGTGAGTTTATCGCCAACACTCCAAGTTGAGCAGTGAGTTTTTCACCGACTCCATGTCCAAAAGTGAGTTTTTCAGCAACTCCCAGTTCATCAGTTAGTTTATCACTATCACTCCCAGTTCATCAGTGCATTTATCACTAACACTTCCAGTTCACCAGAAAGTTCATCACCAACTCCCAGTTCATCAGCGAATTTATCACCAAACTCCGTCTTCATCAATGAATTTATCACCAGCAATCTCAGTTCATCAGCGACTTTATGACCAACTCTCCCTTTTCATCAGTGACTGTATCACCAATTCCCAGTTCATCAGTGATTTTATCACCAACACTCAAAGTTCATCAGTTCGTTCATCACCAACACTAGCAGTTCATCAACGAGTTTGTCATGATCACTCTCTGTTCATCAGTGAGTTTATCGCCAACTCTGTAGTTCACAAGTGAGCTTATCACAAACTCCCACTTCATCAGTGATTTTATCACCAACAGTCCCAGTTCATCAGTGGGTTTATCACCAATTCTCCCAGTTCATCAGTGTGTTCTTCATGATCACTCTCTGCTCATCAGTGAGTTGATCGCCAACACTCCCTGTGCACCAGTGAGTTTATCACAAACTCCCAGTCCATCAGTGATATTATCGTGATCACCCGCTGTTGATCTGTGAGTTTCTTGCGAATTCTCCCAGTTCACAAGTGCATTTATCACCATCTCCCACTTCACAAGTGAGTTTAACACCAACTCCCACTTGATCAGTGAGTTTATCGTCAACACTTCCTGTTCATCAGTGCGTTTATTTCCAACTCCCAGTTCAGCAGTAAGTTTTTCACCAACACTCCCAGTTCATCAGTGAGTTCAATCTCCAACACTCCCAGTTCAACAGTGAGTTTATCACCAACACATAGTGTTCATCAGACCATTTATTTCCATCTCCCAGTTTGTCAGTGGGGTTTTTGCTTTACCAATTCCCAGTTCATCAGTGCGCTTATCACCAACACTCCCAGTTCTTCAGCAATTTTATAGCCTACTCCCAGTACATCAGTGAATTTATCTCCAACACTCCAAGTTCACCAGTGAGTTTTTCACCAACTCCCAGTCCATCAGTGAGTTTTCACCAACTCACAGTGCACCACTGATTTCATCACCAACACTCCCGGTTCATCAGTGAGTTAATCATCATCACTCCCAGTTCATCAGTGCGTTTATCACCAACACACCCATTTCAGCATTGAGTATATCACCAACAGTCCCAGTTAATCACTGAGTTAATCAACAACACTTCCAGTTCACCAGCAAGTATATCACCAACTCCCAGTTCATCAGCGGGTTTATCACCAACCCCCAGTTCATCAGTGAATTTATCACCAAGCTCCCTCTTCATCAGTGAATTTATCACCAGCAATCTCAGTGCATCAGCGACTTTATGACCAACCCTCCCTGTTTATCAGTGAGCTTTATCACCAATTCCCAGTTCATCAGTGATTTTATCAGCAACACTCCAAGTTCATCAGTGAGTTTATCCCCAACAATGCCAGTTCATCGGTGAGTTTATCACCAACACTCCCAGTTCATCAGTTCGTTCATCACCAACACTCCCAGTTCACCAGCGAGTTTGTCGTGATTACTCCCCGTTCATCAATGAGTTTATCGCCAACTCTCCCAGTTCATCAGTGAATTTATCACCAACACTCCCAGTTCATCAGTTCTTTCAACATCAACACTCCCAGTTCATCAGCGAGTTTGTCATGATCACTCCCTGTTCATCAGTGAGTTTATCGCCAGCTCTCGCAGTTCATCAGTGAGTTTATCACCAACTTCCACTTCATCAGTGAGTTTATCACCAACTCCCACTTCATCAGTGAGTTTGTAAACAACACTCCCAGTTCATCAGCGAGCTTATCACCAACTCACGGTTCATCAGTGAGTTTATCACAAACTCACAGTTCACCAGTGAATTTATCACCAACTCCCAGTCCACCAGTGAGGTTATCATGATTACTCCCTGTTAATCAGAGCATTTATTGCCAAATCTCCCAGTGCATCAGTGATTTATCAGCAGCTCTAGTTCATCAGTGGGTATATCACCAAATCCCAGTTCATCAGTGATTTTATCAACAACAGTCCCAGTTCATCAGTTCGTTCATCACCAACACACCCAGTCCACCAGTGAGTGTGTCATGATCAATCCCTGTTCATCAGTCATTTAATCAGCAAATCTCCCAGGTCACAAGTGAGTTTATCACCAACTCCCACTTCATCAGTGAGTTTATCACCAACTCCCAGTTCATCAGTGAGTTTAGTACCAACACTGCAAATTCATCAGTGATTTTATCATCAACAATCCCAGTTCATAAGTGATTTCATCACCAACACTTCCTGTTCATGAATGCGTTTATTTCCAATTCCCAGTTCATCAGTGGGTTGATTGCCAACTCCCAGTTCATCAGAGAGCTTATCACCAACAGTCCCAGTTCATCAGCAAGTTTATTACCAACTCCCAGTTCATCAGTGAGTTAATCACCAACACTCGCAGTTCAATAGTGAGTTTTTCACCAACTACCAGTCCATCAGTGAGTTTTTCAGCATCTTCCAGTTCACCAGTGAGTTTATCATCAACTCCCAGTTCATCAGTGAATTTATCACCAAACTCCCTCTTCATCAGTGAGTTTATCACCAACACTCCCAGTTTATCAGTGACTTTATGACCAACTCTCCCTGTTGATCAATGAGCTTGTCACCAATTGCCAGTTCATCACTGAGTTGATCCCCAACACTCCCAGTTCATCAGTGAGTTTAACGCCAGCTCTCCAAGTTCATCAGCGAGTTTACCACCAACTTCCACTTCATCAGTGATTTTATCACCCATTCTCCCAGTTCATCAGTGAGATTAGCCCCAACAGTCCCAGTTCATCAGTGAGTTTATCACAAACACTCCCAGCTCATCAGTTCCTTCATCACCAACACTCCCAGTTCATCAGCGATTTTGTGTTGATCACTCCCCGTTCATCAGTGAGTTTATTGCCAACTCTCCCAGTTCATCAGTGAGTTTATCACCAACACTCCCAGTTCATCTGTGAGTTTATCACCATCACTCCCAGTTCATCAGTGCATTTATCACTAACACTTCCAGTTCACCAGCAAGTTCATCACCAACTTTCAGTTCATCAGTGAATTTATCACCAACTCCCAGTTGATCAGTGAATTTATCACAAAACTCATTCTTCATCAGTGAATTTATCACCAACAATCTCAGTTCATCAGCGACTTTATGACCAGCTCTCCCTGTTCATCAGTGAGCTTATCACCAACACTCCCATTTCATAAGTGAGTTTATCATCAACACTCCAAGTTCATCAGTGAGTTTATCACCAACACTCCCTGTTCATCAGTGAGTTTATCGCCAACAGTCCCAGTTCACAAGTTAGTTTCTCAAAAACTCCCAATTCACCAGAGTTTATTTCCAACTCCCAGTTCATCAGTGCGTTCATAAAGCACACTCCCTGTTCATCAGCAGGATTTTCACAAACTCCCAGTTCATCAGCCAGTTTGTCACCAACCTCCATTTCATCACTGAGTTTATCATCAACTCCAAGTTCATCAGTGAGTTTATCACAATTTCCCAGTTCATCAGTGAGTTCAGCACCAACACTGCAAGTTCATCAGTGATTTTATCCTCAACACTCCCAGTTCATAAGTGAGTTCATCATCCACACTTCCTGTTCATCAGTGCATTTATTTCTAACTCCCAGTTCATCAGTGAGCTGATTACCAACACTCCCAGATCACTAGTGAGTTTTTCACTAACTCCCAGTCCATCAATGAATTTTTCAGCAACTCCCAATTCATCAGTGATGTTATCACCAAATCCCGGTTCCTCAGTGAATTTATCACCAAACTCTCTCTTCATCACTGAATTTATCACCGCAATCTCAGTTCATCATCAACACTCAAAGTTCATCAGTTCGTTCATCACCAACTCTCCCAGTTCATTAGCGAGTTTGTCATGATCACTCCCTGTTCATCAGTGAGTTTATCGCTAACTCTCCAAGTTCACAAGTGAGCTTATCACAAACTCCCACTTCATCAGTGATTTTATCACCAACACTCCCAGTTCATCAGTGGGTTTATCAACAACACCCCCAGTTCATCAGTGTGTTCATCATGATCACTCTCTGCTGATCAGAGTTGATCACCAGCACTCCCAGTGCACCAATGTGTTTATCACAATCTCCCAGTCCATCAGTGAATTTATCATGATCACTCCCTGTTCATCAGTGAGTTTATCGCTAACTCTCCAAGTTCACAAGTGAGCTTATCACAAACTCCCACTTCATCAGTGATTTTATCACCAACACTCCCAGTTCATCAGTGGGTTTATCAACAACACTCCCAGTTCATCAGTGTGTTCATCATGATCACTCTCTGCTGATCAGTGAGTTGATCGCCAGCACTCCCAGTGCACCAATGCGTTTATCACAAACTCCCAGTCCATCAGTGATATTATCATAATCAGTCCCTGTTGATCTGTGAGTTTCTTGCTAATTTTCCCAGTTCACAAGTGCATTTATCACCAACTCCCAATTCACAAGTGAGTTTAACACCAACTCCCACTTGATCAGTGAGTTTTTCGTCAACACTTCCCGTTCATCAGTGCGTTTATTTCCAACTCCCTGCTCAGCAGTAAGTTTTCCACCAACTCCAAGTTCATCAGTGATTTCATCACCAACGCTCCCAGTTCATCAGTGAGTTTGTCACCATCTCTCCCAGTCCATCAGTGAATTTATCATTAACACTTCCAGTTCACCAGCACTTTCATCACCAACTACTAATTCATCAGCGATTTTATCACTAACTCCCAATTGATCAGTGAATTTATCACCAAAATCCTTCTTCATCAGTGAAGTTATAACCAACAATCTCAGTTCATCAGTGACTTTATGACCAACTCTGCCTGTTCATCATTGAGATTATCACCAATTCCCAGTTCATCAATGATTTTAACAGCAGCAACTCCCAGTTCATCAGTGAGTTTATCACCAACACTCCCAGTTCATCAGTGTGTTTGTCATTATGACTCTGCTGATCAGTGAGTTGATCACCAACAGTCCCAGTGCTCCAGTGAGTTTATCAAAATCTCCCAGTCCATCAGTGAATTTATCATGGTCATTTCCTGTTCATCAGTGAGTGTCTTTCCAATTCTCACTGTTCACATTTGCGTTTATCACCAACTCCCACTTCATCAGTGAGTTTATTTCCAACTCCCAGTTCATCAGTGATTTTATCACCAATTCCCACTTGATCAGTGATTTTATCACCAACACTCCCATTCATCAATGAGTTGATCGCCAACACTCCGAGTTCAGTTGTGAGTTTTTCACCAACTCCCAGTCCATCAGTGAGTTTTTCAGCAACACTCCCAGTTCATCAGTTAGTTTATCACCATCACTCCGAGTTCATCAGTGCATTTATCATTCACACTTCCAGTTCACCAGCAAGTTCAACACCAACTCCCAGTGGATCAGCGAATTTATCACCAAACTCCCTATTCATCAGTGAATTTATTACCAGCAATCTCAGTTCATCAGCGACTTTATGACCAACTCTCCCTGTTCATCAGTAAGCTTATCACCAATTCCCAGTTCATCAGTGATTTCATCAGCAACACTCCAAGGTCATCAGTGAGTTTATCACCAACACTCCCAGTTCATCAGTTCGTTCATCACCAACACTCCCAGTTCATCAGCGAGTTTATCATGATCACTCCCTGTTCATCAGTGAGTTTATCGCCAACTCTCAAGTTCTCAAATGATTTCATCAGCAACTCCCACTTCATCAGTGAGCTTAACACCAACTCCCACTTCATCAGTGAGTGTGTAAACAACACTTCCAGTTCATCAGCGAGTTTATCACCAACTCACAGTTCATCAATGAGTTTATCTCCATTTCCCAGTTCATCATTGAGTTTATCGCCAAAACAGCTATTTCACCAGTGAATTTATCACCAACTCCCCGTCCATCAGTGAGGTTATCATGATCACTCCCTGTTAATCAGTGAGTTTATCGCCAACTCTCCCAGTGAATCAGTGGTTTATCAGCAGCTCCTAGTTCGTCAGCGAGCATAACACCAACTCTCCCAGTTCATCAGTGTGTTTGTCATGATCGCTCTGTGCTGATCAGTGAGTTGATCGCCAACACTCCCAGTGCACCAGGGAGTTTATCACAATCTCCCAGTCCATCAGTGAATTTATCATGGGCACTCCCTGTTCATCAGTGAGTTTCTCACCAATTCTCCCAGTTCACAAGGGCGTTTATCACCAACTCCCACTTGATCAGTGATTTTATCACCAACACTCCCCGGTCATAAGTGAGTTTATCACCAACACTTCCTATTCATCAGTGCATTAATTTGCAACTCCCAGTGCATCAGTGGGTTTATTACCAACTCCCAGTTCATCAATGAGTTTATCGCCAACATTCCCTGTTCAGCAGTGAGTTTTTCAGCAACTCCCAGTACATTATTGAGTTTTTCAGCAACTCCCAGTTCATCAGTGAGTTTATCACTAACACTTCCAGTTCACCAGCAAGTGCATCACCAACTCCCAGTTCATCCGCAAATTTATCACCAACTCCCAGTTGATCAGTGAATTTATCACCAAACTCATTCTTCATCAATGAATTTATCACCAACAATCTCAGTTCATCAGCGTCTTTATGACCAACTCTCCCTGTTGTTCAGTGAACTTATCACCAATTACCAGTTCATCAGTGATTTTATCACCAACACTCCAAGTTCATCAGTGAGTTTGTCATGATCACTCCCTGTTCATCAGTGAGTTTGTCATGAACACTCCCAGTTCATCAGTGAGTTTAGCGCCAATATTCCCAGTTCACAAGTGAGTTTCTCAAATACTCCCAATTAATCAGTGAGTTGATTTCCAACTCCCAGCTCTAATGTGAGTTTATCACCAACTGACATTTCATCAGTGAGTTTATCACCAAATCTCCCAGTTCCCAAGTGAGATTATCACCACCTCCCACTTCATCAGTGAATTTATCACGAACTCCCAGTTCATCAGTGATTTTATAAACAACATTCCTAGTTCATCAGTGAGTTTATCACCGGTTCCCAGTACATCAGTGATTTTATCAACATATCACCAATTCCCAGTTCATCAATGAGAATATCACCATTTCCCAGTTCATCAGTGAGTATATCGCCAACACTCCTAGTTCATTAGCAATTTTCTCACCAACTCCCAGTTCTTCAGTGAGTTTTTCACCAACTCCAAATTCATCAGTGATTTTATCACCAACACTCCCATTTCATCAGTGAGTATATCTCCAACAGTCACAGTTCATCACTGAGTTTATAAACAACGCATCCAGTTCACCAGTGAGTTTACCACCAACTCCCACTCCATCAGTGAGGTTATCATGATCACTTCCTGTTAATCAGTGAGTAGATCGCCAACTCTCCCAGTGCATCAGTGAGTTTTTCAGCAGGTCCTAGTTCGTCAGCGAGTTTATCACTATCTCCCAGTTCATCAGTGATTTTATCACCAACACTCCCAGTTCATCAGTAGGTTCATCACCCAGAATCCCAGTTCATCCATGTATTCATCAGCAACCCTCCCAGTTCATCAGTGTGTTCGTCATGATCACTCTCTTCTCATCAGTGAGTTGATCGCCAACACTCCCAGGCACCAGTGAGTTTATCACAAACTCCCAGTCAATCAGTGATTTTATCATGATCACTCGCAGTTCATCAGTGAGTTTCTCGCCAATTCTCCAAGTTCACTATTGCGTTAATCACCAACTCCCAATTCATCAGTGAGTTTATTTCCAAGTCCCATTTCATCAGTGATTTTATCACCAACTCCCACTTCAGCAGTGAGTTTATCATCAACTCTCCCAGTTCACAAGTGAGTTGATCACGAACTCCCACTTGATCAGTGATTTTATCTCCAACACTCCCAGTTCATCAGTGAGTTTATCACCATCACTCCCAGTTCATCAGTGCATTTATCACTCACACTTCCAGTTCACCAACTCCCAGTCCATCAGTATGTTTTTCATCAACTCCCAGTCCTTCACTGAGTTTATCACCTACTCACAGTTCGTTAGTGATTTCATCACCAACACTCCCAGTTCATCAGTGCGATCATCACCAATGCCACCAGTTCATCAGTGCGATCATCACCAGCAATCCCAGTTCATCAGGGAGTTTTTCTTGATCTCTCCCTGTTCATCACAAAGTTAATTGCCTCACTTTGCTGTTCACAGGTGCATTTATCACCAACTCTCACTTCATCAGTCAGTTTATTTCCAACTCCCAGTTAATAGTGAGTTTATCACCAACTCCCACTTCATCAGCGAGTTTATAAACAACACTCCCAGTCCATCACTGAGTTTATCACCATTTCCCAGTTCATCACTGAATTTATCACCAACAATCCCATTTCATCTGTGATTTTATCACCAACCCATCTGTTCATCACTTGGTTTATTACTAACTCTCGGTTCATCAGCAAGTTTATCATGATCACTCTCTGCTCATCAGTGAGTTTTTTTGCCATCACTCCCTGTTCACCAGTGAATTTACCATCAACTCCCAGTTCATCAGTGAGTTTATCACCAACTCCCAGTTCATCAGTGAATATATCACTAAACTCCCTCTTCATCAGTGAATTTACCACCAACAATTTCAGTTCATCAGCGACTTTATGACCAACTCTCCCGGTTCATCAGTGTGCTTATCACCTGCACTCCCAATTCATCAGTGAGTTTATCACCAACACTCCCAGTTCATCAGTTCATTCATCACCAACACTCCTAGTTCATCAGTGAGTTTGTCATGATCACTCCCTGTTCATCAGTGAGTTTATCGCCAACAGTCCTAGTTCACCAGTGAATTTATCACCATCTCCCAGTCCATCAGTGATTTTATCATGATCACTCCCTGTTCATCAGTGAGTTTATTGCCAACTCTCCCAGTGCATCAGTGTGTTTATAAGCAGCTCCTAGTTCATCAGCGATTTCATCCTCAACTCCCAGTTCTTCAGTGAGTTTTTCACCAACAAGCAGTTCATCAGTGATTTTAACACCAAAATTCCCAGTTCATCATGAGTATATCACCAACAGTCCCAATTCATCACTGAGTTTATCAACAACACGTACAGTTCACCAGTGAATTTATCACCAACTCCCACTCCATCAGTGACTCTATCATGATAACTCCCTGTTAATCAGTGAGATTATCGCCAACTCTCCCAGTTCACAACTGAGATCATCACCAACACCCACTTCATCAGTGACCTTATTTCCAACTCCCAGTTCATCTGTGATTTTATCAACAAATCACTGATCATCAGTGAGTTTATTACCAACTCTCCCAGTTCAGAAGTAAGTTGAATACCAACTACTACTTCTTCAGTGTGTTTATCACCAACTCCCACTTCATCAGTGAGTTTATCACCAACTCCCAGTTCATTAGTGAGTTCAGAACCAACATTCCCAATTCATCAGCAAGTTTATCACCAAATCCCAGTTCATCAGAGAGTTTATCACCAATTCCCAGATGATCTGTGAATTTATCACCAACAATCTCAGTTCATCAGCGACTTCATGACCAACGCTCCCTGTCCTGTTCATCAGTGAACTTATCACCCATTCCCAGTTCATCAGTGATTTTATCACCAACGCTTCCTGTTCATCAGTGAGTTTATCGCCAACAGTCCCAGTTCACAAGTGAGTTTTTCAAAAACTCCCAATTCATCCGATTTTATTTCCAACTCCCAGTTCATCAGTGAGTTTGTCACCAACTCACATTTCATCAGTGAGTTTATTGCCAACTCTCCCAGTTCACAAGTGAGATTATCTCCACATCCCACTTCATCATTGTGTTTCACACCAACTCCCAGTTCATCAGTGAGTTTATAACAACACTCCCAGTTCATCAGCGGGTTTATCACTGGCTCCCAGTTCATCGTGATTTTATCAACATATCACCAACTCCCAGTTCATCCGTGAGTTTATCATCATTTCCCAGTTCATCACTGTGTTTATTGCCAACACTCCTAGTTCACTAATGAGTTTATCACCAACTCCCAGTCCATCAGTGATTTTATCATGATCACTCCCAGTTCATCAGTGAGTTTATCGCCAACTCTCGCAGTGCATCAGTGAGTTTATCAGCAGCTCCTTATTCATCAGTGATTTTATCACCAACCCTTCCAGTTCATCAGTGGGTTTATCACCAACACTCCCAGTTCATCAGTGTGTTCATCATGATCACTCTCTGCTCATCAGTGAGTTGATTGCCAACACTCCCAGTGCACCAGTGAGTTTATCACAACCTCCCAGTCCATTAGTGATTTTATCATGATCACTTCCTGTACATCAGTCAGTTTCTTGCCAATTCTCCAAGTTCACTAGTGCATTTATCACCTACTCACACTTCATCAGTGACTTTACTTCCAACTCCCAGTTCAACAGTGATTTTATCACTAACTGTCACTTCATCAGTGAGATTACCGCCAACTCTCCCAGTTCACAAGTGAGTTTAACACCAACGCCCACTTGATCAATGAATTTATCACCAACACTCCCACGTCATAAGTGAGTTTATCAACAACACTTCCTGTTCATCAGTGCGTTTAGTTCCAAATCCCAGTTCATCAGTGGGTTTATTAGCAATTCCCAGTTCATCAGTGAGTTTATCGCCAACACTCCCATTTCAGCAATGAGTTTTTCGCTAACTCCCAGTCCATCAGTGAGTTTTTCACCAACAGCCAGTGCATCAGTGAGTTTATCGCTTACTCCCAGTTCATCAGTGATTTCATCACCAACACTCCCATTTCATCAGTGTGTTTGTCACCATCACTCCCAGTTCATCAGTGCATTTATCACTAACATTTCCAGATCACCAGCACGTTCTTCACCAACTCCCAGTTCATCAGCGAGTTTATCACCAACTCCCAGTTGATCAGTGAATTTATCACCAAACTCTGTCCTCATTAGTGAACTTATCACCGACAATCTCAGTTCATCAGCGACTTTAAGACCAACTCTCCATGTTCATCAGTGAGCATATCACCACTTCCCAGTTTATCAGTGATTTTATCACCGGCACTCCAAGTTCATCAGTGAGTTTATCACCAACAATCCGAGTTCATCAGTGAGTTTGTCACGAACACTCCCAGTTCATCAGTTCGTTCAACAGCAACACTCCCAGTTCATCAGCGAGTTTGTCATGATCACTCCCTGTTCATCAGTGAGTTTATCGCCAACAGACCTAGTTCACCAGTGAATTTATCACCAACTCCAAGTTCATTAGTGTGTTCTGAAGCAACACTCCCAGGTCATCAGCAAGTTTATCACCAAATCCCGGTTCATCAGCGAGTTTATCTCGAACGTCCAGTTCATCAGTGAATTTATCACCAAACTCCCACTTCATCAGTGAATTTATCAGCAACAATTTCAATTCATCTGCGACTTCATGACAAACTCTCCCTGTTCATCACTGAGCATATCACCAATACCCAGTTCATCAGTGATTTTTTCACCAATTCTCCCAGTTCATCAGCGAGTTTATCACCAACACTCCCAGTTCATCAGTGAGTTTATCACCAACAATCCCAGTTCATCACTGCGTTTGTCATGATCACTGTCTGGTCATCAATGATTTGATCACCAACCCTCCCAGTTCACATCTGAGATCATCACCATCTCCCACTTCATCAGTGTGTTTATTTCCAACTCCCAGTTCATCAGTAAGTTTATTGCCAACTCTCCCAATTCACAAGTGAGTAAATCACCTTCTCCCAGTTCATCAGTGAGTGTATAAACAACACTGCCAGTTCATCAGCAAGCTTTTCACCCACTCACAGTTCATCAGCGAGTAAATCACCAACTTCCAGCTCATCAATGAGATTATCACCAACTCCCAGTTCATCAGTGAGTTTATCACCATTTCCCAGTTCATCAGCAAATTTATTATGATCACTCTCTGCTTATCAGTGAGTTTATCGCCAACATTCCCAGTTCACCAGTGAGTTCTTCATCCAACTCTTAGTCCATCAGTAAGTTTTTCACAAACCCCCAGTACATCAGTGAGTTTATCACCAACTCCCAGTCCATCAGTGTGTTTATCATGAGCACTCCCTGTTCATCACTGAGTTAATTGCCAAATTTCCCAGTTCACAATTGCGTGTAACACCAACTCCCACTTTATCAGTGAATTTATTTCCAACTCCCAGTTCATCATTGAGTTTATCACCCACTCCCACTTCATCAGTGAGATTATAAACAACACTCCCAGACCATCACTGACTTTTCACCATTTCCCAGTTCATCAGTGAGTTTATCACCATTTCCCAGTTGATCAGTGAGTTTATCACCAAGACTTCCTGTTCATCAGCAAGTATATTACCAACTCCCAGTTCGTCAGCGAGTTTATCATGATCACTCTCTGCTCATCAGTGAGTTTATTGCCAGCCCTCCCAGTTCACGAGTGAAATTATCAGCAACTCCCAGTTCGTCAGCGAGTTTATCACGATCACTCTCTGCTCATCAGTGAGTTTATTTCCAACTCCCAGTTCATCAGTGGGTTTATTACCAACTCTTGGTTCATCAGTGAGATTATCACCAAAACTCTCAGTTCATCAGCAAGTATATTAACAACTCTCTGTTCATCAGCGAGTTTATCATGATCACTCTCTGCTCATCAGTGAGTTTATTGCCAGACCTCCCAGCTCACGAGTGAAATTATCAGCAACTCCCAGTTCATCAGTGAGTTTAACACCAACTCCCACTTCATTAGTGAGTTTATCACCAACTCCCAGTTCATTAGTGAGTTCCAACCAACACTCCCAGTTCATCAGCAATTTATGACCATCTCCCAGTTCATCAGTGAATATATTACCAAACTCCCACTTCATCAGTGAATTTATCACCAAATTCCCAGTTCATCAGTGAATTTATCACCAACAATCTCAGTTCATCAGCGACTTTATGACCAACACTCCCTGTTCATCAGTGAGCTTATCACCAATTCCTAGTTCATCAGTGATTTTATCAGCAACACTCCCAGTTCATCAGTACGTTTATCACCAACACTCCCAGTTCATCAGTTCGTTCATCACGAACACTCCCAGTTCATCAGCGGGTTTGTCATGATCACTCCCTGTTCATAACTGCGTTTATCGCCAACTCTCCCAGTTCACTAGTGAGTTTTTCAACAACTCCCAGTCCATCAGTAAGTTTTTCAGCAGCTCACAGGTCTTCAGTGAGTTTATCACCAACTCCCAGTTCATCAGTGAATTTATCATCAAACTCCCTCTTCGTCATTGAATTTATCACCATCAATCTCAGTTCATCAGCGACTTTATGACCAACTCTCCCTGTTGATCAATGAGCTTTCACCAATTGCCAGTTCATCACTGACTTTATGCCCAACACTCCCAGTTCATCAATGAGTTTATCACCAACACTCCCAGTTCATCAGTTTGTTCATCACCAACACTCCCAGTTCATCAGCGAGTTTGTCATGATCACTCCCATGTTCGCCAACTCTCCCAGTTCATCAGTGAGTTTATCACCAACTCATTTCATCAGGGAGTTTATCGCCAAATCTCCCGGTTCACAAGTGAGATTATCACCACCTCCCACTTCATCAGTGAGTTTATCACCAAATCCCAGTTCATCAGTAAGTTTATAAGCAACAGTCCCAGTTAATCAGCGATTTTATCACCGGCTCCCAGTACATCCATGATTTTATCAATATATCACCAACTCCCAGTTCATCAGTGAGTTTATTACCAACTCCCAGTTCGTCAGTGAGTTTATCGCCAACACTCCCAGTTAACTAGTGAGTTTTTCACCAATTCCCAGTCCATCAGTGAGTTTTTCAGCAGCTCACAGTTCTTCAGTGAGTTTATCACAAACTCCCAGTTCATCAGTAAATTTATCACCAAACTCCCTCTTCATCAGTGAATTTATTACCATCAATCTCAGTTCATTATCGACTTTATGACCAACTCTCCCTGTTGATCAATGAGCTTTAATCAATTGCCAGTTCATCACTGACCTTATGCCCAACACTCCCGGTTCATCAGTTCGTTCATCACCAACACTCCCAGTTCATCAGCGAGTTTGTGATGATCACTCCCTGTTCATCAGTGAGTTTATCTCCAACTCTCCCAGTTCACTAGTGAGTTTTTCACGAACTCCAAGTCCATCAGTGAGTTTTTCAGCAACTCACAGTTCATCAGTGAGTTTATCACCATTTCCCAGTTGATCAATGAGTTTATCACGAATAATTTGATGAGTGATTTTATCACCAACTCTCACAGCTCATCAGTGAGTTTATCACCAACACTTCCTGTTCATCAGTCAGTTTATTTCCAACTCCCAGTTCATCAGTGAGTTTATCACCAACTCCCAGTTCATCAGTGAATATATCACCAAAGTCCCTCCTCATCAGTGAATTTATCACCAACAATGTCAGTTCATCAGCGACTTTATGACCAACTCTCCCTGTTCATCAGTGAGGTTATAACCAATTCAAAATTCATCAGTGATTTTATCACCAACACTCAGAGTTCATCAATGATTTTACCACCAACCAGTTCTTTGATTCGTTCATGAACAACACTTGCAGTTCATCATTGAGTTTGTCATGATCACTCCCTGTTCATCAGTGAGTTTATCGCCAACAGTCCCAGTTCACAAGTGAGTTCATCAAAACTCCCAAATCATCAGTGAGTTTATTTCCAACTCCCAGTTCATCAGTGAGTTTATCACCAATTCACATTTCATCAGGAAGTTTATCGCCAAATCTCCCAGTTCACAAGTGAGATTATCACCAGCTCCCACTTCATCAGTGAGTTTTTCACCAACTCCCAGTTCATCAGTGAGTTTATAAACAACAGTCCCAGTTAATCAGTGATTTTATCACCGGCTCCCAGTTCATCAGTGATTTTATCAATATATCACCAACTCTCAGTTCATCAGTGAGTTTATAACCATTTCCCAGTTCATCAGTGAGTTTATCGCCAACGCTCCTTGTTCACCAATTACTCTATCACCAACTCCCAGTCCATCAGTGATTTTATCATGATCACTCCCTGTTCATCAGTGAGTTTCTCACCATTTCTCCCATTTTACAAGTGAGTTTAACACCAACTACCACTTGATCAGTGATTTTATCACCAACATTCCCATGCCATCAGTGAGTTTATCAACAACACTTCCTGTTTATTAGTGCATTTATTTCCAACTTCCAGTTCATCAGTGAGTTTATCACCAACTCACATTTCATCAGTGAGTTTATCGCCAACTCTCCCAGTTCACAAGTGAGATTATCTCCACATCCCACTTCATCATTGTGTTTATCATCAACTCCCAGTTCATCAGTGAGTTTATAAACAACACTCCCAGTTCATCAGCGGGTTTATCACCGGCTCCCAGTTCATCGTGATTTTATCAACATATCACCAACTCCCAGTTCATCAGTGAGTTTATCATAATTTCCCAGTTCATCAGTGTTTTATCGCCAACACTCCTAGTTCACCAATGAGTTTATCACCAACTCCCAGTCCATCAGTGATTTTATCATGATCACTCCCAGTTCATCAGTGAGTTTATCGCCAACTCTGGCAGTGCATCAGTGAGTTTATCTGCAGCTCCTAGTTCATCAGCGAATTTATCACCAAAACCCAGTTCTTCAGTGAGATTTTCACCAACTCCAAGTTCATCAGTGATTTTATCAGCAACATTCCCAGTACATTAGTGATCATATCACCAACAGTCCCAGTTCATCAGTGAGTTTATCAACAACACGTCCAGTTCACCATTGAGTTTATCACCAACCCCCTTTCCATCAGTGAGTTTATCATGATCATTCACTGTTAATTAGTGAGTTTATCGCCAGCATTCCCAGTGCATCACTGAGTTTATCAGCAGCTCCTAGTTCATCAGCGAGTTCATCACCAACTCCTAGTTCATCAGTGATTTTATCACCAACCCTCCCAGTGCATCAGTGGGTTTATGACCAACACTCCCAGTTCATCAGTGTGTTCGTCATGACCACTCTCTGCTGATCAGTGAGTTGATTGCCAACACTCCCAGTGCACCAATGAGTTTATCACAAACTCCCAGTGCATCAGTGATTTTATCATGATCACTCCCTGTTCATCAGTGAGTTTCTCGCCAATTCTCCAAGTTCACTAGTGCATTTATCACCAACTCACACTTCATCAGTGAGTTAACTTCCTACTCCCAGTTCAACAGTGATTTCATCACCAACTGCCACCTCATCAGTGAGTTTATCGCCAACTCTCCCAGTTCACAAGTGAGTTTAACACCAACTCCCTCTTGATCAATGATTTTATCACCAACACTCCCAGGTCATAAGTGAGTTTATCACCTTCTCACAGTTCATCAGTGATTTCATCACGAACAATCCCATTTCATAAGTGAGTTTGTCACCATCACTCCCAGTTCATCAGTGCGTTTATCACTAACACTTCCAGATCCCCAGCACGTTCATCACCAACTACCATTTCATCAGTGAGTTTATCACCAACTCCCAGTTGATCAGTGAATTTATCACCAATCTCCCTGTTCATCAGTGAACTTATCACCAACAATCTCAGTTCATCTGCGACTTCATGACCAACTCTCCCTGTTGATCAGTGTGTTTATCACCAATGCTCCCAGTTCATCAGTGAATTTATCACCAACACTCCCAGTTCATCAATGCGTTCATTGCCAGCACTCCCAGTTCATTGCTGAGTTTGTCATGATCACTCTCTGCTCATCAGTGATTTGATCACCAACGCTCCTATTTCATAACTGAGTTTATCACCAACTCCCACTTCATCAGTGTGTTTACTTCCAACGCCCAGTTAATCAGTGAGCTTATCGCCAACTCTCCCAGTTCATAAGTGAGTTTATAAACAACTCAGAGTTCATCAGTGAGGTTATACACAACACTACCAGTTCATCAGCAAGTTTTTCCCCAACTCCCAGTTTATCAGCGAGTTTATCACCAACTTACAGTTCATCAAAGCTTGGCCTAAATAGCCAAGTGGTTATGGTACTGGGTTTGTAACCCCAAGATCAAGAGTTCAATTTTCACAATGGCAAACTATGAAACAATGTAACTTCATCTGAATCAGAACAGATGGAAACGGGTTTGTACTCAAAAGAGTTACAGTTCATCAATAAGATTATCACCAACTTGATGTTCATCATTGAGTTTATCACCATTGCCCAGTTCATCAGTGAGTTTATCACAAACACTCCAATTCATCAATGATTTTATCACCAACACTCCCTGTTCATCAGTGAGTTTAACATCAACACTTCCTGTTCATCAGTGAGTTTATTTCCAACTCCCAGTTCATCAGTGAATTTATCACCAAATACCAGTTCATTAGTGGGTTCAGAACCAACACTCTCAGTTCACCACCAAGTTTATCACCAAATCTTGGTTCATCAGAGAGTTTATCACCATTTCCCAGTTCATCAATGAGTTTATCACCATTTCCCTGTTCACCAGTGAGTTTACCAACAACAACCCCATTTCATCAGTGGGTTTATCACCAACTCCCAGTTCATCAGTGAATTTATCACCAAAGTCCCACTTCATCAGTGGATTTATCAGCAACAATCTCAGTTCATTAGCGGCTTCATGACCAACTCTCCCTGTTCATCAGTGAGCGTATCACCAATTCGCAGTTCTTCAGTGATTTTATCACTAATTCTCCCAGTTCCTCAGTGGGTTTATCACTAACACTCCCAATTCATCTTTGAGTATATCACCAACAGTCCCAGTTCATCAGAGAGTTTATCAAGAACACTTCCAGTTCACCAGCAGGTTTATCACCAACTCCCAGTTCATCAGCGAGTTTATCACCAACACTCCCAGTTCATCAGCGAGTTTATCACCAACACTCCCAGTTCATCAGTGAGTTTGTTTCCAACTCCCAGTTCATTAGTGTGTTTATGACCAACTCCCAGTTCATCAGTGAGCTGATCACCAACACTCCCAATTCATCAGCAAGTTTAAAACCAACTCTCTTTTCATCATGATCACTCTCTGCACATCAGTGAGTTTATCGCGAACAATCCCAGTTCATCAGCGAGTTAATTACCAACTTATCAGTTCATCAGTAAATTTATCACCAAACTCCCTCTTCATCAGTGAATTTATCACCAACAATCTCAGTTCATCAGCGACTTCATGACCTACTCTCCCTGTTCATCAGTGAGCTTACCACCAATTCCCAGTTCAAAAGTGATTTTATCACCAATTCTCCCAGTTCATTGGTGAGTTTATCACCATTTCCCAGCTCATCAGTTAGTTTACCCCCATTTCCCAGTTCATCAGTGAGTTTTTCACTAACACTCCAATTTCATGAATGATTTAATCACCAACACTCCCAGTTCATCAGTGAGTATATCATCAACACTTCCTGTTCATCAGTGAGCTTATTACCAACTTCCAATTCATCTGTGAGTTTATAAATGACACTCCCAGTTCATTACTGAGTTTATCAACATTTCCCAGCTCATCAGTTAGTATATCCCCATTTCCAAGTTCATCAGTGAGTTTTTCACTAACACTCCAATTTCATCAATGATTTAATCACCAACACTCACAGAACATCAGTGAGTATATGATCAACACTTCCTGGTCATCAGTGAGTTTATTTCCAACTCCCAGTTCATCAGGCTGTTTATTACCAACTCAAAGTTCATCAGTGAGATTATGACCAACACTCCCAGTTCATCATCAAGTTTATTACCAGCTCGCAGTTCATCAGCAAATTTATCATGATCACTCGCTGCTCATCAGTGAGTTAATCACCAACACTCCCAGGTCACCAGTTAGTTTTTCACCAACTCCCAAGTCCATCAGTATGTTTTTCACCAACCCCCAGTTCATCAGTGAGTCTAACATCATCTCCCAGTTCATCAGTGATTTCATCACCAACACTCCCAGTTTACCAGTGCGATCATCACCAAGAATCCCAGTTCATCAGTGAGTTTTTCATGATCACTCTCTTGCTCATCAGTGAGTTGATCGTCAAAAGTCCCAGTTCACCAGTGAGTTTATCACCAACTCCCAGTCCATCAGTGTGTATATCAGGATCACTCCCTTTTCATCGCTGAATTAATCGGCAACTTTCCCAGTTCACACGTGCGTGTATCACCAACTCCCACTTCCTCAATGAGTTTATTTCCAACTCCCAGTTCATCAGTGAGTTTATCACCAACTCCCAGTTCATCAGTGAGTTTCTAAACAACACTCCAAGTTCATCAGCAAGTTTTTCACCAACTCCCAGTTCATCACTGAGTTTAACACCATTTCGCATTTCATCAGTGAATTTATCACCAACACTTCTTGTTCAGCCGTGAGTTTATTTCCAACTCCCAGTTCATCAGTGGGTTTATTACCAACTCCTGGTTCAACAGGGAGTTTATCATGATCACTATCTGCTCATCAGTGTGCATATTGCCATCACTCTCAGTTCACCAGTGAATTTATCACCAAATCCTGGTATATCAGTGAGTTTATCACCATCTCCCACTTCATCAGTGAGTTTATCACCAACACTCTCAGTTCATCAGGACGTTTATTACCAACTCCCAGTTCAACAGTGAACTTATCATGATCACTCTCTGCTCATCAGTGAGTATATTGCCATCACTCCCAGTTCACCAGTGATTTTATCACCAACTCCCACTTCATCAGTGAATTTATCACCAACAATCTCAGTACATCAGAGACTTCATGACCAATTCTCACTGTTCATCAGTGGGCTTACCTTTACATCAGTGATTTCATCACCAACACTCCCTGTTCATCAGTGTGTTGGTCATGATCACTTCCTGTTCATCAGTGTGTTTATCGGCAACTCTCCCAGTTCACAAGTGCGTTTATCATCAACTCCCGCTTCATCAGTGAGTTTATTTCCAACTCCCAGTTCTTCGCTGAGTTTATCACCAACACACATTTCATCAGTGAGTTTATCGCCAACTCTACCAGTTCACAAGTGTGATTATCACCAACTCCCACTTCATCAGTGTGTTTAATAGAAACTCCCAATTCATCAATGTTTTTATAAGCAACACTACCAGTTCATTAGCGAGTTTATCACGAACGCCCATTTCATCGGTGAGTTTGTCATCAAGGCATCCTGTTCATCAGTGAGATTATTTCCAACTCCCAGTTCTTCAGTGAGTTTAGCACCAACACACATTTCATCAGTGTGTTTATCGCCAACTCTCCCAGTTCACATGAGTAATTACCAACAACTCCTACTTCATCAGTGTGTTTATTAGCAACTCCCAGTTCATCAGTGTGTTTATAAGCAAGACTATCAGTTCATAAGCGAGTTTATCACCAACTCCCAGTTCATCAGTGAAATTATCACCAACTCCCACTTCATCAATGAGTTTATCACCAACACTCCCAGTTCATTAGTGTGTACAGAAACAACATTACCAGTTCATCCGCAAGTTTATCACCAACTCCCATTTCATCAGTGAATTTATCACCAACAATCTCAGTTCATTAGCGACTTCATGAACAACTCTCACCGTTCATCAGTGAGCTTATCACCAATTCCCAGTTCATCAGTGATTTTATCACCAAAACTCCCAGTTCATCAGTGACTTTATCACCTACACTCCCAGTTCACCGGTATATGTATCACCAACTCCCAGTTCATCAGTGAGTTTATAACCAACACTCCCGGTTCAACAGTGAGTTTATCACCATCACTCACATTTCCGCAAAGCGTTCATCAGCAACACTCCCAGTTCATTACTGAGTTTGTCATGCTCGCTATCTGCTCATCAGTGATTTGATCACCAACTCTCCCAGTTCACAACTGCATTTATCACCAACTCCCACTTCATCAGTGTGTTTAATACCAACTCCCAGTTCATCAGTGAGTTTATCACCAACTCCCAGTTCATCAGTGAGTTTCTAAACAACACTCCAAGTTCATCAGCAAGTTTTTCACCAACTCCCAGTTCATCACTGAGTTTAACACCATTTCGCAGTTCATCAGTGAATTTATCACCAACACTTCCTGTTCATCCGTGAGTTTATTTCCAACTCCCAGCTCATCAGTGGGTTTATTACCAACTCCCGGTTCAACAGGGAGCTTATCATGATCACTATCTGCTCATCAGTGTGTATATTGCCATCACTCTCAGTTCACCAGCGATTTTATCACCAAATCCTAGTATATCAGTGAGTTTATCACCATCTCCCACTTCATCAGTGAGTTTATCACCAACACACTCAGTTCATCAGGAAATTTATTTCCAACACCCATTTCATCAGTGCATTTATTACCAACTCCCAGTTCATCAGTGAGCTTATGAGCAACACTCCCTGTTCATCATCAAGTTTATTACCAACTTCCTGTTCATCAGCGAGTTTATAATGATCACTCCCTGCTCATCACTGAGTTTATTGCCATCACTCCCATTTCAACAGTAAATTTATCACCAGCTCCCAGTTCATCAGTGAGTTTATCACCAACTCCCAGTTCATTAGTGAGTTCAGAAAAAAACACTTACAGTTCATCAGCAGGTTTAGCATCAAATCACAGTTCATCGGCGAGTTTATCACCAACTCCCAGTTCAACAGTGACTATATCACTAAACTCCCACTTCATCAGTGAATTTATCACCAACAATCTCAGTTCATCAGCGACTTAATGACCAACTCTCCCTGTTCATCAGTGAGTTTACCACCAATTCCCAGTTCATCAGTGATTTTATCACCAATTCTCCAAGTTCATTGGTGAGTTTATCACCATTTCCCAGTTCATCAGTGAGTTTATTACCAACTCCCAATTCATCTGTGAGTTAATAAACAACACTCCCAGTTCATCACTGAGTTAATCAACATTTCCCAGGTCATCAGTTAGTTTATCCCCATTTCCCAGTTCATCAGTGAGTTTTTCACCAACACTCCGATTTCATCAATGATTTAATCACCAACACTCCCAGTTCATCAGTGAGTATATCATCAACACTTCCTGTTCATCAGTGAGTTTATTTCCAACTCCCAGCTCATCAGGCTGTTTATTACCAATTCACAGTGCATCAGCGAAATTATGTCCAACACTCCCAGTTCATCAGCAAGTTTATTTGCAGCTCCCAGTTCATCAGCAAGTTTATAATGATCACTCGGTGCTCATCAGTGAGTTAATCGCCAACACTCCCAGTACACCAGTTAGTTTTTCACCAACTCCCAGTCCATCAAAATGTTTTTCACCAATCCCCAGTTCATCAGTGTGTTTATCACCATCTCCCAGTTCATTAGTGAGTTTATCACCATCACCCAGTTCATCAGTGATTTCATCACCAACACTCCCAGTTCATTAGTGGATTTATTACCAACTCCCGGTTCATCGGTGAGTTTATCACCAACACACTCAGTTCATCACTAAGTTTATTACCAACTCCCAGTTCATCAGCGAATTTATCATGATCACTATATGCTCATCAGTGAGTATATTGCCATTACTCTCAGTTCACCAGTGAGTTTATCACCAACTCCTAGTATATCAATGAGTTTATCACCAATTCTCCCAGTTCATCAGTGAGTTTATTACCAACTCCCACTTCATCTGGGAGTTTATAAACAACACCCCCAGTTCATCACTGAGGTTATCAACATTTCCCAGCTCATCAGTTAGTTTATCCCCATTTCCCAGTTCATCAGTGAGTTTTTCACCAACACTCCGATTTCATCAATGATTTAATCACCAACATTCCCAGTTCATCAGTGAGTATATCATCAACACTTCCTGTTCATCAGTGAGTTTATTTCCAACTCCCAGCTCATCAGGCTGTTTATTACCAAGTCACAGTTCATCAGTGAGATTATGACCAACACTTCCAGATCATCATCAAGTTTATTACCAGCTCCCAGTTCATCAGCAAGTTTATCATGATCACTCACTGCTCAACGTTGAGTTAATCGCCAACACTCCCAGTACACCAGTTAGTTTTTCACCAACTCTGAGTCCATCAGTATGTTTTTCACCAACCCCCAGTTCATCAGTGAGTTTATCACCATCTCCCAGTTCATCAGTGATTTCATCACCAACACTTTCAGTTCATTAGTGCGATCATCACCAAGAATCCCAGTTCTTCAGTCGGTTTTTCATGATCACTCTCTGCTCATCAGTGAGTTGATCGTCAAAACTCCCAGTTCATCAGTGTGTATATCAGGATCACTCCCTTTTCATCGCTGAGTTAATCGGCAACTTTCCCATTTCACGTGTGCGTGTATCACCTACTCCAACTTCATCACTGAGTTTATTTCCAACTCCCGGATCATCAGTGAGTTTATCACCAACACCCAGTTCATCAGTGAGTTTCTAAACAACACTCCAAGTTCATCAGCAAGTTTTTCACCAACTCCCAGATCATCACTGAGTTTAACATTATTTCTCAGTTCATCAGTGGCTTTATCACCATCACTTCCTGTTCATATGTGAGTTTATTTCCAACTCCAGTTCATCAGTGGGTTTATTACCAACTCCCGGTTCATCAGTGAGTTTATCATGATCACTCTCTGCTCATCAGTGAGTATATTGCCATC
Organism: Carcharodon carcharias; assembly: GCF_017639515.1. NCBI lineage: Eukaryota > Metazoa > Chordata > Chondrichthyes > Lamniformes > Lamnidae > Carcharodon > Carcharodon carcharias. Next base: position 68,636,394 of record NC_054475.1, read on the forward strand.
ACTTCCAGTTCACCAGTGAATTTATCACCAACAATCTCAGTTCACCAGCAACTTCATGACCAATTCTCGCTGTTCATCAGTGAGTTTATCACCAACATTCCCAGTTCATCAGTGATTCTATCACCAACTCTCACTTCATCAGTGAGTTTATCACCAACTCCCAGTTCTTTAGTGACTTCAGAACCAACACTCCCAGTTCATCAGCCAGTTTCTCACCAAATGCCAGTTCATCAGCGAGTTTATCACCAACTCCCAGTTCAACAGTGAAATTATCATCAAATTCCCACTTCATCACTGAGTTTTCATGATCACTATCTGCTCATCAGTGATTTGATCACCAACTCTCCCAATTCACATCTGAGTTTATCACCGACTCCCACTTCATCCGTGAGTTTATTTCCAACTCCCAGTCCATCAGTGGGTTTATTACCAACTCCCAGTACATCAGTGAGTTTATCACCAACACTCTCAGTTCATCAGCAAGTTTATTACCAACTCCCAGTTCATCAGCGAGTATATCACGATCACTCTCTTGTGAGTTTATTCCCATCACTCCCAGTTCACCAGAGCATTTATCACCAACTCCCAGTTCATTAGTGAGATCAGAACCAACACTACCAGTTCATCAGCAAATTTATCACCAACTCCCAGTTCATCAGTGAATATATCACCAAACTCCCACTTCATCAGTGAATTTATCAGCAACAATCTCAGTTCATCAGCGACTTCATGACCAACTCTCCGTGTTCATCAGTGAGCTTATCACCAATTCCCAGTTCATCAGTGGTTTTATCACCTATTCTGCCAGTTGATTGGTGAGTTTATCACCAATTCTCAGTTCATCAGTGAGTTTATTACCATTTCCCAGTTCATCAGTGAGTTTATCACCAACAATTCCATTTCATCAGCGACTTTATCACAAACTGCCAGTTCATCAATGGATTTATCACCAAGCTCGCACTTAATCAGTGAATTTATCACCAACAATCTCAGTTCCTCAGCGACCTCATGAACTACTCCCCGTGTTTATCAGTGAGCTTATCACCAAATTCCCAGTTCATCAGTGATTTTATCAAGAACTCCTCCAGGTCACCAGAAATTGTATCACCAACTGTCAGTTCATCAGTGAGCTTATGACCAACACTCCCAGTTCATCTGCAAGTTTATTACCATTTCCCAGTTCATCATCGAGTTTATCATGATCACTCTCTGCCCATCAGTGAGTTTATCGCCAACACTCCCAGTTCACCAGTGAGTTTATCACCAACTCCCAGTCCTTCATTAAGTTTTTCACCAACCCCCAGTTCATCAGTGAGTTCATCACGATCTCCCACTTTATCAGTGAGTTTATGACCAACTTACATTTCATCAGTGATTTCATCACCAACAATCCCAGTTCTTCAGTGAGTTTTTCATGATCACTCTCTGCTCATCAGTGAATTGATTGCCCAAGCTCCCAGCTCACCAGTGTGTTTATCACCAACTCCCATTCCATCAGTGTGTTTATCATGATCACTCCCTGTTCATTACTTAGTTAATCACCAACTTTCCCAGTGCATCAGTGAGTATATCACCATCTCCTAGATCATCAGCGAGTTTCTCAACAACTCCCAGTTAATCAGCAAGTTTTTCATCAACTCCCAATTCATCAATGAGTTTATCACTATTTCCCAGTTCATTAGTGAGTTTATCACCAACAATCCCATTTCATCAGTGATTTTATCACCAACACACCCAGTTCATCAGTGAGTTTAGCAGCAATGCTTCCTGTTCATCAGTGAGTTTATTTGCTACTCCCAGTTCATCAGTAAGTTTATTACCAACTCCCACATCATCTGTGAGATTATAAACAACACTCCCAGTTCATCACTGCGTTTATCAACATTTCCCTGCTCATCAATTAGTTTATCCCCATTTCCCTGTTCATCAGTGAGTTTTTCACCAACACTTCGATTTCATCAATGATTTAATCACTAACACTCCCAGTTCATCATTGAGTTTATCATCAACACTTCCTGTTCATCAGTGAGTTTATTTTCAACTCCCAGTTTATCAGTCTGTTTATTACCAACTCACAGTTCATCAGTGACCTTATGACCAACACTCCCAGTTCATCATCAAGTTTATTACCAGCACCCAATTCATCATCAAGTTTATCATGATCACTCTCTGCTCATCCGAGAGTCTATCACCTATACTCCTAGTCCATCAGTATGTTTTTCACTAACTCCCAGTTCATCAGTGAGTTTATCACCATTTCCAGTTCATCATTGAGTTTATCACCATCTCCCAGTTCGTCAGTGATTTCATCACCAACACTCTCAGTTCACCAGTCATTTTTTTACCAACTACCAGTCCATCAGGATGTTTTTCACCAACCCCCAGTTCATCAGTGAGTTTATCACCATTTCCAGTTCATCAGCGACTTTATGACCAACTCTCCCTGTTCATCAGTGAGCTTATCATCAATTCCCATTTCATCAGTGATTTCATCACCAACACTCCCAGTTCATAAGTGAGTTTGTCATGATCACCCGCTGTTCATCAGTGAGTTTATTGCCAACTCTCCCAGTTCACAAGTGAGCTTAT